>NC_088219.1:2467054-2564554 GCF_036934945.1 Oncorhynchus masou masou
TTTGTTTAACACTTTTTTTGTTGTTGTTTTGGTTACTACATGATTCCATATGTGTTAATTCATAGTGTTGATGTCTTCTATTATTCTACAATGTAGAGTCGGAAGTCGGCTCTTTCTCTCCCCTCTAGTTGCTAGGAAACCCATATTGACCCCCCCCCCTCTAGTTGCTAGGTAACAGATATAGACACCCCCCTAGTTGCTAGGTAACATATATTGACTCCCTCCTCTAGTTGCTAGGTAACAGACATTGACTACCCCCCTCTAGTTGCTAGGAAACATATATTGACTCCCTCACTACTCTAGTTGCTAGGTAACAGATATTGTCTCTCTCTCTCCTCTAGTTGCTAGGTAATAGATATAGACCCCCACTAGTTGCTAGGTAACAGATATTGACCCCCCCGCTAGTTGCTAGGGAACAGATATAGCCTCTCTCTCTCCTCTAGTTGCTAGGTAATAGATATAGACCCCCACTAGTTGCTAGGTAACAGGTATTGACCCCCACTAGTTGCTAGGTAACAGATATTGACTCCCTCTCTCCCTCTAGTTGCTAGGTAACAGATATTGACTCCCTCTCTCCCCTCTAGTTGCTAGGTAACATCCTCCAGTGGAGTGGGGTATTGTCTGGTTCCACGGTGAGGGAGTTGGCTCTGGACTCCACCCTGAACAGATACATTCTGTCAGCCCTACAGAACTCTGAGGCTGGGGAAGACAGCGTACTGAAGAGTCAGAGGGTACGCACACACACACCTGAGGAATCCCACCTCTACCTTGTCCATGTTGTAAGATGACTTTAGTTCAACATGTTTCTGTTGGGCTGACGCACACACACCTGAGGAATCCCACCTCTACCTTGTCCATGTTGTAAGATGACTTTAGTTCAACATGTTTCTGTTGGGCTGACGCACACACACCTCGTTCCTGAGGAATCCCACCTCTACCTTGTCCATGTTGTAAGATGACTTTAGTTCAACATGTTTCTGTTGGGCTGACGCACACACACCTCGTTCCTGAGGAATCCCACCTCTACCTTGTCCATGTTGTAAGATGACTTTAGTTCAACATGTTTCTGTTGGGCTGACGCACACACACCTCGTTCCTGAGGAATCCCACCTCTACCTTCTCCATGTTGTAAGATGACTTTAGTTCAACATGTTTCTGTTGGGCTGACACACACACACCTCGTTCCTGAGGAATCCCACCTCTACCTTGTCCATGTTGTAAGATGACTTTAGTTCAACATGTTTCTGTTGGGCTGACGCACACACACCTCGTTCCTGAGGAATCCCACCTCTACCTTGTCCATGTTGTAAGATGACTTTAGTTCAACATGTTTCTGTTGGGCTGACGCACACACACCTCGTTCCTGAGGAATCCCACCTCTACCTTGTCCATGTTGTAAGATGACTTTAGTTCAACATGTTTCTGTTGGGCTGACGCACACACACCTCGTTCCTGAGGAATCCCACCTCTACCTTGTCCATGTTGTAAGATGACTTTAGTTCAACATGTTTCTGTTGGGCTGACGCACACACACCTCGTTCCTGAGGAATCCCACCTCTACCTTCTCCATGTTGTAAGATGACTTTAGTTCAACATGTTTCTGTTGGGCTGACGCACACACACCTCGTTCCTGAGGAATCCCACCTCTACCTTGTCCATGTTGTAAGATGACTTTAGTTCAACATGTTTCTGTTGGGCTGACGCACACACACCTCGTTCCTGAGGAATCACACCTCTACCTTGTCCATGTTGTAAGATGACTTTAGTTCAACATGTTTCTGTTGGGCTGACACACACACACCTCGTTCCTGAGGAATCCCACCTCTACCTTGTCCATGTTGTAAGATGACTTTAGTTCAACATGTTTCTGTTGGGCTGACGCACACACCTCGTTCCTGAGGAATCCCACCTCTACCTTGTCCATGTTGTAAGATGACTTTAGTTCAACATGTTTCTGTTGGGCTGACGCACACACACCTCGTTCCTGAGGAATCCCACCTCTACCTTGTCCATGTTGTAAGATGACTTTAGTTCAACATGTTTCTGTTTGGCTGTCTGTGTGTCTGTCGGGCTGGCTGTCTGTTGGTCTGCGTACCCTGTGTGTGTGTGTGTGTGTGTGTGTGTGTGTAGGTGGTGGAGTGTTTCCCAGCCCAGTGGTTTGTAGGGTTGAAAGGTCAGCAGACCCTGCCTCAGCTGGAGCCCTTCTGTCGCTACCTCACCCACCTGGCCTCTGCTCTGCTGAGAGGTTCTCTGGGGGGGTCCGACATCGACAAGAGGAACGCCAAGTACGTGATTACATGTTATAAAGGCTTTTTTGAAGAGGTTATAGGCACATTATGGATGCTATATACCTACTCCAGCTCCCTACACTAGCGCCTACTTCCCTACACCAGCTCCCTACACCAGCTCCCTACACTAGCTCCCTACACCAGCTCCCTACACTAAGCGCCTACTTCCCTACACCAGCTCCCTACACTAGCGCCTACTTCCCTACACCAGCTCCCTACACTAGCGCCTACTTCCCTACACCAGCTCCCTACACTAGCGCCTACTTCCCTACACCAGCTCCCTACACTAGCGCCTACTTCCCTACACCAGCTCCCTACACCAGCTCCCTACACCAGCTCCCTACACTAGCGCCTACTTCCCTACACCAGCTCCCTACACCAGCTCCCTACACCAGCTCCCTACACCAGCTCCCTACACCAGCTCCCTACACCAGCTCCCTACACCAGCTCCCTACACTAGCGCCTACTTCCCTACACCAGCGCCTACTTCCCTACACCAGCTCCCTACACCAGCTCCCTACACCAGCTCCCTACACTAGCGCCTACTTCCCTACACCAGCTCCCTACACCAGCTCCCTACACTAGCTCTCTACACCAGCTCCCTACACTAGCTCTCTACACCAGCTCCCTACACCAGCTCCCTACACTAGCGCCTACTTCCCTACACTAGCTCCCTACACCAGCTCCCTACACTAGCTCTCTACACCAGCTCCCTACACTAGCGCCTACTTCCCTACACCAGCTCCCTACACCAGCTCCATACACTAGCGCCTACCTCCCTACACTAGCTCCCTACACTAGCTCCCTACACTAGCTCCCTACACCAGCTCCCTACACTAGCGCCTACTTCCCTACACTAGCTCTCTACACTAGCTCCCTACACTAGCTCCCTACACTAGCTCCCTACACCAGCTCCCTACACTAGCTCCCTACACTAGCGCCTACTTCCCTACACTAGCTCCCTACACTAGCTCCCTACACTAGCTCCCTACACCAGCTCCCTACACTAGCGCCTACTTCCCTACACCAGCTCCCTACACTAGCGCCTACTTCCCTACACTAGCTCTCTACACTAGCTCCCTACACCAGCTCCCTACACCAGCTCCCTACACTAGCTCCCTACACTAGCGCCTACTTCCCTACACTAGCTCCCTACACTAGCTCCCTACACCAGCTCCCTACACTAGCGCCTACTTCCCTACACCAGCTCCCTACACTAGCGCCTACCTCCCTACACTAGCTCCCTACACTAGCTCCCTACACCAGCTCCCTACACTAGCGCCTACTTCCCTACACCAGCTCCCTACACTAGCTCTCTACACTAGCTCCCTACACCAGCTCCCTACACTAGCGCCTACTTCCCTACACCAGCTCCCTACACTAGCGCCTACTTCCCTACACCAGCTCCCTACACTAGCGCCTACTTCCCTACACTAGCTCTCTACACCAGCTCCCTACACTAGCGCCTACTTCCCTACACCAGCTCCCTACACCAGCTCCCTACACTAGCGCCTACTTCCCTACACTAGCTCCCTACACTAGCTCCCTACACCAGCTCCCTACACTAGCGCCTACTTCCCTACACCAGCTCACTACACTAGCTCACTACACCAGCTCCCTACACTAGCGCCTACTTCCCTACACTAGCTCCCTACACTAGCTCCCTACACTAGCTCCCTACACTAGCTCCCTACACTAGCTCCCTACACTAGCTCCCTACACTAGCTCCCTACACTAGCTCCCTACACTAGCTCCCTACACTAGCTCCCTACACTAGCTCCCTACACTAGCTCCCTACACTAGCTCCCTACACTAGCTCCTACACTAGCTCCCTACACTAGCTCCCTACACTAGCTCCCTACACTAGCTCCCTACACTAGCCCTACACTAGCTCCCTACACTAGCTCCCTACACTAGCTCCCTACACTAGCTCCCTACACTAGCTCCCTACACTAGCTCCCTACACTAGCTCCCTACACTAGCTCCCTACACCAGCTCCCTACACTAGCGCCTACTTCCCTACACCAGCTCCCTACACCAGCTCCCTACACCAGCTCCCTACACTAGCACCCAGCTCCCTACACTAGCTCCCTACACCAGCTCCCTACACTAGCGCCCAGCTCCCTACACTAGCGCCCAGCTCCCTACACTAGCGCCCAGCTCCCTACACTAGCGCCCAGCTCCCTACACTAGCGCCCAGCTCCCTACACTAGCGCCCAGCTCCCTACACTAGCGCCCAGCTCCCTACACTAGCGCCCAGCTCCCTACACCAGCTCCCTACACTAGTGCCCAGCTCCCTACACTAGCACCCAGCTCCCTACACTAGCGCCCAGCTCCCTACACCACCTCCCTACACTAGCGCCCAGCTCCCTACACCAGCTCCCTACACCAGCTCCCTACACCAGCTCCCTACACTAGCGCCCAGCTCCCTACACTAGCGCCCAGCTCCCTACACTAGCACCCAGCTCCCTACACTAGCGCCCAGCTCCCTACACTAGCGCCCAGCTCCCTACACTAGCGCCCAGCTCCCTACACTAGCGCCCAGCTCCCTACACTAGCGCCCAGCTCCCTACACTAGCGCCCAGCTCCCTACACTAGCGCCCAGCTCCCTACACCAGCTCCCTACACTAGCGCCCAGCTCCCTACACTAGCGCCCAGCTCCCTACACTAGCACCCAGCTCCCTACACTAGCGCCCAGCTCCCTACACTAGTGCCCAGCTCCCTACACTAGCACCCAGCTCCCTACACCAGCTCCCTACACCAGCTCCCTACACTAGCGCCCAGCTCCCTACACTAGCACCCAGCTCCCTACACTAGCGCCCAGCTCCCTACACCAGCTCCCTACACTAGCACCCAGCTCCCTACACTAGCGCCCAGCTCCCTACACTAGCGCCCAGCTCCCTACACTAGCGCCCAGCTCCCTACACTAGCGCCCAGCTCCCTACACCAGCTCCCTACACTAGCGCCCAGCTCCCTACACAAGCGCCCAGCTCCCTACACTAGCGCCCAGCTCCCTACACTAGCGCCCAGCTCCCTACACTAGTGCCCAGCTCCCTACACTAGCACCCAGCTCCCTACACTAGCGCCCAGCTCCCTACACTAGCGCCCAGCTCCCTACACCAGCTCCCTACACTAGCGCCCAGCTCCCTACACTAGCGCCCAGCTCCCTACACCACCTCCCTACACTAGCGCCCAGCTCCCTACACTAGCGCCCAGCTCCCTACACTAGTGCCCAGCTCCCTACACTAGCGCCCAGCTCCCTACACTAGCGCCCAGCTCCCTACACTAGCGCCCAGCTCCCTACACCACTGCAGGCCAGCAGTGAGTTTAGATGTTTAATAGACTAGTTATAACTGTCTGTCGTTCTCTAGGGAGCAGATCAAGGAGGTGGTGAAGCTCTTAGCTCGGCTCAACGCTCTGGATCACCTCATCACCGTGGCAACGGAACACGGCATCAAGGACATCACACCTCTACTGGACTCCAAGTGACATCACTGCACCGCTGTGTGTGTGTGTGAGAGGACATCTGAACCCTGTTGTTGGGTCAAATTAGTGTGTGTCTGAGAGTGAGAGCTGGAGGTGTGTGTGTGTGTGTGTATATAATGTGAATATTGTACATGTGTGAAAATGTGTCGGGAGGAGTAGGAGACCAAGAGCAGGTCTGTGAGATCAGGAGGACTACAGATCATCACACACTTCCTCATCTGGAAGTGCTCTACAGAGGAATTCTGGGAGATGTAGTTTGTCTCTACAGTCCTCAGATGGGAGTATTGCTACTTTCTACACCAGAACTAATTTAACCATAAACCACCACCTTCCCTCGTCACCTGAACTGAAAACCTCTAACATGGTGTTTTGTCTCACAGCATGACCCCCCTCGCTCTCTCGCCCGTCCTCCTCATGACGATCAGATGAATCCGCACGAAGAAGACGACTTTATTGTTCGATGTAGACGATTGTCCAAACGGACGCTTGTCTTTTTATTTAAACTGTCAGCTGTCCTCTCGCCTGCTCTTCTCGTGTTTTACTCCTGTGCCATGAGTTCTCTGCTTCACTGATCCTAGATCAGCTTATTGGTTGTCGCCCTAATTTGAAAGGGTTGAATGTAACTGATCCTAGATCAGTATCTAGAGTCAACTTCATTCTGTTGGCTGGTGTCACACAAGCCGTTCTCCAACACGACCCTCTGATTGGATGAGGAAGGGGGAGGAAGGGTTTCTATTTTAATTTGGCTGATTTTTGTGTACAATGTTTTTTGTTTTGAATAAAAAAAAATAGCTTTGGAATAAGATTTGTAGCTGTGTGAACCACGTGTCTGAGAGGAGGGAATGCTGGGATACGTCCCCCTTCCTGTCCAGATATTGGATATTTTATTCACTACGATCTATAAGGAAACACTGATCCTAGAGCAGCGCCCCAACTAGGATACATACAGCCTCTGGTATGTCCTACTGTTCCCGTGTGTTGGGTCTGTCTCGTTCATTTACACAGGCAGCCCAATTCTGATCTTTTATTAAACCATTATTGGTATTTTTGACGAATTTAGATCGGCTCTGAGCAAGAGCTGATGTGAATTGGTCAAAAATACCAATAATGGTGAATTCAATATCATAAACCAATATGGGGTGGTAGGTAGCCTAGAGGTTAGAGTGGAGGGGCGGCAGGTAGCCTAGAGGTTAGAGTGGAGGGGCGGCAGGTAGCCTAGAGGTTAGAGTGGAGGGGCGGCAGGTAGCCTAGAGGTTAGAGTGGAGGGGCGGCAGGTAGCCTAGAGGTTAGAGTGGAGGGGGCGGCAGGTAGCCTGGGTTAGAGTGGAGGGGCGGCAGGTAGCCTAGAGGTTAGAGTGGAGGGGCGGCAGGTAGCCTAGAGGTTAGAGTGGAGGGGCGGCAGGTAGCCTAGAGGTTAGAGTGGAGGGGCGGCAGGTAGCCTAGTGGTTAGAGTGGAGGGGCGGCAGGTAGCCTAGTGGTTAGATCATTGGGCCAGTAACCGAAAGGTTGCAAGATTGAATCCCCTGAGTTGACAAGGTAAGAATCTGTTGTTCTGCCCCTGAACAAGGCAGTTTAACCCACTGTTCCTAGACCTTCATTGAAAATTAGAATTTGTTCTCAACTGACTTGCCTAGTTAAATAAAGGTTAAATTATAAAAATAGTGAAATAAATATCAGAATTGGGCTGCCTCAAACGTGCACACTCTGCCCAGAGTTGGTGAAAATGTGATCTGCTTCATGTTACTAAATACATTTTACCAGTATTCATGATCTGTACCATTGTGGGGTATTTCTCCAACATTAGGTCATCTGATGACCTATAAAACATCTGATAAACACCAAGCTCTGTTGATGTCCTGTCCCCATGCTGCACCAACCAGGGCCTGTCCCCATGCTGCACCAACCAGGGCCTGCCCCCGTGCTGCACCAACCAGGGCCTGTCCCCGTGCTGCACCAACCAGGGCCTGCCCCCGTGCTGCACCAACCAGGGCCTGTCCCCGTGCTGCACCAACCAGGGCCTGTCCCCGTGCTGCACCAACCAGGGCCTGTCCCCGTGCTGCACCAACCAGGGCCTGTCCCCATGCTGCACCAACCAGGGCCTGTCCCCATGCTGCACCAACCAGGGCCTGCCCCCATGCTGCACCAACCAGGGCCTGCCCCCATGCTGCACCAACCAGGGCCTGCCCCCATGCTGCACCAACCAGGGCCTGCCCCCATGCTGCACCAACCAGGGCCTGCCCCCATGCTGCACCAACCAGGGCCTGCCCCCATGCTGCACCAACCAGGGCCTGCCCCCATGCTGCACCAACCAGGGCCTGCCCCCATGCTGCACCAACCAGGGCCTGCCCCCATGCTGCACCAACCAGGGCCTGCCCCCATGCTGCACCAACCAGGGCCTGCCCCCATGCTGCACCAACCAGGGCCTGCCCCCATGCTGCACCAACCAGGGCCTGCCCCCATGCTGCACCAACCAGGGCCTTGTCTTCATGCTGCACCAACCAGGGCCTGCCCCCGTGCTGCACCAACCAGGGCCTGTCCCCGTGCTGCACCAACCAGGGCCTGCCCCCGTGCTGCACCAACCAGGGCCTGTCCCCGTGCTGCACCAACCAGGGCCTGTCCCCATGCTGCACCAACCAGGGCCTGTCCCCATGCTGCACCAACCAGGGCCTGCCCCCATGCTGCACCAACCAGGGCCTGCCCCCATGCTGCACCAACCAGGGCCTGCCCCATGCTGCACCAACCAGGGCCTGCCCCCATGCTGCACCAACCAGGGCCTGCCCCCATGCTGCACCAACCAGGGCCTGCCCCCATGCTGCACCAACCAGGGCCTGCCCCCATGCTGCACCAACCAGGGCCTGCCCCCATGCTGCACCAACCAGGGCCTGCCCCCATGCTGCACCAACCAGGGCCTGCCCCCATGCTGCACCAACCAGGGCCTGCCCCCATGCTGCACCAACCAGGGCCTGCCCCCATGCTGCACCAACCAGGGCCTGCCCCCATGCTGCACCAACCTGTGCCTTGTCTTCATGCTCCACCAACCAGGGCCTTGTCTTCATGCTCCACCAACCGGGCCTTGTCTTCATGCTCCACCAACCGGGCATTGTCTTCATGCTCCACCAACCGGGCCCTGTCCCTATGCTGCACCAACCGGGCCTTGTCTTCATGCTCCACCAACCGGGCCCTGTCCCTATGCTGCACCAACCGGGCCCTGTCCCTATGCTGCACCAACCGGGCCTTGTCTTCATTCTGCACCAACCAGGGCCTTGTCTTCATTCTGCACCAACCAGGGCCTTGTCTTCATTCTGCACCAACCAGGGCCTTGTCTTCATTCTGCACCAACCAGGGCCTTGTCTTCATTCTGCACCAACCAGGGCCTTGTCTTCATTCTGCACCAACCGGGCCCTGTCCCTATGCTGCACCAACCGGGCCTTGTCTTCATTCTGCACCAACCAGGGCCTTGTCTTCATTCTGCACCAACCAGGGCCTGTCCCCGTGCTGCACCAACCAGGGCCTGTCCCCGTGCTGCACCAACCAGGGCCTGTCCCCGTGCTGCACCAACCAGGGCCTGTCCCCGTGCTGCACCAACCAGGGCCTGTCCCCGTGCTGCACCAACCAGGGCCTGTCCCCGTGCTGCACCAACCAGGGCCTGTCCCCGTGCTGCACCAACCAGGGCCTGTCCCCGTGCTGCACCAACCAGGGCCTGTCCCCGTGCTGCACCAACCAGGGCCTGTCCCCGTGCTGCACCAACCAGGGCCTGTCCCCGTGCTGCACCAACCAGGGCCTGTCTTGGTTCAAGTCAGGATTTGAAATAAACATAAAAGAATAGGTGATATGCACATCCTAAACTTGAGTATAAACAGAATATTTCCTACTTTATTAAAGTAGCTCCCTAGACCTCTGTTTGTTTATCTTGTTCTATTTCCATATATTGTGTGTGTGCGTGTTCCCCCCTCTGTAAAGGTTAATTCTATATCCTGTCTGTCATAAGTGCTGTAGTCATGTACAGTAGCTGTTGCTGTAAATAAACCCCTTTTCAGGTTGACTCTGTTCCGATGCCTCAGTCATAATAGTAACTGCGGGGTTTATGAAATAGAATGACATATTATGAATCATTTAAAATATTATTTTGTGTTCAGAATGCCTGTCTGTGACAGAACATGTTAACGATTGACAGTTATTGGCTCTTCATATGGTGTTATGAAGTAAGTCACTACACTACAGTCAGCCGTGTGCCCGTTGACCCCCGGTACAGTGATGACATCACATGACTGACTGTAAGTCACCACACCACTGGTTGGACTAGTTACCCGACCCTCGAGGAAGTATGCTCTGTTCTCTTTAAGTCCGTAGTAAACAGATTCCATCTTGTCTTTTTTCTTTCTCTCTCCAGCAATCTACCTTGTGTTCAATCGGGTAAGTTATTCAATAAAAATTCAACAAATAATACATTTTTATTCTATATTTTTCAAGAATAACCTGGTTATTGAAATATACACTCGGGTTTACCAACGGTTGACAATGAACATGTTCAGTTTCATTTACAGCAGAACCAACATGCGCTCATCAGTCAAACATTTTCATGGAGAAGGTTGACTTGTGACCTTAGATCACCTGTCATGTGATGTAAATCGTTGCTAATCACATTCCGAGTGTGTTTATGCTTCCCCACACAGGTTTGAACATAAAGATGTACTTACCGCTCAACTACTGTGATATCCGTTGGAACAAATTTACTGAAGGGAACACTTTCAACTTTAAAACCTCTTGAGCTAACAAAACAATGAATGGGCAGGCTAGAGGCTGTTTTTAAACCTCTCGAATAAAACACAAACTACAAGTATGACTGGTTTGTTGTACATTGTACTATTGTAGTGACCAATAAGCGATACCAGATCTCCGACGCATCGCGCCAATCGATAAAGACGACTTGGTGGTACTTGTAACGCGGTTCAAAGCGATGATCGTGGATATATACGGTATTACATGACGGTGTCGTAACAGTTCCTGGAAAATATGTATTGCCTCATAGAAGGTATTGTAAGGTCAACAACTGTCCACGGAGTTCCGTGTGAGGTCGAGGGGATTGGAAGATACCGTTTTAATCAGCTGTTCCGGGAGAATCCAAAAATATCGATTTCTTTGTAGGAATTGACATCAGCCCCCCCCCCCCCCCCCCAGACCTATAAAAAGGTAAAATACAATAACATGTTCAATAAATGTGCGTGTGTTTGTTATATAATTATGGACACAAGTTGTACCAAACAAAGCGCCTGGGGCCGGTGAGTGTTATGACGGTGTCGACAGAGCGAGCCGACGCTACAGTGACTTTCATGGTGCCTCAACACTTTACATTTTAATTGAACAATTACTCATAACTTCATAATACATTAGAACAGTGGAAGACAGTCTTTAATATAAGCTCATGGAAACCCCCCGTGTGAAAGAATATTTGTAAAGGTTCTTGTGATGAATTTGAGCCCGCGCTGTGCCATTTCAGTAAATCTCACACCGATATGGACCAGTCCACTATTCTCCAGCTCTCACGCGTTCTGTGTGTTTACTCGTCTATTTTTCATGACCTCCTCTATCCTTTCTTATATCCACTTAAACTTGGATGTTAGGATGGCTGTAGACAGTTGGTACAGTACAGACTATTTACACGTGTTAACAGTGTATCCATAGAAGTCGAATTATATTTACAGGCACTGAGGCTAATTTGATATGTATATAAATATATATATATTTTTAAACTGATGTAAATTCACTTTGTGTGAATAATGATAATTCTTAAATGTTGATGTTTAAATAATCGGAGGAATTTGTAATGGTTTAGGTGTTGTACCTAGCCCCACCCCACCGCATTCCAGTCACATTCAACTTTCTCTGCTATAGTTTGAGTTTTGGAATTGTGTACTTGTCCTTGTCCCACAGTAAAACAGCACTCCCTCCTAAAATGAGTCTCTCAGAGGTGAATGAGGCGGGCGTTGACGCAAACAGGCGTATCTTTGAGGACCGTGACGCTGTAAAAGAGTCTGAAAGGTGAGTGCAAACAACCACCGACAACGAGACAGAGAGCGCTTGTGTACAGTTGATACTGCGATCCAACAAAATACATTTGTAATGTTTCTAATGCTGTTCTTTAATAACTTGAGATTTCATCCATAATTACATAGTCATTAAATGAACGTCTCTGTTGTGCCTGTTGCGTCTATGGATTCAACTTACAACTTAAGAGACAAAGACGGGTAAGAGCATAAATGAGTTAATGAATAAGTGATCCTGAGATTTTTCCACTGAACGAGTTTCTCTATCGACAGTCCTAGATATTGAATCACAGACTCAGTATTCTACATCCCTGTGGGCCTGAATGTTCTGGTCTGGGTTTATCTAAAAGGCTCCATCCGGAGAGACCAGCCTCCCCTGTACCCAGCTGTCTGTCCATGAAGGAGAGACCAGCCTCCCCTGTACCCAGCTGTCTGTCCATGAAGACTGACCGGTCTATGGATGATCCTGTATATTTCAGACCGGAGAGACCAGCCACCCCTGTACCCAGCTGTCTGTCCATGAAGGAGAGACCAGCCTCCCCTGTACCCAGCTATCTGTCCATGAAGAGTGACTGGTCTATGGATGATCCTGTATATTTCAGACCGGAGAGACCAGTCTCCCCTGTACCCAGCTGTCTGTCCATGAAGAGTGACCGGTCAGTGGATGCACCTGTAATAACAGAACCAAAGTAAGTTGTATCTGTATGTGTTTCCGGGGCGACAACAATGTTAGCAGTGGGTTCAGGTAACCTAGCGGTGAGAGAGGCAAGCTAGCAACTGGACGATTGCTAGTTCGAATCCCGTGTTTGACAGCAAAAATCTAGCCTAAAGTGAGCTGGAAACTGGAAGTTTGCTGGTTCGAATCCCGTGTCTGACAGTAGAAATCTAGCCTATAGTGAGCTGGAAACTGGAAGGTTGCTGGTTCGAATCCCGTGTCTGACAGCAAAAATCTAGCCTAAAATAGGCTGGAAACTGGAAGGTTGCGGGTATAAAATTGTAGATGCCACATTGCTTTCCGTTGTGTTCTTGAGCATGGTACTTTCCAGAGGCGCCCAGTGTAGAAATGATCGGATAATTTGATAGAGTGCATAAAATATATCATGCAAATACTGAGCTATATTGTACACAAAAAAACTGTTGGAAAATGATATAATTTTATACTAATAAAAGTAATATTTAAAAACAAACAAATTTAATAATATTTTTTTCTCTCAAAAAGATAAATGTCAATATTATTGCCACCACGGTTTTCCATACTACGGATAATGTCCCGGAACCTTTTTCTAAAATGTTTAATCACATCCTTCTTTTTGAGGCTAAACCCAACACTGACCGGTTCTAATCCAGGTACTGTTTAGTAACCTCCACTGACCGGTTCTAATCCAGGTACTGTTTAGTAACCTCCACTGACCGGTTCTAATCCAGGTGCTGTTTAGTAAACTGACCGGTTCTAATCCAGGTGCTGTTTAGTAAACTGACCGGTTCTATAATCCAGGTGCTGTTTATTAACCTCCACTGACCGGTTCTAATCCAGGTGCTGTTTAGTGAACTCCATAACACCGGTTATAATCCAGGTGCTGTTTATTAAACTGACCGGTTCTAATCCAGGTGCTGTTTATTAAACTGACCGGTTCTAATCCGGGTGCTGTTTATTAAACTGACCGGTTCTAATCCGGGTGCTGTTTATTAAACTGACCGGTTCTAATCCGGGTGCTGTTTAGTAAACTGACCGGTTCTAATCCAGGTGCTGTTTAGTAAACTGACCGGTTCTATAATCCAGGTGCTGTTTATTAACCTCCACTGACCGGTTCTAATCCAGGTGCTGTTTAGTAAACTGACCGGTTCTATAATCCAGGTGCTGTTTAGTAAACTGACCGGTTCTAATCCAGGTGCTGTTTAGTAAACTGACCGGTTCTATAATCCAGGTGCTGTTTAGTAAACTGACCGGTTCTATAATCCAGGTGCTGTTTAGTAAACTGACCGGTTCTAATCCAGGTGCTGTTTAGTAAACTGACCGGTTCTAATCCAGGTGCTGTGTATTAAACTGACCGGTTCTAATCCAGGTGCTGTTTATTAACCTCCACTGACCGGTTCTAATCCAGGTGCTGTGTATTAAACTGACCCGTTCTAATCCAGGTGCTGTTTAGTAAACTGACCGGTTCTATAATCCAGGGGCTGTTTAGTAAACTGACCGGTTCTAATCCAGGTGCTGTTTAGCAAACTGACCGGTTCTAATCCAGGTGCTGTTTAGTAAACTGACCGGTTCTATAATCCAGGGGCTGTTTATTAACCTCCACTGACCGGTTCTAATCCAGGTGCTGTGTATTAAACTGACCGGTTCTAATCCAGGTGCTGTGTATTAAACTGACCGGTTCTAATCTAGGTGCTGTTTAGTAAACTGACCGGTTCTAATCCAGGTGCTGTTTCGTAAACTGACGTGTTCTATAATCCAGGGGCTGTTTAGTAAACTGACCGGTTCTAATCCAGGTGCTGTGTATTAAACTGACCGGTTCTAATCCAGGTGCTGTTTAGTAAACTGACCCGTTCTAATCCAGGTGCTGTGTAGTAAACTGACCGGTTCTAATCCAGGTGCTGTGTAGTAAACTGACGGGTTCTATAATCCAGGGGCTGTTTAGTAAATTGACGGGTTCTATAATCCAGGGGCTGTTTAGTAAACTGACCGGTTCTAATCCAGGTGCTGTTTAGTAAACTGACCGGTTCTATAATCCAGGTGCTGTTTATTAACCTCCACTGACCGGTTCTAATCCAGGTGCTGTGTATTAAACTGACCGGTTCTAATCCAGGTGCTGTTTAGTAAACTGACCGGTTCTAATCCAGGGGCTGTTTAGTAAACTGACCCGTTCTAATCCAGGTGCTGTTTAGTAAACTGACCCGTTCTAATCCAGGTGCTGTGTAGTAAACTGACGGGTTCTATAATCCAGGGGCTGTTTAGTAAACTGACGGGTTCTATAATCCAGGGGCTGTTTAGTAAACTGACGGGTTCTAATCCAGGTGCTGTTTAGTAAACTGACCGGTTCTAATCCAGGTGCTGTTTAGTAAACTGACCGGTTCTAATCCAGGTGCTGTTTAGTAAACTGACCGGTACTAATCCAGGTGCTGTTTAGTAAACTGACGGGTTCTATAATCCAGGGGCTGTTTAGTAAACTGACCGGTTCTAATCCAGGTGCTGTGTAGTAAACTGACGGGTTCTATAATCCAGGGGCTGTTTAGTAAACTGACCGGTTCTAATCCAGGTGCTGTTTAGTAAACTGACCGGCTCTAATCCAGGTGCTGTTTAGTAAACTGACCGGTTCTATAATCCAGGTGCTGTTTATTAACCTCCACTGACCGGTTCTAATCCAGGTGCTGTGTATTAAACTGACCGGTTCTAATCCAGGTGCTGTTTAGTAAACTGACCCGTTCTAATCCAGGTGCTGTGTAGTAAACTGACCCGTTCTAATCCAGGTGCTGTGTAGTAAACTGACGGGTTCTATAATCCAGGGGCTGTTTAGTAAATTGACGGGTTCTATAATCCAGGGGCTGTTTAGTAAACTGACCGGTTCTAATCCAGGTGCTGTTTAGTAAACTGACCGGTTCTATAATCCAGGTGCTGTTTATTAACCTCCACTGACCGGTTCTAATCCAGGTGCTGTGTATTAAACTGACCGGTTCTAATCCAGGTGCTGTTTAGTAAACTGACGGGTTCTATAATCCAGGGGCTGTTTAGTAAACTGACCCGTTCTAATCCAGGTGCTGTTTAGTAAACTGACCGGTTCTAATCCAGGTGCTGTGTAGTAAACTGACGGGTTCTATAATCCAGGGGCTGTTTAGTAAACTGACCGGTTCTATAATCCAGGGGCTGTTTAGTAAACTGACGGGTTCTAATCCAGGTGCTGTGTATTAAACTGACGGGTTCTATAATCCAGGTGCTGTTTAGCAAACTGACCGGTTCTAATCCAGATGCTGTTTAGTAAACTGACCCGTTCTAATCCAGGTGCTGTTTAGTAAACTGACCGGTTCTAATCCAGGTGCTGTTTAGTAACCTCCAGGGGCCTCATTTATAACTATTGCGTAAATGTTACAATATTTCCGAAAAGAATACGTACGTAAAAAATATATAGATATTTCTAAACTTGTCTCACGTCATGTTTTTGCGTCATCAATCAGACAGACCTGTTGTAAAACACTGCGCGTGTGAATGAGCATTACATCTCCGCCTAATTATTATTCTTTAAAACACCTTTTATGGTGACAATAACACGCTTAATTTGCTGTAGGATTAGGATCTATTGGCCATTACACCGTGGCCGTTTCTATAAACAACAACAATCTGATCACATTTCTATAGAGCTGTGAGCAGAATGTTTAAAAAAAAAAAATTATATTTTATTTTTTGCATTTTTTCCAATTAAGAGCATTCAAAACAGAAGTGAAAAGATATTAGACAACGAAAGGGCAAGTGACAGTAACAGACGAACGTAACAACAAAAATAATACAAATTATAATTATATATCCAAACATACAATAAGACAAACAAAATAACGAGACATTGGATCACCTGCCGTAGGCTACATATTATACATTACGTGTGAAACATTATGTGAGGATTATATAGAGATTCAATCAATGAGATGTGGGGGGAGATTCTCCATATAGTCAATAAAAGGTTGCCAAATTCTGTAAAATGTCTTTAACTTATTCCTCAAGCAGGAAGTGATTTTCTCCAAAGGGATACAACTATTAACTTCCGAAAGCCACATTGCAACTGGCAGGGAGGAATCCAATTTCCATTTCAAGGCAATACATTTCTTGGCAATCGCTAGCAATATTTCCGTTAGCTTTATAGTATGGCTTTGCCTAAGATTGGTGTTAGTAAAGTTACCCAGTAGACAGACCTCCGGGTCTAAAGGGAATGCAACCCTGTGAATTGAGGATATCGCAAACCCCCTGAATGGTTTGGTGTATTTACTTTCTCAAGCGAAACATGCATGCTCCTTATAATCCATCAATAAATCACTCAATCAAACGTTATTTGTCACATGCTTGGTAAACAACATGTGTAGACTAACAGTGAAATGCTGACTTATAATCGATCAATAAATCAATCGATCAATCGTTATTTGTCTCATGCTTGGTAAACAACATGTGTAGACTAACTGTGAAATGCTGACTTATCTGTCTCTTCCAAACAAAGACGAAATGAAAACACAAAGGAATAAATTCACGATGAGGATAACGGGAGCTTTAAGAAAAGGCCTAAAGGAATGATCAAAGATCTTGAACTATTTTTAAAAATATACATTTTAGAGTTTTAATTATACTTTTTTATGTCTATCTTTTCAATTATATTTAAATCGTATTCTGATTGATTGTTGGGGGGGGGGGGGGTCCAATCATGAGTTTTCTATGCCGGTCTCCGGTGAGATACATCTAGCTGTCTAGTTTAGCAATTGTAAAGGAAAAATGTATCCTACACTATGATTTCTTCCGTTAATATAAAGTGTGTTGAAAACTAATTTGTATTGTAGATTTGACGTGGTAAACGAGGGAATTAAATAATTTATTTAATTTCTACGGCATGATCTTCAAATAGATAATCAGCTTTTAGCTCAAGAAGAACGTATTAAACATGACATTTTTACGCTTAACGATGAATTAATTGGTCGTCAGTGGATGGCGCCCTATAACCAGGAACCAAGACTTGTAACCTTATTCTGTCCACAGAGTCCAATGTGAGAAACTACAGATTGAGGCTGCCCAGAATCAACGAACGGATCTGAACTCAATATTCATGGTGGGCTGGTTTATCATACAAACATATAAAATTAACTCCACAAATAACACACCAGCGTACATTTCGTTTTGATGAACTGTTCTGGGTTTGTTTTCATATAAATACTGTATTTGTTGTCCATTTCAGGTGCTTGAAGACCGGGTCGTTGTTTTGGTAAAACGTGAGTTGAAGAGGTTCAAGAGGATACTGGATGAAGTTCAGAGGGAGGATGAGGAAGTGGTAGATGGTGAAGATGAGAAGCAGGAGACCAGTGCCAGAGAGGGGGCTCTGAAGATCACACTACACATCCTGAGGAACATGAACCAGAAGGAGCTCGCTGACACACTGGAGAACAGTAAGACCGACCATTAATGTCTACAAATGATTAACATACCGAGAGACCTCTACAATTTTCCTGCTATTCACAAGCAATTTACATGTCCACAGGAAAAAAAACTAGTAGAATAATTTAGAATATATTCTTCATTGAAACTTTTGACTTTGTTGTGACATGTTAACACGGGTGATCTGCATTGTCAGGTCTTCTAGGAGAACTTGTTGCATGTCAACAGAAACTCAAATCCAATCTGAAGAGGAACTTTAAGAATGTGTTTGAGGGAATAGCCAAGCAAGGAAACCCAACCCTTCTCAGTAAGATCTACACAGAGCTTTACATCACAGAGGGTGGAAGTGGAGATGTCAATCATGAACATGAGGTGAGACAGATCGAGGTAACGTCCAAGAGACCAGCAACACAAGAGACGCCAATCAAATGCAACGACATCTTTAAACCTTTACCTGGACAAGACAAAGAAATCAGGACTGTGTTGACAAAGGGTGTCGCTGGCATTGGAAAAACTATCTCTGTGCAGAAGTTAATTCTGGACTGGGCTGAAGGAAAAGGAAATCATGATATCCAATTGATATTTCCACTTCCTTTTCGAGATCTGAATATGATGAAGGGGAATAAATACACCTTGATGGAATTTCTTCGTCACTTTTTCACGGAAATCAAAGAATCAGGAATCTCCAACTTTGACAAGTACAAGGTTCTGTTTGTTTTCGATGGTCTGGATGAGTGTCGACTTCCTCTTGAATTCAAGACCAATGAGCACTGTTGTGACGTCACAAAGTCAACGTCAGTGGACGTGCTGCTGACAAACCTCATCAAGGGGAATCTTCTTCCCTCTGCTCTCCTCTGGATAACCTCCCGACCAGCAGCAGCCAATCAGATCCCTCCTGAGTGTGTCGACCAGGTGACAGAGATACGCGGGTTCAATGACCAACAGAAGGAGGAGTACTTTAAGAAGAGATACCACAACGAGCAGAACATGGCCAACAGAATCATCTCACACATAAAGACATCAAGGAGCCTCTACATCATGTGCCACATCCCAGTGTTCTGTTGGATCTCTGCCACTGTCCTAGAGACGCTGTTGGGTGACGCAAAGAGCGGAGAGATGCCCAAGACGCTGACTCAAATGTACAAACACTTCCTGATCTTTACCATACTGCACAAAAAACAGAAATTTCTAAAAGGACCAGAGGAAGCGGAGTCAGATTCACAGATGAAAACAGACGAGGAGATATTATTGAAATTGGGAGAACTGGCTTTCAGACAGCTGGAAAAGGGGAATCTGATATTCTACGAGAAAGACCTGAGAGAGTGTGGCATTGATGTCACAGAAGCGTCCGTCTACTCAGGAGTGTGTACACAGATCTTCAGAGAGGAGAATGGACTGTACCAGGAGAAGCTGTACTGCTTTGTTCATCTGAGCATCCAGGAGTTTCTGGGCGCCGTGTACGTGTTTGTCACATTCAACAACGACAGTTTAAATCTAATGGCAGAACCTGAAACCACCACCAGACACCACCAGATGTCTGGTGACAACCTACAGACAAACCTCCACAAGAGTGCAGTGGACAAGGCCTTACAGAGTGAGAACGGTCACCTGGATCTGTTCCTCCGCTTCCTTCTGGGTCTCTCGCTGGACTCCAATCAGACTTTTCTACCAGGCCTACTGACACAGACCGCAAGCAAGTCACAGACCAATGAGATAACAATCAATTACATCAAGGAGAAGATCAGGGAGAATCTCTCTCCAGAGAGGAGCATCAATCTGTTCCACTGTCTGAATGAACTGAATGACCATTCTCTAGTGGAGGAGATCCAAAGATACCTGAGATCAGGAAGTCTCTCTAGTGCCACACTGTCACCTGCACAGTGGTCAGCTCTGGTCTTTGTGTTGCTTACTTCAGAAAAGGAGCTGGATGTGTTTGACCTGAAGGAATACTCCAGATCAGAGGAAGGCCTTCTGAGGCTGATGCCAGTGGTCAAAGCCTCCAGGACAGTCCTGTAAGTGTCGATTAGATTCATGATATTCTGTTTTGAAGTAGATGAATTCCATGAAGGAATTTAATTACGACAATCTAAAGTTGACAGCAATTCTGGACACCCAGAATTGATAATAACAACAGACATCCCATTATTGAACATTACTGATTCTGATTTATTCCCATTTAAGAAGAATGATGTCTGAACTGGTTTGCCATTAACTAGGCTAAACGGATGTAACCTCACAGAGAGATGCTGTGAAGCGTTAGCCTCTGTTCTCAGTTCAAACCCCTCCCAGCTGAGAGAACTGGACCTGAGTGAAAACGACCTGCAGGATTCAGGAGTGAAGCTGCTCTCTGCTGGACTGGAGAGTCCGAACTGTAAACTGGAGACACTGAGGTTAGTATTTTCCTCTTTGTGTTTGTGATCTTGGAGTAAAATAACAGGTAATACTTCACAAAGGCAGGTAGCCTAGTGGTTAGAGTGGAGGGGCGGCAGGTAGCCTAGTGGTTAGAGTGGAGGGGCGGCAGGTAGCCTAGTGGTTAGAGTGGAGGGGCGGCAGGTAGCCTAGTGGTTAGAGTGGAGGGGCGGCAGGTACCCTAGTGGTTAGAGTGGAGGGGCGGCAGGTAGCCTAGTGGTTAGAGTGGAGGGGCGGCAGGTAGCCTAGTGGTTAGAGTGGAGGGGCGGCAGGTAGCCTAGTGGTTAGAGTGGAGGGGCGGCAGGTAGCCTAGTGGTTAGAGTGGAGGGGCGGCAGGTACCCTAGTGGTTAGAGTGGAGGGGCGGCAGGTAGCCTAGTGGTTAGAGTGGAGGGGAGGCAGGTAGCCTAGTGGTTAGAGTGTAGAGGCGGCAGGTAGACTAGTGGTTAGAGTGTAGAGGCGGCAGGTAGCCTAGTGGTTAGTGGAGGGGAGGCAGGTAGCCTAGTGGTTAGTGGAGGGGAGGCAGGTAGCCTAGTGGTTAGAGTGGAGGGGCGACAGGTAGCCTAGTGGTTAGAGTGGAGGGGCGACAGGTAGCCTAGTGGTTAGAGTGTAGAGGCGGCAGGTAGCCTAGTGGTTAGAGTGTAGGGGCGGCAGGGTAGCCTAGTGGTTAGAGTGGAGGGGCGGCAGGTAGCCTAGTGGTTAGAGTGGAGGGGCGGCAGGTAGCCTAGTGGTTAGAGTGGAGGGGAGGCAGGTAGACTAGTGGTTAGAGTGGAGGGGCGGCAGGTAGCCTAGTGGTTAGAGTGGAGGGGAGGCAGGTAGACTAGTGGTTAGAGTTGAGGGGCGGCAGGTAGCCTAGTGGTTAGAGTGGAGGGGAGGCAGGTAGACTAGTGGTTAGAGTGGAGGGGCGGCAGGTAGCCTAGTGGTTAGAGTGGAGGGGAGGCAGGTAGCCTAGTGGTTAGGGTGGAGGGGAGGCAGGTAGACTAGTGGTTAGAGTGGAGGGGAGGCAGGTAGCCTAGTGGTTAGAGTGTTGTGGCGGCAGGTAGCCTAGTGGTTAGAGTGGAGGGGCGGCAGGTACCCTAGTGGTTAGAGTGGAGGGGCGGCAGGTACCCTAGTGGTTAGAGTGGAGGGGCGGCAGGTACCCTAGTGGTTAGAGTGGAGGGGAGGCAGGTAGCCTAGTGGTTAGAGTGGAGGGGAGGCAGGTAGCCTAGTGGTTAGAGTGGAGGGGCGATAGGTAGCCTAGTGGTTAGAGTGGAGGGGAGGCAGGTAGCCTAGTGGTTAGAGTGGAGGGGAGGCAGGTAGCCTAGTGGTTAGAGTGTAGAGGCGGCAGGTAGCCTAGTGGTTAGAGTGGAGGGGAGGCAGGTAGCCTAGTGGTTAGAGTGGAGGGGCGATAGGTAGCCTAGTGGTTAGAGTGGAGGGGAGGCAGGTAGCCTAGTGGTTAGAGTGGAGGGGAGGCAGGTAGCCTAGTGGTTAGAGTGTAGAGGCGGCAGGTAGCCTAGTGGTTAGAGTGGAGGGGAGGCAGGTAGCCTAGTGGTTAGAGTGTAGAGGCGGCAGGTAGACTAGTGGTTAGAGTGTAGAGGCGGCAGGTAGCCTAGTGGTTAGAGTGGAGGGGAGGCAGGTAGCCTAGTGGTTAGAGTGGAGGGGCGGCAGGTAGCCTAGTGGTTAGATTGGAGGGGCGGCAGGTAGCCTAGTGGTTAGAGTGGAGGGGCGGCAGGTAGCCTAGTGGTTAGAGTGGAGGGGAGGCAGGTAGCCTAGTGGTTAGAGTGGAGGGGCGGCAGGTAGCCTAGTGGTTAGATTGGAGGGGCGGCAGGTACCCTAGTGGTTAGAGTGGAGGGGCGGCAGGTAGCCTAGTGGTTAGAGTGGAGGGGAGGCAGGTAGCCTAGTGGTTAGAGTGTAGAGGCGGCAGGTAGACTAGTGGTTAGAGTGTAGAGGCGGCAGGTAGCCTAGTGGTTAGTGGAGGGGAGGCAGGTAGCCTAGTGGTTAGTGGAGGGGAGGCAGGTAGCCTAGTGGTTAGAGTGGAGGGGCGACAGGTAGCCTAGTGGTTAGAGTGGAGGGGCGACAGGTAGCCTAGTGGTTAGAGTGTAGAGGCGGCAGGTAGCCTAGTGGTTAGAGTGTAGGGGCGGCAGGGTAGCCTAGTGGTTAGAGTGGAGGGGCGGCAGGTAGCCTAGTGGTTAGAGTGGAGGGGCGGCAGGTAGCCTAGTGGTTAGAGTGGAGGGGCGGCAGGTAGCCTAGTGGTTAGAGTGGAGGGGCGGCAGGTAGCCTAGTGGTTAGAGTGGAGGGGCGGCAGGTAGCCTAGTGGTTAGAGTGGAGGGGCGGCAGGTAGCCTAGTGGTTAGAGTGGAGGGGCGGCAGGTAGCCTAGTGGTTAGAGTGGAGGGGCGGCAGGTAGCCTAGTGGTTAGAGTGGAGGGGCGGCAGGTAGCCTAGTGGTTAGAGTGGAGGGGCGGCAGGTAGCCTAGTGGTTAGAGTGGAGGGCGGCAGGTAGCCTAGTGGTTAGAGTGGAGGGGCGGCAGGTAGCCTAGTGGTTAGAGTGGAGGGGCGGCAGGTAGCCTAGTGGTTAGAGTGGAGGGGCGGCAGGTAGCCTAGTGGTTAGAGTGGAGGGGCGGCAGGTAGCCTAGTGGTTAGAGTGGAGGGGCGGCAGGTAACCTAGTGGTTAGAGGGGAGGGGCGGCAGGTAGCCTAGTGGTTAGAGTGTAGAGGCGGCAGGTAGCCTAGTGGTTAGAGTGTAGAGGCGGCAGGTAGCCTAGTGGTTAGAGTGTAGAGGCGGCAGGTAGACTAGTGGTTAGAGTGTAGAGGCGGCAGGTAGACTAGTGGTTAGAGCGTTGGACTAGTAACCGAAAGGTTGCAAGATTGAATCCCCTGAGCTGACAAGATAAAAATCTGTTGTTCTGCCCCTGAACAAGGCAGTTAACCCACTGTTCCTAGACCAGTTAACCCACTGTACCTAGACCAGTTAACCCACTGTACCTAGACCAGTTCACTCACTGTTCCTAGACCAGTTAACCCACTGTTCCTAGACCAGTTAACCCACTGTACCTAGACCAGTTAACCCACTGTACCTAGACCAGTTAACCCACTGTACCTAGACCAGTTCACTCACTGTTCCTAGACCAGTTCACTCACTGTTCCTAGACCAGTTAACTCACTGTTCCTAGACCAGTTAACCCACTGTTCCTAGGCCAGTTAACCCACTGTTCCTAGGCCGTTAACCCACTGTTCCTAGACCAGTTAACCCACTGTTCCTAGACCAGTTAACCCACTGTTCCTAGACCAGTTAACCCACTGTTCCTAGACCAGTTAACCCACTGTTCCTAGACCAGTTAACCCACTGTACCTAGACCAGTTAACCCACTGTTCCTTGGCCAGTTAACCCACTGTTCCTAGACCAGTTAACCCACTGTTCCTAGACCAGTTAACCCACTGTTCCTTGGCCGTCATTGTAAACAAGAATATGTTCTTAACTGACTTGCCTCGTTTAAACAAAGGTGAAATAACATTTTGAGAATTAAATGAAATCCATTCTGCAGGTTGTCATTCTGTTTAGTCACAGAGGAAGGCTGTGGTTCTCTGGCTTCAGCTCTGAGGTCAAACCCCTCCCACCTAAGAGAGCTGGACCTTACCCACAATCACCCAGGAGACTCCGGAGTGAAGCTGCTCTCTGCTGTAGTGGAAGATTCACAATATAAACTGGAGAAACTCAGGTAAACACTACAACTTCTATACAACTAAATATTCAGACTTTTTTTTAGACATGAAAAATAGTAGGGGAAGAAAAAGTTATATTATTTATTTATTTATTTACAATACTTACAGTAGAATGTATCTTGAAACCGTTGTTTTTGAGAATTATTTATGCATGTGCTAAAATTGTTTTGCATCAAATGAGGTCTGGTTTAGTTTAAAATATTATCCAAATAATAATATAATAAAATATGATATCACTTGTCTAAAAACCCTAAAATTTGTGTTTCTTCTTCTGATTTCTCAGTGTGGATCATAATTCCGAGTGTTGGTTAAAATCAGCACTTAAGAAATGTAAGTTTGGGTGTAAATTAAACACTGCTTATGACAAGACTTTATGCCTACGTCAACCTACTCTAACCTACTTCAATCTACTCTAACCTCCTTCAACCTACTTCATGCCTACTGCAACCTACTCTAACCTACTTCAACCTACATCATGCCTACTTCATGCCTCCTGTTCCTCTTCCTGTTCCTCTTCCTGTTTCTGTTTCTGTTCCTCTTCCTGTTCCTCTTCCTGTTCCTCTTCCTGTTTCTGTTCCTGTTCCTGTTTCTGTTCCTCTTCCTGTTCCTGTTCCTGTTCCTCTTCCTGTTTCTGTTCCTGTTTCTGTTCCTGTTCCTGTCCATTAAATGGGCCATTCTAAATGGAAACACATTTTTACATAGTAGTAAAGAGAATAGTTTGATTGGTTAAAATAGAATCATTTGATGAGAGGACAGTGGTTCGAGCCTAGTGGTTAGAGTGGAGGGGAGGCAGGTAGCCTAGTGGTTAGAGTGGAGGGACGGCAGGTAGCCTAGTGGTTAGAGTGGAGGTGTGGCAGGTAGCCACAGGAGTCGCGATGAGACAAGGATATCCCTGCTGGCCAAACCCTCCCTAACCCGGACGACGCTGGGCCAATTGTGCATCACCCCATGGACCTCCCGGTCGCGGCCGGCCGCGACAGAGTCTGGGCTCGAACCCAGAGTCTCTGGTGTCACAGCTAGCGATGCGATGCGATGCCTTAGACCACTGAGTCTCTGGTGTCACAGCTAGCGATGCAGTGCCTTAGACCACTGAGTCTCTGGTGTCACAGCTAGCGATGCGATGCAGTGCCTTAGACCACTGAGTCTCTGGTGTCACAGCTAGCGATGCGATGCAGTGCCTTAGACCACTGAGTCTCTGGTGTCACAGCTAGCGATGCGATGCAGTGCCTTAGACCACTGAGTCTCTGGTGTCACAGCTAGCGATGCGATGCAGTGCCTTAGACCACTGAGTCTCTGGTGTCACAGCTAGCGATGCGATGCAGTGCCTTAGACCACTGAGTCTCTGGTGTCACAGCTAGCGATGCGATGCGATGCCTTAGACCACTGCGCCACCCAGGAGGCCACTGCCATAAAATATAACTAACTATATTATTAGCTAGAACAACAATGACTAGCTAACTACGGATTCTGTTTTCTCCGAGTACTCGCCCCCCCCTAGTAACCAGAACTTTTCCTGTAAAGTCTTGTATATCCGAAAATTTGCTTGAGATAATCAGACTACAACACTGCTCACTGAGTCCATGTTGCTTGACATGAGTCGTTTTCAAAGAACCACCAGTCCATGTTGCTTGACATGAGTCGTTTTCAAAGAACCACCAGTCCATGTTGCTTGACAAGGTTTGTTTTCAAAGAACCACCAGTCCATGTTGCTTGACAAGGTTCGTTTTCAAAGAACCACCAGTCCATGTTGCTTGACAAGGTTCGTTTTCAAAGAACCACCAGTCCATGTTGCTTGACAAGGTTCGTTTTCAAAGAACCACCAGTCCATGTTGCTTGACAAGGTTCGTTTTCAAAGAACCACCAGTCCATGTTGCTTGACAAGGTTCGTTTTCAAAGAACCACCAGTCCATGTTGCTTGACAAGGTTAGTTTTCAAAGAACCGCCAGTCCAGGTGAGCTCCCTGCCCACTCAGTCTGTCTTTCCAGACTTCCTAGTAGTTTGACGTGAGAAGAAAAAAGTACTTCTTTAATATTATGGGTGATGTTTTAGTCAAAAGTCTGGTATTCAGAAATACTTTTTTGTTGTTGTGACTTTTAACTCTCCCAGTTTCTGAGGTGAAATTGAATTGATGATTTTATTGTCTTTCTGTCAGATGCCTGTCAATTGACACTGGATCCAAACACAGCATTCAAAAACCTCTCTCTGTCTGAGGAGAACAGAAAGGTGACACGGGTGGTAGAGGAGCAGACGTATCCTGACCACACAGAGAGATTTGAGAACTGGGATCAGGTGCTGTGTAGAGAGGGTCTGACTGGACGCTGTTACTGGGAGGTGGAGTGGATGGGGCACGAGGTCCATATTGGTGTAACATACAGTGGAATAGGAAGGGAAGGAAGGGGTCATGACTGTGGGCTTGGATACAATAACAAGTCCTGGACTCTTAGTTGTAATAATGATATTTACACTGCCAGGTACAATAAGAAGCCCACAACCGTACCTGACCACGCCTTCCGCTCCCACAGAATAGGAGTGTATCTGGACTGGCCGGCCGGCACTCTGTCCTTCTACAGCGTTTCCTCTGACACAATGACCCACCTGCACACATTCCACTCCACATTCACTGAGCCCCTCTATCCAGCATTTCGGATCTGGCACTGTGGCGCCTCTCTGTCCCTGTGCCAGGTACCGCTGAGCCAGGTACCGCTAAGCCAGGTATCGCTGTGCCCCAGTGAATACAAAGAGAGTATTTAAATGACAAATGAACTGCAGCTTTGACAACCAGAATGCGAATCTTGTGGGAGCTCTGGCCTCAGGCCAGTGACATGTTTTCATCTGTCACAAGGGGAACTGTAGAGCACTTTAAAGCCTAGATGTAGTTTGCATATATCCATTGTGCACTTATCAGAAGTTGACTGTATTTTGTGTTCAAGTTATTAAAGTATCGAACTATCAGAATTCTAAGGTTGACATTTTCAGTTCGAGATCTGTGATATTATTATTAGTTAAAAAAGCCTTTGTTTTGTAGATCAAACGTTGATGCGACAACACATTTTTTTGTGTGTACAGATTCTGTCGTTTAACCTGAGTTTTATTCTTGGATCGCTGATTCGCTCGTTCATGCCTGCCTTCACAACGAAGGGAATGAGTTCATTCATGCCTGCCTTCACAGCGAAGGGAATGAGTTCATTCATGCCTGCCTTCACAGCGAAGGGAATGAGTTCATTCATGCCTGCCTTCACAGCGAAGGGAATGAGTTCATTCATGCCTGCCTTCACAGCGAAGGGAACGAGTTCATTCATGCCTGCCTTCACAGCGAAGGGAACGAGTTCATTCATGCCTGCCTTCACAGCGAAGGGAACGAGTTCATTCATGCCTGCCTTCACAGCGAAGGGACTGAGTTAATTTAACTGTGGATTTAAAATACAGTGAATATTATGCGTTGTCTCAATGTAAAACTACACCACCAAGGAAGATTCCTTAAAAAACACTCAATCAGGGAGAAAGAGAGTGGACGGTGTGGGGCGTGGAGTAATGTAGTGATGTTTTCCCATAGAATATGTACATTAAATATATCAAATCAATTTTTATTTTTATATGCCAAAGAAAATGAAAGCGGTTCTTTGTTTAAAAAATATATATTTTCAATAAATAAAAAAGAAACAAGTCATTTTCTGGTTCCTTGTTTATTCTTTTTTTTTTAATTCAGAAAAGTAACTGTCAGAGTGTACTCAGACCCCACAGGGTTTAGGAAGGACCGCGTTTCGATCCACTACGGCCTGATGGTGTGCTGCCATCAGTCATCTGCAAAGTGAAACATCACATTATCTGAAGAAGAAGCTGACACACATTCCATCGGAACTAACACGGATCCCAAACCGGCTGCGCGCCGTGCACCAATCGTGCATAAATGTATTTTGTCCCCCTACACCAAACGCGATCATGACACGCAGGTTAAAATATCAAAACAAACTCTGAACCAATTATATTACATTGGGGACAGGTTGAAAAGCATTAAACATTTATGGCTAGTTAGCTTGCACTTGCTAGCTAATTTGTCCTATTTATTTAGCTTGCTGTTGCTAGCTAATTTGTCCTGGGACATAAACATAGAGGTTTTATTTTACCTGAAATGCACAAGGTCCTCTACTCTGACAATTAATCCACACATAAAACGGTCAACCAAAATCGTTTGTCATCTCTCCTCCTTCCAGGTATTTTCATCTTTGAACTTATATGGTGATTGGCATCTAAACTTTCATAGTATTAGCATGATGGCCGGCAAAACAGTTCATCTTTCAATCACCCATGTGGGTATAACCAATGAGGAGATGGCACGTTGGTACCTGCTTCTATAAACCAATGAGGAGAAGGGAAAGGCAGGACTTGCAGCGCGGTCTGAGTCAGAAATAGAAATGACTTCTATTTTAGCCCTTGGCAACTCAGACGCTCGTTGGCGTGCGCGAGCAGTGTGAGTGTAATAATTGAATAACATAAATTTAGAAATCTATTTTGCAACGCTCGCGAACGCTACGCGAGCAGTGTGGTCAGCCTATTAGGGAGGGTTTAAAACCACTTTTAATGTTAAAACCATCAATGTTTGTTACTGCAGAACTGTGCACTATAGGGGTGTGTCCTATATAGATTCTAGGGATGTGTCTTATATAGACTCTAGGGGTTTATACTACTGTAAACTATAGGCCTTACGAAGGGTTTATACTACTGTAAACTATAGGCCTTACGAAGGGTTTATACTACTGTAAACTATAGGCCTTATGAAGGGTTTATACTACTGTAAACCATAGGCCTTAGGAAGGGTTTATACTACTGTAAACCATAGGCCTTATGAAGGGTTTATACTACTGTAAACTATAGGCCTTATGAAGGGTTTATACTACTGTAAACTATAGGCCTTAGGAAGGGTTTATACTACTGTAAACCATAGGCCTTATGAAGGGTTTATACTACTGTAAACTATAGACCTTATGAAGGGTTTATACTACTGTAAACTCTAGGCCTTGGGAAGGGTTTATACTACTGTAAACTATAGACCTTATGAAGGGTTTATACTACTGTAAACTATAGGCCTTAGGAAGGGTTTATACTACTGTAAACTATAGGCATTATGAAGGGTTTATACTACTGTAAACTATAGACCTTACGAAGGGTTTATACTACTGTAAACCATAGGCCTTAAGGGTTTATACTATAAACTCTAGACCTTATGAAGGGTTTATACTACTGTAAACTATAGACCTTACGAAGGGTTTATTAACCAGTGGGTGGTGTAACCAGTCCAATAAATCACTGGGCCTGTGTTCCCACCTATCCAGGTCATCTACTTTAAGCGGTGCCTGAGGAAGGCCCGCAGCAGCATCAAGGACCCCACGCACCAGCCACGACCTTACTGTCAGGCAGTCGACATCGGAGAATGAGGTCACATACCGCACGCACACACACATACACCACAGCTGTTGCTACCAGACTCTTACTATTGTTGGAATGGGCTAAACTTTGAACATTGAGATAGTAAATGAATGATAGGAAATTAAAGAGACTGGGTGTTATGTCAGAAGTTTATGGTTCTCAGAAGAAATACAGAATGCTTTGGAATGTGTTTGATGGAGGAGAGGAGAGCGATGTGTTGATACTGGGGAGACAGATGGACATCTGTGGATTAGATGAAGGAGAGGTTGAGGTGAGGAGGAGAGGAGAGCGATGTGTTGATACTGGGGAGACAGATGGACATCTGTGGATTAGGTGAAGGAGGGTTGAGGTGAGGAGGAGAGGAGAGCGATGTATTGATACTGGGGAGACAGATGGACATCTGTGGATTAGGTGAAGGAGGGTTGAGGTGAGGAGGAGAGGAGAGCGATGGGTTGATACAGGGGAGACAGATGAACATCTGTGGATTAGATGGAGGGGTTGAGGTCAGGAGGAGAGGAGAGATTCTCTTGAGAGTAATACATGTTTGGTATCCTGTTACCCTCTTTGTTAGCTTCCTGTGGAGCCATAAAATGTCAGGATTGGAGAGAAAGGGGAGTGTCTTAAGTAGGATGCATATAAACTGTGAAGTCTGAAATCTTTAGCTGTCTGTTTTCTGCTGTACAGAACCTTTGGGAAGGGTATCCTAGTGGTTAGAGCATTGGACTAGGAACCGGAAGGTTGCAAGTTCAAATCCCCGAGCTGACAAGGTACAAATATGACGTTCTGCCCCTGAACAGGCAGTTAACCCACTGTTCCTAGGCCGTCATTGAAAATAAGAATTTGTTCTTAACTGACTTGTCTAGTTAAAGGTAAAAAAAATAAATATATTTCATCAATTTTAGGATAAGGCTGTAAAGTAACATTGTGGAAAAAGTCTAGGGGTCAGAATAGTTTCCGAAGGCACTGTATGTACGGTCACTGGGGATGACGTTGTCGTCTTCAACAAGCCCAATATTTACAGGTTTTGAGGAAGAGGGATTGGGGGGGGGGCAAGTGCCAACCAGAAGCCATGGATTACCGGCAACATCCACACTGAGCTACAGGCTAGAATTGCCGCTTTCGAGGAGCAGGACACTAATCCGGACGCTTAACGAAAATCCTCTATGATCTCCGACGAGCCATCAAACAGTCAAAACAGGACGTGGCGTTGAATCTACGCCGGTTCTGACACTCGTGGAATATTTATTTTATTTGTATTTTATCAGGTCGGTTGACTGAGAACACGTTCTCATTTACAGCAACAACCTGGGGAATAGTTACAGGGGAGAGGAGGGGGATGAATGAACCAATTTTAAGCTGGGGATGATTAGGTGACCGTGATGGTATGAGGAACAGCTTGAGAATTTAGCCAGGACACCGGGGTTAACACCCCTACTCTTACGAACGTGGCAAACTATCACGGACTACAAAGGGAAACCCAGATTCTAACAGACAAGCTCAATTCCTTCTATGTACGCTTAAAGGCAAGCAACACTGAAACCATGCATGAGCGCACCAGCTCTTCCAGACGACTGTTATCTCGCTCTCTGTAGCCAACGTGAGTTATGCCTTTAAACAGGTTAACATTCACAAGACCACGGGCCAGACGGATTACCAGGACATGTACTCAGAGCATCCGCTGACCAGCTGGCAAGTGTCTCCACTGACATTGTAAACCTCTCCCTGTCCCAGTCTGTAATACCTGGCTCACATCATCAAGGCCATCATCCCAGACAACCCGAGGGGTATCCTTCGAAGCAGGTTTGAGTTAGTGAGGTAACTTTGGTCAACTCTTGAGTTCAACTCGGGAAAACTGGTCATATGAAAGTGGCTCACCTTTTAGTCAGGTACATTTCTATGGAATTCTTCAGAAATAACCTCCTTCGGGGCAGGCGAACTCTGTACTTACCCTGAATAAAAGGACCAATGAAATCAGATTCCCTCCCTCTTGCAAAGATTGCTTCCTCATCCCCTTCATTTGAGGAAGACTGATTAACAACCCATATTAAATATATTATTAAAACATTTTTTTGTAAATTAAAGACAATATTAATCAAAAAAGAAAGGAGGACCAAGGCCTCTTCATATAATTAATTAAAATGCCTTTATTTGTATGTTCAATAGAAACAAAGTTTTAAAAATCCAACACGTTTGCGGCTGCATGGCCTTCGTCAGGGAGGACAGAGAAATAAAACACTGTCCTCTTTTGAACAGCTTTTCCAATCAGCCCTAATTAGAAGAGGGAGTGGTTATAAAATCGATTGGACAACACCTAGTAAGCAATACTACACACATTAAAAAGTGAAATACTGTAGCAATGTTATCATAAAGATACAACTCCCAAACTAGAAGTATCAGAACACTTAGAAAGGTAGTTCTAACCTTAACTATGACTGGGAGAAGAGTCAAGAATAAGAAAGCAATATATTCCATTGTCCACTATTCCAACTCTCTTTTTGGTTTAACTGGTTAGGACGGTCCCCTTTTCTAATAGAGGCCGGAATATGATCAATACCCATAGCTTGTAAGGGAGGCAGCGTTGCAATGGTGTAGGGACTTGTAGTGCCTTGCCGTGGGGTAGTTTTCATCGCCCGTATGGCGTACTTGTGTTCCGCTAAGCGTTCTTGAAGGCGTCTCTTTGTCCGTCCAATGTAGAACACCTTGCACTGTGGACATTCCAATGTAGAACACCTTGCACTGTGGACATTCCAATGTAGAACACCTTGCACTGTGGACATTCCAATGTAGAACACCTTGCTCTGTGGACATTCCAATGTAGAACACCTTGCTCTGTGGACATTCCAATGTAGAACACCTTGCACTGTGGACATTCCAATGTAGAACACCTTGCACTGTGGACATTCCAATGTAGAACACCTTGCCCTGTGGACATTCCAATGTAGAACACCTTGCACTGTGGACATTCCAATGTAGAACACCTTGCTCTGTGGACATTCCAATGTAGAACACCTTGCACTGTGGACATTCCAATGTAGAACACCTTGCACTGTGGACATTCCAATGTAGAACACCTTGCTCTGTGGACATTCCAATGTAGAACACCTTGCACTGTGGACATTCCAATGTAGAACACCTTGCTCTGTGGACATTCCAATGTAGAACACCTTGCCCTGTGGACATTCCAATGTAGAACACCTTGCACTGTGGACATTCCAATGTAGAACACCTTGCACTGTGGACATTCCAATGTAGAACACCTTGCACTGTGGACATTCCAATGTAGAACACCTTGCACTGTGGACATTCCAATGTAGAACACCTTGCCCTGTGGACATTCCAATGTAGAACACCTTGCACTGTGGACATTCCAATGTAGAACACCTTGCTCTGTGGACATTCCAATGTAGAACACCTTGCACTGTGGACATTCCAATGTAGAACACCTTGCACTGTGGACATTCCAATGTAGAACACCTTGCTCTGTGGACATTCCAATGTAGAACACCTTGCACTGTGGACATTCCAATGTAGAACACCTTGCTCTGTGGACATTCCAATGTAGAACACCTTGCACTGTGGACATTCCAATGTAGAACACCTTGCTCTGTGGACATTCCAATGTAGAACACCTTGCACTGTGGACATTCCAATGTAGAACACCTTGCTCTGTGGACATTCCAATGTAGTACACCTTGCACTGTGGACATTCCAATGTAGTACACCTTGCACTGTGGACATTCCAATGTACAACACCTTGCTCTGTGGACATTCCAATCTCTAGATGACATGAGTGGTTTTGCAGTTAATGAAATGCTTGACGTAATACTCTATTTTAGAAGCTGTGTAAATAAAATACTTTTTTTCTGTGCAATATTTCTGCAATGGTTGCAATATTTACATTTAAAAGAGCCCTTGGATTTCTGGTCGAGCCAAGTTTTTTTGAGAGTCACCCGGAAGATAACTGTGGACTAATTTGTCATTTAAGGTCGGACATCTCTTAAAGCTTATGGCTGGTGGCTCAGGAAAGACTTGGCGTAGTAGCGCATCACTTTGGATGATTCCACAATTATTTTTAATGATTATTTTAATGTTCTCTGCTTCAGTGGTGTATCTTGTAACAAAATACACTCTCCGATGTATCACGAGGCTCTTCACTTCGCAACAAGTTCTCTCTGTCAAGTCATCCAGCCCTTATACCTGCATCTTTCAGGACCTGAACGCTGTAGTAGTTTAAATGAATAGTGTACTTCCTGCTCTGATATCAGTTTAAATGAAGTGTACTTCCTGTTCTGATATCAGTTTAAATGAAGTGTACTTCCTGCTCTGACATCAGTTTAAATGAATAGTGTACTTCCTGTTCTGATATCAGTTTAAATGAAGTGTACTTCCTGTTCTGATATCAGTTTAAATGAAGTGTACTTCCTGCTCTGATATCAGTTTAAATGAAGTGTACTTCCTGTTCTGATATCAGTTTAAATGAATAGTGTACTTCCTGTTCTGATATCAGTTTAAATGAATAGTGTACTTCCTGTTCTGATATCAGTTTAAATGAATAGTGTACTTCCTGTTCTGATATTAGTTTAAATGAAGTGTACTTCCTGTTCTGATATCAGTTTAAATGAATAGTGTACTTCCTGCTCTGATATCAGTTTAAATGAATAGTGTACTTCCTGCTCTGATATCAGTTTAAATGAATAGTGTACTTCCTGCTCTGATATCAGTTTAAATGAATAGTGTACTTCCTGTTCTGATATTAGTTTAAATGAAGTGTACTTCCTGCTCTGACATCACCAGTAAAGAATCAGAAAGAGACATCCTTATTCATCTATCACAGTACAAGTTATATTTTATTTAAATTCCCAGTCTGCTGTAATATACTGTGAAGACATTGACATTCACAATACAGTAACAGATTATTACCCTAAACACTGTTTTGTCAGCTGCGTTTCTGTGTCCTCCCTCTAAAACAGTAAACTAACAGACAAACAAAAAAAGGGGCACAAATACCTCCCTGTGTCCCTACAGCTCTACAGTTGACCGGAATCCCCATTAGAAGGGAATCGGGTGCCATTGAGACAGATCCCATCGTGTTTCTACCGCACAAACAGCGTTCAAAACACAATAAAAAAAGTGTATTATAAACTAACACATAGAAGTCTGTAACATAAATCTGACTCCGTGTCCCTTTCTTTTACTCATAAGGCTGAAGTCAACTTGTGTAAAACTAATATCAGAAATATGACTAACATTGACTTTCTGTGTGTGGAAGACGAGGTCTATTAAACTGCAGTGAAAATGACGAGGTCTATTAAACTGCAGTGAAAAAGACGAGGTCTATTAAACTGCAGTGAAAAAGACGAGGTCTATTAAACTGCAGTGAAAAAGACGAGGTCTATTAAACTGCAGTGAAAATGTCAGCCAGTGCCTCTGCAAACTATTTAGTTCTAGACCAGCTGGGGCTGAACATGCAACACAATGATTTACTGTGTGTGTGTGTGTGTGTGTGTGTGTGTACAGTAGGTCTTTCTGATCGACATCCTCTCCCCTCTGGTGGTATCAGGTTATTACGGGACACATCCAACGACCAGGAGCCCTCAACCCCTCTTCCTTAGTAACAGTAATCTAGCTCTTCATTGGCCAGAACCAGCGCTGTCCGGCAGGGAATGTAGATCTGAGAGAGAGGGACAGAGAGAGAGAGACAGAGACAGAGGGACAGAGAGAGAGGGACAGAGAGAGACAGAGACAGAGGGACAGAGAGAGGGACAGAGAGAGGGGGACAGAGAGAGGGACAGAGAGAGAGAGGGACAGATAGAGAGAGGGACAGAGAGAGAGAGAGAGAAACAGAGAGACCGAGGGACAGAGAGAGAGAGGGACAGAGAGAGAGAGGGACAGAGAGAGAGAGGGACAGAGAGAGAGAGGGACAGAGAGAGAGAGGGAGAGAGGGACAGAGAGACAGAGAGAGAGAAACAGAGAGACCGAGGGACAGAGAGAGGGACAGAGAGAGAGAGAGGGACAGAGAGAGAGAGGGACAGAGAGCGATGAGAGAGAGGGACAGAGGGACAGAGAGAGAGAGAGAGAGGGACAGAGAGAGAGAGGGACAGAGAGCGATGAGAGAGAGGGACAGAGGGACAGAGAGAGAGAGAGAGAGAGAGAGAAAGGAGGAGAAGAAAATCACACTGTGCTGTTAGGAGTTCTGTAATACATTGTATTATTCTGTAATACATTGTTGATCACTCATCCAAGATTCCACAGTGGGACCGTTCCTGGGGATCACCAGAGGAAAAAGGCCTGACAACCATTAACAATCAACACACACACATACACACACACACACACACACACACACACACACACACACACACACACACACACACACACACACACACACACACACACACACACACACACACACACACAGGGAACAGCCCACTGTCTGGGACTGAACACTTCCACATCCACCTCTCTTCTCCATCCCCACTACCAGACTACGTTGGCCAGACGACCAGACTATGTTGGCCAGACGACCAGACTACGTTGGCCAGACGACCAGACTACGTCCATGAGTAAATAAACTACCTCTACCCTCATTTCTATTGGCGAACATACAATCACAGGAGAATAAACTGGATGAGCTCCGTTGAAGACTATCCTATCAACGAGACCTGAACAACTGTAATATCCTCTTTCTCAGAGTCGTGGATGAACAAGGACATGAATAATATACATCTCGCTGGCTTTTCTGTGCATCGTCAGGACCGAGCGGCAGACTAACGGGGAAGAGGTGTGTCTCTCTGTTGACAACAGCTGGTGCGTGATCTCGTATTAAGGAAGTCTCAAGGTTTTGCTCACCCGAGTTAGAATACCTCATTATAAACTGTTGTCAAGAGTGTTTATTTATATCTATATATATTCAATCAATCCCTATACCAGTCTGCTGTTCCCACATGCTTCAAGAGGGCCACCATTGTTCCTGTTCCCAAGAAAGCTAAGGTAACTGAGCTAAACGATTACCGCCCCGTAGCACTCACTTCCATCATCATGAAGTGCTTTGAGAGAATAGTCAAGGACCATATCACCTCCACCCTACCTGACACCCTAGACCCACTCCAATTTGCTTACCGCTCAAATAGGTCCATAGGTCCACAGACGATGCAATCTCAACCACACTGCACACTGCCCTAACCCATCTGGACAAGAGGAATACCTATGTGAGAATGCTGTTCATCGACTACAGCTCGGCATTCAACACCATAGTACCCTCCAAGCTCGTCATCAAGCTCGAGACCCTGGGTCTCGACACCGCCCTGTGCAACTGGGTACTGGACTTCCTGACGGGCCGCCCCCAGGTGGTGAGGGTAGGTAACAACATCTCCTCCCCGCTGATCCTCAACACTGGGGCCCCACAAGGGTGCGTTCTGAGCCCTCTCCTGTACTCCCTGTTCACCCACGACTGCGTGGACACGCACGCCTCCAACTCAATCATCAAGTTTGCGGACGACACAACAGTGGTAGGCTTGATTACCAACAACGACGAGACGGCCTACAGGGAGGAGGTGAGGGCCCTCCCTGTAGGCCGTCTCGTCGTTGTTGGTAATCAAGCCTACCACTGTTGTGTCGTCCGCAAACTTGATGAGGAGATGATTGTGGACTTCAGGAAACAGCAGAGGGAACACCCCCCTATCCACATTGATGGAACAGTAGTGGAGAGAGTAGCAAGTTTTAAGTTCCTCGGCATACACATCACAGACAAGCTGAATTGGTCCACTCACACAGACAGCATCGTGAAGAAGGCGCAGCAGCGCCTCTTCAACCTCAGGAGGCTGAAAAAATTTGGCTTGTCACCAAAAGCACTCACAAACGTCTACAGATGCACAATCGAGAGCATCCTGTCGGGCTGTATCACCGCCTGGAACGGCAACTGCTCCACCCACAACCGTAAGGCTCTCCAGAGGGTAGTGAGGTCTGCACAACGCATCATCGGGGGCAAACTACCTGCCCTCCAGGACACCTACACCACCCGATGTTACAGGAAGGCCATAAAGATCATCAAGGACATCAACCACCCGAGCCAATGCCTGTTCACCCCGCTATCATCCAGAAGGCGAGGTCAGTACAGGTGCATCAAAGCTGGGACCGAGAGACTGAAAAACAGCTTCTATCTCAAGGCCATCAGACTGTTAAACAGCCACCACTAACATTGAGTGGCTGCTGCCAACACACTGACACTGACTCAACTCCAGCCACTTTAATAATGGGAATTGATGGGAAATGATGTAAATATATCACTAGCCACTTTAAACAATGCTACCTTATATAATGTTACTTACCCTACATTATTCATCTCATATGCAAACGTATATACTGTACTCTATATCATCGACTGCATCCTTATGTAATACATGTATCACTAGCCACTTTAACTATGCCACTTTGTTTACATACTCATCTCATATGTATATACTGTACTCGATACCATCTACTGTATCTTGCCTATGCTGCTCTGTACCATCACTCATTCATATATCCTTATGTACATATTCTTTATCCCCTTACACTGTGTATAAGACAGTAGTTTAGGAATTGTTAGTTAGATTACTTGTTGGTTATTACTGCATTGTCGGAACTAGAAGCACAAGCATTTCGCTACACTCGCATTAACATCTGCTAAACATGTGTATGTGACAAATAAATTTGATTTGATTTGATATTGTTTGCAGTATACGACATGGTTATGACCATATTATAACAAGTTATAATATGCTGTCAGCTGTTAAGACACGGTGAAAGAGTGGGGTAACATCTCACAGCAAGAACTGGCAAATGTGGTGCAGTCCATGAGGAGGAGATGCACTGCAGTACTTAATGCAGCTGGTGGCCACACCAGATACTGACTGTTACTTTTGATTTTGGCCCCCTTTTGTTCAGGGACACATTATTCCATTTCTGTTAGTCACATGTCTGTGGAACTTGTTCAGTTCATGTCTCAGTTGTTAAATCTTATGTTATACAAATATTTTTATGTTTGCTGAAAATAAACGCAGAAGACTTTTCTTTTTTTGCTGAGTTTATTTATCTGTACATGGAATTTGTATATTTGGCACTAAATGTGAAGACATTTTCACTTTTTGTTAACTAGTAAATAGTAGCCTACAGCAAAGTGTTTAAATCATTTCTAATTTGTTAACAATTTCTGCTCGTTTGTTTTTATTACCACGTTGTGTTTTAGTTTGGTTGAGCCTGCCGAGGAGTGTTGATTCACCTGTTTCCATACATGTTTTATTTAAAACATTTATCTTACAAAGGAGTTGTTTAATCTAACTGTTTAATTATTTATCTGTACATGGAATTGTATTTGTTGTTTTCAAATCTTTAAAGGAAAATGCCACGGGCACTATCTGATGTGTGGAGACATTTCACTGCAGCTAATGTAGAAGGAAAAACTGTGTATATTTGCAAATATTGTGCCAAATCATATGTGAAGAATGCAACAAAGATGCAGAATCATCTGGCCAAGTTCCCTCAGCTCTCACAACAAGCAACCTCTGACAAATGTCCCTCTACTTCTATTTGAGGTGAAAAGGATGAATCAGACACCTTATCAATAGCAACAACTCATGGTCCTCCTGGAATCCGAAGGTTTTTTGACTCCGTTGAGGAACGTAGTCAGAGATGCTGATGAATGTCTTGCTCAAGCTGTGTGTACAACTTGTTGACCTCTGATGCTCACAGGCAATGTGTATTGGAAGAGATTTCTGAACATTCTTCGTCTAGCAGACACCCCTCCAACCACACATGCCAAATCTACTCATTTGCTGGATGCAGAGTTCAAGTGAAGGTCAAGCAAATCATAGAGAAAGCAGACTATTGCAATCATCTCTGATAGGTGGTTGAATGTTCTTAGGCAAGGAATAATTAAGTACATCATGTCCACATTGCAGATGAGCTGAAGGCAGTATGATGACCTTGGACCACAGAAGGTATTTGCACTGCTGACAATGCTGCGAACATGAAGGCTGCTTGGTCTAAAGTGGAGGAGTCCTACCCTCACATCACATCCATATGCTGTGCTGCTCATGCATTGAATCTGCTCCTCAAGGACATCATGGCACTGAAAACAATGGATACACTCTACAAGACAGCCAAGGAAATGGTTTGGTATGTGATGGTTCATCAAGTTATAAGTGTTGTTATCATGTTTGTTTCCTGGATGGGAACGAGTCTCCAAGAAATGGCCATATCACAGTCTGCCGATATGGACAGCCCCATCAAGAGGATCCTCCTGGATGATGTATTTTGGGAGAGCGTGGTAAGCAGCCTGAAACCTATAGCAGACAATGCCATCCTGTCTGATGTTCAGACTCTGCTTGCAGATGTAAGAGAAGAAATCCGTACTGCTCTGCCCACTTCACTGTTGCTCCAAGCAGAGGAAACTGCAGTTCTGAAATACATCAAAAAGCGTGAAGACTTCTGCCTGAAGCCCATATACACGCCGCAGCGTACATGTTGGACCCCAATTATGCTGGCAAGAGCATCCTGTCTGGTGCAGAGATCAACAAGGCCTATGGTGTCCTCACTACCGTGTCTCGCCACCTTGGCCTGGATGAGGGCAAGGTTCTTGGCAGTCTGGCGAAGTACACTTCCAAGCAAGGGCTTTGGGATGGAGATGCAACATGGAAGTCGTGCCAATATATCTCATCAGCCACCTGGTGGAAGGGACTTTGTGGATCTGAGGCTCTTTCCCTGGTTTCCTCCATCATCCTCCAAATCCCACCAACATCAGCCACTTCAAGAGTGCAACTGGTCCTTGTTTGGGAACACACACACCAAAGCACGCAATATTGAGGCCTTTTGAGCCTGACATTGAGCCATCCTCAACAAGGTTGGACAGTGACAGTGAAGATGAGGCCTCAGAGTCTGGTTTTCAAGAGGTGGATATTGAGAAGGTGCAGGGAGAAGACATGGAAGCCTGAGAAGAAGACAACCAATGCTTTCGTTTCTAGACTATCATTTTATAGGTGTTGAAAAGGTTTTGGGAGATGCGATTGTTGCCAATGACTGGAACGAACTACAAAAATCTCTGAAACTGGAAACACTTATCTCCCTCACTAGCTATAAGCACCAACTGTCAGAGCAGCTCACAGATTACTGCACCTGTACATAGCACATCTATATTTTAGCCCAAACAACTACCTCTTTCCCTACTGTATTTAATTTATTTATTTGCTCCTTTGCACCCCATTATTTTTATTTCTACTTTGCACATTCTTCCACTGCAAATCTACCATTCCAGTGTTTTACTTGCTATATTGTATTTACTTTGCCACCATGGCCTTTTTTTGCCTTTACCTCCCTTATCTCACCTCATTTGCTCACATTGTATATAGACTTGTTTATACTGTATTATTGACTGTATGCTTGTTTTCCTCCATGTGTAACTCTGTGTCGAACTGCTTTGCTTTATCTTGGCCAGGTCGCAATTGTAAGTGAGAACTTGTTCTCAACTAGCCTACCTGGTTAAATAAAGGTGAAATAAATTAAATAAATTAAAAATGGATCATTGGGGATCATTCAATATTCAATATTCTCTTTCTTTTGTGGTTCAGTGAAATCATCCCATGTGAAGAGTCAACTCATTTAACTAAAGTTCAATTAGTAACTAAATTGTTTAAAAATATATATATTGGAAGGATTTAATCATTTGCAATTATGTATCAATCAAGTATGTCTAATTATGGTAAAAGGTTTGTGTCTGTCTCCATATGATAAATATGGTAAATATATCTATTGCAACAAACATTATATTTAAATGGTATTGATATTCATTTGTATATATTTCCGTTAATTCCCATATATTTTCTTTAAATCCCATATAATCCCGTTATATTCCCACGGGAAGTGTTAACCTCTGAATATTCCCCAAAATGTGCATGATCAAATACAAAATCTTAGAATCAACTATTAAAGACTACCAGAACCCACTTGGATGCTCCAATTACATTGAATGAACTACAGGACAAAATACAAACCCTCCAACCCAAAAAGGCCTGTGGTGTTGATGGTATCCTCAATGAAATGATAAAATATAGAGACCACAAATTCCAATATACTCCAACATAATTCTTAGCTCTGGCATCCTCCCCAATATTTGGAACCAAGGACTGATCACCTCAATCCACAAAAGTGGAGACAAATTTGACCCCAATAACTACCGTGGGATATGCGTCAACAGCAACCTTGAGAAAATCCTCTGCCTTATCATTAACAGCAGACTTGTACATTTCCTCAATGAAAACAATGTACTGAGCAAATGTCAAATTGCCTTTTTACCAAATTACCGTACAACAGACCACATAGTCACCCTGCACACCCTGATTGACAAACAAACAAACCAAAACAAAGGCAAAGTCTTCTCATGATTTGTTGATTTAAAAAAAGCTTTTGACTCAATTTGGCCTGAGGGTCTGCTATGCAAATTGATGGAAAGTGGTGTTAACAGAAAAACATACGACATTAAAAAATCTTTCCACACTACACAAACAAGTGTGAGGATAAAATTGGCAACAACAAAACATTTCTTTCCACAGGGCCGTAGGGTGAGACAGGGATGCAGCTTAAGCCCCACCCTATTCAACAGAGTTGAAGTCGGAAGTTCACATACACCTTAACCAAATACCAAAACTCAGTTTTTTACAATTCCAGACATTTAATCCTCGTAAAAGTTCCCTGTCTTAGGACAGTTAGGATCACCACTTTATTTTAAGAATGTGAAATGTCAGAATAATAGTAGAGAGAATAATTTATTTCAGCTTTTATTTCTTTAATCACATTCTCAGTGGGTCAGAAGTTTACATACACTCAATTAGTATTTGGTTGCATTGCCTTTAAATTATTTAACTTGGGTCAAATGTTTTGGGTTGCCTTCCACAAGCTTCCCACAATACGTTGGGTGAATTTTGGCCCATTCCTCCTGACAGAGCTGGTGTAACTGAGTCAGGTTTGTAAGTACTCCTTGCTCGCAAACACTTTTTCAGTTCTGCCCACAGATTTTCTATAGGATTAAGGTCAGGGCTTTGTGATGGCCAATCCAATACCTTGACTTTGTTGTCCTTAAGCCATTTTGCCACAACTTTGGAAGTATGCTTGGGGTCATTGTCCATTTGAAAGACCCATTTGTGACCAAGCTTTAACTTCCTCACTGATGTCTTCAAATGTTGCCTCAATATATCCACATCATTTTCCTCACTCATAATGACATCTATTATGTAAAGTGCACCAGTCCCTCCTGCAGCAAAGCACCCCCACAACATGATGCCACCACCCCCATGCTTCACGGTTGGGATGGTGTTCTTCGGCTTGCAAGCCTCCCCTTTTTCCTCCAAACATAACGATGGTCATTACAGCCAAACAGTTCTATTTTTGTTTCATCAGACAATTCTCCAAAAAGTACGATCTTTGTCCCGATGTGCAGTTGCAAACCGTAGTCTGGCTTTTTTATGGCGGTTTTGGAGCAGTGACGTCTTCCTTGCTGAGCAGCCTTTCAGGTTATGTCGATATAGGACTCGTTTTACTGTGGATATAGATACTTGGTACTTGTTTCCTCCAGCATCTTCACAAGGTCCTTTGCTGTTGTTCTGGGATTGATTTGCACTTTTCGCACCAACGTATGTTCATCTCTAGGAGACAGAACGTGCCTCCTTCCTGAGCGGTATGACGGCTGCGTGGTCCCATGGTGTTTATACTTGCGTACTATTGTTTGTACAGATGAACATGGTACCTTCAGGCATTTGAAAATTGCTCCCAAGGATGAACCAGACTTGTGGAGGTCTACAATTCTTTTTCTGAGGTCTTGGCTGATTTCTTTTGATTTTCCCATGATGTCAAGAAAGGAGTCACTGAGTTTGAAGGTTGGCCTTGAAATACATCCACAGGTACACCTCCAATTGACTCAAATGACGTCAATTAGCCTATAGAAGCTTCTAAAGCCATGACATCATTTTCTGGAATTTTCCAAGCTGTTTAAAGGCACAGCCAACTTAGTGTATGTAAACTTCTGATCCACTGGAATTGTGATGCAGTGAATTATAAGTTAAATAATCTGTCTGTAAACAATTGTTGGAAAAATTACTTGTGTCATGCACAAAGTAGATGTCCTAACCGACTTGCCAAAACTATAGTTTGTTAACAAGATGTGTGGAGTGGTTGAAAAATGAGTTTTAATTACTCCAGCCTAAGTGTATGTAAACTTACGACTTCAACTGAAAATGTCAATGACTCGGCGAGGGCAGTTTGCAGCACCCGGCCTCACCCTACTAAAATCTAAAGACAAACGTCTACTATTTGCTGATGATCTGGTGCTTGTCACCAAGGAGGGCCTACAGCAGCAACTAGATCTTCTGCACAGATTCTGCCAGACCTGGGCCCTGACAGTAAGTCTCAGTAAGACCAAAATAACGGTGTTCCAAAAAAGGTCCAGTCTCCAGGACCACAAATACAAATTCCATCAAGACACCGTTGCCCTAGAGCACACAAAAAACTGGCCTAAACAACAGCGCCAACTCCCGAGTGGTGCAGCGGTCTAAGGCACTGCATCGCAGTGGTAGAGGCGTCACTACAGTCCCTGGTTCGAATCCAGGCTGTATCACAAACCGGCTGTGATCGGGGCGGTGCACAATTGGCCCAGCGTCGTCCGGGTTTGGCCGTCATTGTAAATAAACATTTGTTCTTTATTTAACTTGGCAAGTCAATTAAGGTTAAAAAAATAAATAAAAACAATAAGCTGTGAACGATCTGAGAGACAAGGTAAGAAGGGCCATCAAAAGGAACATAAAATTCAACATACCAATTAGGATCTGGCTAAAAATACTTGTATCAGTTATAGAAGCCATTGCCCTTTATGGTTGTGAGGTCTGGGGTCCGCTCACCAACCAAGTGTTTCACAAAATGGGACAAACACCAAATTGAGACTCTGCATGCAGAATTCTGCAAAAATATCCTCAGTGTACAACGTAAAACACCAAATAATGCATGCAGAGCAGAATTAGGCCGATACCCACTAATTATCAAAATCCAGAAAAGAGCCATTCAATTCTACAACCACCTAAAAGGAATCGATTCCCAAACCTTCCATAACAAATCCATCACCTACAGAGAGATGAACCTGGAGAAGAGTCCCCTAAGCAAGCTGGTCCAGGGGCTCTGTTCACAAACACAAACACACCCCACAGAGCCCCAGGACAGCAACACAATTAGATCCAACCAAATCATGAGAAAACAAAAAGATAATTACTTGACACATTGGAAAAAATTTACAAAAACAGAGCAAACTAAAATGCTATTTGGCCCTAAACAGAGAGTACACAGTGGCAGAATACCTGACCACTGTGACTGACCCAAAATTAAGGAAAGCTTTGACTATGTATAGACTCAGTGAGCATAGCCTTGCTATTGAGAAAGGCCGTCGCAGGCCGTAGGCTATATATATATATATGACATTAGTAATGTCTGTATTCTTTTGGAACTTCTGTAAGTGTAAATGTAATTTATTTCACTTTGTTTATCATCTACTTCCCTTGCATTGGCAATGTTAACATGTTTCCCATGCCAATAAAGCCCTTAAATTACATTGAAATTGAATTGAGAGAGCGAGAGCCAGAGAGAGAGAGAGAGAACCAAAGAGAGCAAGACAGGAGAGAATGACAGTAATTGGGAGCAGAAACTGCATATTCAGCAGGACACTACCTTTATTTTATAAGATGTGTGTTTGTATGTGCGTCTGCCACAACCTGCCTCTGCCAACAACATGGGTAAAAAGCTCCGCACATTTTCAAAAGTGGATGAAGCAAAGCAGAATCATACAGGGGCTGCAGAGGAACCGATTTGGACCCAACACCCACACAGCGGTTCTGTAGCCTATTCACACAGCGGTACTGTAGCCTATTCACACAGCGGTACTGTAGCCTATTCACACAGCGGTACTGTAGCCTATTCACACAGCGGTACTGTAGCCTATTCACACAGCGGTACTGTAGCCTATTCACACAGCGGTACTGTAGCCTATTCACACAGCGGTTCTGTAGCCTATTCACACAGCGGTACTGTAGCCTATTCACACAGCGGTACTGTAGCCTATTCACACAGCGGTACTGTAGCCTATTCACACAGCGGTTCTGTAGCCTATTCACACAGCGGTACTGTAGCCTATTCACACAGCGGTTCTGTAGCCTATTCACACAGCGGTACTGTAGCCTATTCACACAGCGGTACTGTAGCCTATTCACACAGCGGTTCTGTAGCCTATTCTCACAGCGGTACTGTAGCCTATTCACACAGCGGTACTGTAGCCTATTCACACAGCGGTACTGTAGCCAATTCACACAGCGGTACTGTAGCCTATTCACACAGCGGTACTGTAGCCTATTCACACAGCGGTACTGTAGCCTATTCACACAGCGGTACTGTAGCCTATTCTCACAGCGGTACTGTAGCCTATTCACACAGCGGTACTGTAGCCTATTCACACAGCGGTACTGTAGCCTGTAGCCTATTCACACAGCGGTACTGTAGCCTATTCACACAGCGGTACTGTAGCCTATTCACACAGCGGTACTGTAGCCTATTCACACAGCGGTACTGTAGCCTATTCACACAGCGGTACTGTAGCCTATTCACACAGCGGTACTGTAGCCTATTCACACAGCGGTACTGTAGCCTATTCACACAGCGGTACTGTAGCCTATTCACACAGCGGTACTGTAGCCTATTCACACAGCGGTACTGTAGCCTATTCACACAGCGGTACTGTAGCCAATTCACACAGCGGTACTGTAGCCTATTCACACAGCGGTACTGTAGCCTATTCACACAGCGGTACTGTAGCCTATTCACACAGCGGTACTGTAGCCTATTCACACAGCGGTACTGTAGCCTATTCACACAGCGGTACTGTAGCCTATTCTCACAGCGGTACTGTAGCCTATTCACACAGCGGTACTGTAGCCTATTCACACAGCGGTACTGTAGCCTATTCACACAGCGGTACTGTAGCCTATTCACACAGCGGTACTGTAGCCTATTCACACAGCGGTACTGTAGCCTATTCACACAGCGGTACTGTAGCCTATTCACACAGCGGTACTGTAGCCTATTCACACAGCGGTACTGTAGCCTATTCACACAGCGGTACTGTAGCCTATTCACACAGCGGTACTGTAGCCTATTCACACAGCGGTACTGTAGCCTATTCACACAGCGGTACTGTAGCCTATTCACACAGCGGTACTGTAGCCTATTCACACAGCGGTACTGTAGCCTATTCACACAGCGGTACTGTAGCCTATTCACACAGCGGTACTGTAGCCTATTCACACAGCGGTACTGTAGCCTATTCACACAGCGGTACTGTAGCCTATTCACACAGCGGTACTGTAGCCTATTCACACAGCGGTACTGTAGCCTATTCACACAGCGGTACTGTAGCCTATTCACACAGCGGTACTGTAGCCTATTCACACAGCGGTACTGTAGCCTATTCACACAGCGGCACTGTAGCCTATTCACACAGCGGCACTGTAGCCTATTCTCACAGCGGCACTGTAGCCTATTCTCACAGCGGCACTGTAGCCTATTCACACAGCGGCACTGTAGCCTATTCACACAGCGGCACTGTAGCCTATTCACACAGCGGCACTGTAGCCTATTCACACAGCGGCACTGTAGCCTATTCACACAGCGGTACTGTAGCCTATTCACACAGCGGTACTGTAGCCTATTCACACAGCGGTACTGTAGCCTATTCACACAGCGGTACTGTAGCCTATTCACACAGCGGTACTGTAGCCTATTCACACAGCGGTACTGTAGCCTATTCACACAGCGGTACTGTAGCCTATTCACACAGCGGTACTGTAGCCTATTCACACAGCGGTACTGTAGCCTATTCACACAGCGGTACTGTAGCCTACCTTCAAAGAGTGTGGCTGCCATTGGTCGTTCACGCCTTTAAATGGTTCCTGTTCGGTGAAGAACACTGTGTCTGTGTCCAGTCGACCATGTCCCCCATACTGCTCAGCATCACTGTCCAGCTTGATACGATATCTGAGGAGGGTTAAGGAAGGATAGAGGGTGGGAGGGAGAGATGGAGGGTGGGAGAGATGGAGAGATGGAGAGATGGAGAGTGGGAGGGAGAGATGGAGGGAGGGAGAGATGGAGGGTGGGAGGGATATAAGGATGGAGGGAGGGAGAGATGGATGGTGGGAGAGAGGGAGGGAGGGAGAGATGGAGGGTGTGAGGGATATAAGGATGGAGGGAGAGAGAGATGGAGGGTGGGAGAGATATAAGGACAGAGGGAGGGAGGGATGGAGGGAGAGATGGAGGGTGGGACATAAGGACAGAGAGAGGGAGAGATGGAGGGAGGGAGAGATGGAGGGAGGGAGAGATGGAGGGAGAGCGGGATAGAAAGTAGGGATGGATAGGTAGGGGTGGATAGAGATGGATAGGTATGGATGGATGGATAGGTAGGTAGGTATGGATGGATGGATAGGTAGGTAGGGATGGATGGGGATGGATAGGTAGGGATGGATGGATAGGGAAGGATAGGTAGGGATGGATGGATAGGGATGGATGGATAGGGATGGATGGATGGATAGGGATGGATGGATAGGGATGGATGGATGGATAGGGATGGATGGATAGGGATGGATAGGTAGGGATGGATAGGTAGGGATGGATGGATAGGTAGGGATGGATAGGTAGATGATGGATGGATAGGGATGATAGGGATAGTGATGGATGGATAGGTAGATGATAGATAGAATAAGGATGGATAGGGATGGATAGGTAGAGATGGATATAGGGATGAATAATAAGTAGGGATGGATAAGTAGATGGATGGATAGATGGAATAAGAGATGATAAGATGATAAGATAGATGAATAAGGGATGGATAAGAGATAATAAGAGATAAGATGATATGATAAGAATGAATGAATAAGTAAGAGATGATGATAAGATAAGATGAATAAGTAAGATAGATATGATAGAAGAGATGATAGATAATAAGTAGAGATAGAATAGTAGAATAGAATAGAGAATAAGATAGATAGAAGAATAATGAAATGAATAATAGAGATATAAGAATGAATAAGAGATAGATGAATAATGAATGAATAATGAATAGAGATGAATAAGAGATAGATGAATAATAGATGAATAAATAAGAGATAGATGAATAAGATGATAAGATGAATAAGTAAGATAGATAGATAAGAGATGAATAAGTAAGAGATAGATGATAATGATAAGATAATAAGTAAAGAATGATAATAAGAAAGATGATAGATAAGAGATAGGTATAGATAAATAAGAATGAATAAGTAAGAGATAGATAAGTAGAGATAGATGAATAATGGGAATGAATAAGTAAGATAAGAGTGAATGAATAAATAGAATGAATAAGTAAGAGATGAATAAGATGAATGATAAGATAGAAATAGGATAAGGATGGATAAGAATGAATAAGTAGATGAATAAGTAAGATATGATGGATAAGTAAGATGATAAGATGAATAGATGAAATGATGAATGATAAGTAGATAGATGAATATAGATAATAAGATAGATAGGATGGATAATAGGGATGGATGGATGAATAAGTAGGGATGGATATAGGGATGGATAGGTAGGGATGGATAGGTAGGGATGGATGGATAGGATGATGGATAAGGATAGGATGGATGGATAGATAGGGATGATGGATAGGGATGGATAGATAGGGATGGATAGGTAGGGATGGATGGATAGGGATGGATGGTAGGGATGGATAGGTAGGGATGGATGGAGTGATGGATGGATAGGGGAAGGATAGGTAGGGATGGATAGGTAGGGATGGATAGGATAGGGATGGATAGGATAGGATGGATAGGTAGGGATGGATGGATAGGGGGATGGATAGGTAGGGATGGATGGATAGGGATGGATAGGATAGGGATGGATGGATAGGGATAGGGATGGATAGGATGGATAGATGGATGGATGGATAGGGATGGATAGGTAGGGATGGATAGGTAGGGATGGATAGGTAGATGGATGGATAGGGATGGATAGGTAGGGATGGATAGGTAGGGATGGATGGATAGGTAGGGATGGATAGGTAGGGATGGATAGGTAGGGATGGATAGGTAGGGATGGATGAATAGGGATGGATAGGTAGGGATGGATGGATAGGGAAGGATAGGTAGGGATGGATAGGTAGGGATGGATGGATAGGTAGGGATGGATAGGGATGGATGGATAGGTAGGGATGGATGGATAGGGATGGATAGGTAGGGATGGATGGATAGGAATGGATGGATGGATAGGGATGGATAGGTAGGGATGGATGGATAGGGATGGATGGATAGGGAGGGAAGGATAGGTAGGGATGGATAGGGATGGATGGATAGGGAAGGATAGGTAGGGAAGGATAGGTAGGGATGGATGGATAGGGATGGATGGATAGGGATGGATGGATAGGGATGGATAGGGGATGGATGGATGATGGATAGGTAGTGATGGATGATAGGGATGGATAGGTAGGGATGGATAGGTAGGGATGGATGGATAGGGATGGATAGGTAGGGATGGATGGATAGGAATGGATGGATAGGGATGGATGGATAGGGATGGATAGGTAGGGATGGATAGGTAGGGATGGATGGATAGGGATGGATAGGTAGGGATGGATAGGATAGGGATGGATGGATAGGGATGGATAGGTAATAAGGATGGATAGGTAGGATGATGGATAATAGGGATGGATGGATAGGTAGGGATGGATAGGTAGGGATGGATAGAGATGGATAGGTAGGGATGGATGGATAGGGGTGGATGGATAGGGATGGATAGGTAGGGATGGATGGATAGGGAAGGATAGGATAGGTAGGGATGGATAGGTAGGGATGGATAGGGGTGGATGGATAGAGATGGATAGGTAGTGATGGATGGATAGGGAAGGATAGGTAGGTAGGGATGGATAGGTAGGGATGGATAGAGATGGATAGGTAGGGATGGATGGATAGGGATGGATGGATAGAGATGGATAGGTAGGGATGGATAGGTAGGGATGGATAGGTAGGGATGGATGGATAGGTAGGGATGGATAGAGATGGATAGGTAGGGATGGATAGGTAGGGATGGATAGGTAGGGATGGATGGATAGGTAGGGATGGATAGAGATGGATAGGTAGGGATGGATAGGTAGGGATGGATAGGTAGGGATGGATAGGTAGGTAGGGATGGATAGGTAGGGATGGATAGAGATGGATAGGTAGGGATGGATAGGTAGGGATGGATAGGTAGGTAGGGATGGATAGGTAGGGATGGATAGAGATGGATAGGTAGGGATGGATAGGTAGGGATGGATGGATAGGGAGGGATAGGTAGGGATGGATGGATAGGGATGGATAGGTAGGGATGGATGGATAGGGATGGATAGGGAGGGATGGATGGATAGGGAAGATAGGTAGGTAGGGATGGATAGGTAGGGATGGATAGAGATGGATAGGTAGGGATGGATAGGTAGGGATGGATAGAGATGGATAGGTAGGGATGGATAGGTAGTGATGGATGGATAGGGAAGGATAGGTAGGTAGGGATGGATAGGTAGGGATGGATAGAGATGGATAGGTAGGGATGGATAGGTAGGGATGGATAGGTAGGGATGGATAGGTAGGGATGGATAGGTAGGGATGGATGGATAGGATGGGATGGATAGGGATGGATAGGGGATGGATAGGAGGGATGGATAGAGGGATGGATAGGGATGGATGGATAGGGATGGATGGATAGGGATGGATAGGTAGGGATGGATAGGGAGGGATGGATAGGGAGGGATGGATAGGTAGGGATGGATGGATAGGGATGGATGGATAGGGAGGGATGGATGGATAGGGATGGATAGGTAGGGATGGATGGATAGGGATGGACAGATGGATAGGTAGGATGGATAAGTAGGGATGGATAGGTAGGGATGGATAGGTGGATGGATAGGGATGGATGGATAGATGATGGATAGGTAGGGATGGATGGATAGGGATGGATAGGTAACGGATAGATAGATGGATAGAGATGGATAAAGGTAGGGATGGATGGATAGGGATAGGGATGGATAGGTAGGGATGGATAGGATATAGGGATGGATAGGTAGGGATGGATGGATAGGATAGATGGATGGATAGGGATGGATGGATAGGGATGGATAAGTAGGGATGGATGGATAGGGATGGATGGATAGGGATGGATAGGTAGGGATGGATGGATAGGGATGGATGGATAGGTAGGGATGGATAGGTAGGGATGGATGGATAGGGAGGGAGGGATGGATGGATAGGGATGGATAGGTAGGGATGGATGGATAGGGATGGATGGATAGGGATGGATGGATAGGGATGGATAGGTAGGGATGGATAGGTAGGGATGGATAGGTAGGGATGGATGGATAGGGATGGATGGATAGGGATGGATAGGGATGGATAGGGATGGATAGGTAGGGATGGATAGGTAGGGATGGATAGGGATGGATAGGTAGGGATGGATAGGGATGGATAGGTAGTGATGGATGGATAGGGAAGGATAGGTAGGGATGGATAGGTAGTGATGGATGGATAGGGATGGATAGGTAGGGATGGATGGATAGGGATGGATGGATAGGGATGGATAGGTAGGGATGGATAGGTAGTGATGGATAGGTAGTGATGGATGGATAGGGAAGGATAGGTAGGGATGGATAGGTAGGGATGGATGGATAGGTAGGGATGGATAGGTAGGGATGGATGGATAGGGAATGGATAGGTAGGGATGGATGGATAGGTAGGGATGGATAGGATAGGGATGGATGGATAGGTAGGGATGGATGGATAGGGATGGATGGATAGGGATGGATGGATAGGTAGGGATGGATAGGGATGGATGGATAGGGAAGGATAGGTAGGGATGGATAGGTAGGGATGGATGGATAGGGATGGATAGGTAGGGATGGATGGATAGGGATGGATGGATAGAGATGGATAGGTAGGGATGGATAGGTAGGGATGGATAGGGAGGATGGATAGGGATGGATAGGCAGGGATGGATGGATAGGAGATGGATAGGGAGGGATGGATGGAGGGATGGATAGATAGATTGGATAGGCAGATTTGATAGACGGATGGATAGGGATGGACGGATAGGTAGGGATAGGGATGGATGGATAGGGATGGATAGGATAGGGACGGATGGATAGGGATGGAGGGATGGACAGGCAGGGATAGGAGGGGACGGATGACAGGGACGGAGGGACGGCAGGGACGGACAGGCAGGGACGGATAGGTAGTGGATGGACGGGACAGGATAGGCAGGGGACAGGGATGGCAGGGACGGACGGACAGGGATGGATAGGCAGGGACGGACAGGACAGGGACGACAGGCAGGGACGGACAGGCAGGGGACGGACAGGCAGGGACGGACGGATAGGTAGGGATGGACAGGATGGATAGGACGGATATGATAGGGACGGATGGATAGGCAGGGAGGGATATAGGTAGGATAGACGGATAGGAGGGATGGATGGATAGGATGGATACAGGCAGGACGGACAGGCAGGCAGGATACGGATGGATAGGTAGAGGATGGATGGATGGAGGCAGGGACGGATAGGCAGGGACGGATAGGTAGGGGACGGGACATGGATAGGGACGGACAGGCAGGGACGGATAGGATGGAGGACGGGCAGGGATGGATAGGCAGGGATGGATAGAGATGGACAGACAGGCAGGCAGGGACGAGGCAGGATGGACGGACAGGCAGGGACGGATGGATAGGGACGGACAGGGAGGGACGGACGGAAGGATAGGGACGGATAGGCAGGGATGGATAGATGGATAGGGATGGATGGATAGGGATGGACAGGATGGATAGGACAGGGATGGATGGATAGGGATGGATAGGTAGGGACGGATAGAGGGATGGATGGGTAGGACATAGGATGGATAGGCAGGGATGGATGGATAGGATGGATGGATAGGTAGGGATGGATGGTAGGGATGGATAGGTAGGGATGGATAGGTAGGATGGATGATAGGATGGATAGGTAGGGATGGATAGGTAGGGATGGATAGGGAGGGATGGATGGATATAGGTAGGATGGATATAGGGATGGATGGATGGATAGGATGAGGGATGGATAGGTAGGGATGGATAGGCAGGGATGGATAGGGAGGGATGGATGGATAGGGGATAGGGATGGATAGGATAGGGATGGATATAGGTAGGGATGGATAGGTAGGGATAGGATGGGATGGATAGGATGGATGGATAGGGATGGATAGGATAGGGAGGATAGGACAGGGATGGATGGATAGGGATAGGATGGATAGGTAGGGATGGATGGATAGGGATGGATGGATAGGGATGGATAGGTAGGGATGGATGGATAGGGATGGATGGATAGGATGGATAGGTAGGGGATGGATAGGGAGGATGGATAGGTAGGGATGGATAGGTAGGGATGGATAGGTAGGGATGGATGGGATGGATAGGGGATGGATAGGGATAGGGGGATGGATGGATAGGGATGGATAGGGATGGATAGGGATGGATAGGTAGGGATGGATAGGTAGGGATGGATAGGATATGGATAGGGAGGGATGGATAGGGATGGATAGGTAGGGATGGATGGATAGGGATGGATAGGTAGGGATGGATAGGGGTAGGGGATGGATGGATAGATGGATAGGTAGGGATGGATGGATAGGGATGGATGGATAGGGATGGATAGGTAGGGATGGATAGGAGGATGGATGGATGGATAGATGGATAGGATGGATAGGTAGGGGATGGATAGGTAGGGATGGATAGGATAGGGATGGATGGATAGGATGATGGATGGATAGGTAGGGATGGATGGATAGGATAGGGAGGGGATGGATAGGATGGATGGATAGGGATGGATGGATAGGGATAGGATGGATAGGTAGGGATGGATAGATAGGGATGGATAGATAGGGATGGATGGATAGGGATGGATAGGATGGATAGGTAGGGATGGATAGGTAGGGATGGATGGATAGGGACGGATAGGTAGGGATGGATGGATAGGGATGGATGGATAGGGATGGATAGGATAGGATAGATGGATAGGTAGGGATGGATAGGTAGGGATGGATGGGATAGGGATGGATAGGTAGGATGGATAGGTAGGGACGGATGGATAGGATAGGGATGGATAGGCAGGGATGGATAGGATGGATGATAGGATAGGGAGGGATGGATAGGCAGGACGGATGGATAGGATGGATAGGCAGGGACGGATAGGCAGGGATGGACAGGATAGGGACGGGATGGACGGATAGGCAGGGATGGGATGGACGGGACAGGGACGGATAGGCAGGGACGGACAGGCAGGGGACGGACATAGGCAGGACGGACGGCAGGGATGGACAGGCAGGGACGGACGGATAGGATGGATAGGCAGGGACGGGATAGGTAGGGACGGATGGATGGAGGCAGGGATGGACGGATAGGCAGGGACGGACAGGCAGGGACGGACAGGCAGGGATGGATGGATGGATAGGTAGGTAGGATGGATGGATAGGGATGGATGATGGATGGAGGTAGGCAGGGATGGATGGATAGGACGGATGGATAGGGACGGATAGGTAGGGATGGATAGGGATAGGGATGGACGGATAGGATGGGGACGGATAGGCAGGGACGGACAGGCAGGGACGGATGGATAGGACGGGGATATGGATAGGATGGATGGACAGGATGGATAGGACAGGCAGGGATGGATAGGGACGGACGGACAGGGACGGACAGGCAGGGACGGACAGGCAGGGACGGACGGACAGGGACGGACAGGATAGGGACGGACGGCAGGGACGGACGGCAGGGACGAGGATAGGACGGATAGGGACGGATAGGCAGGGATGGATGGATAGGGGGGATGGCAGGGACGGACATAGGTGTGGGAGGATAGGTAGGGATGATAGGACGGGATAGGTAGGGGATGGACGGATAGGGACGGACAGGGGGGATAGGTAGGGATGGATGGATAGGGCAGGGACGGATAGGGATGGATAGGGATGGACGGAGGGACGGATAGGTAGGGAGGGACGGACAGGCAGGATAGACGGATAGGCATAGGGATGGACGGACAGGGATGGATAGGAGGGATGGATGGATAGGGACGGATAGGACGGATGGACAGGCAGGGACGGATAGGTAGGAGGCAGGGACGGATGGACAGGGACGGACGGGCAGGGACGGATAGGCAGGGACGGACAGGCAGGGACGGATAGGCAGGGACGGAGGGACGGATAGGCAGGGACGGACGGACAGGGACGGACGGATAGGGACGGACGGACAGGGACGGACGGACAGGGACGGACAGGCAGGGACGACGGATAGGGACGGACGGACAGGGATGGACGGCAGGGATGGATAGGGACGGATGGGGGACGGACAGGTAGGGACGGACAGGATGGATGACGGAGGGACGGATAGGGACGGACAGGCAGGGACGGATGGATAGGTACGGATGGAGGGACGGACAGGATGGAGGGACGGATAGGAGGGACGGATAGGACAGGGACGGACAGGACACAGGCAGGGACGGACGGACAGGGAGGGATGGACAGGGGGACGACAGGGATAGGATGGACAGGCATGGACGGATAGGCAGGGACGGACGGATAGGGACGGACGGTAGGGACGGATGGCAGGGACGGACGGATAGGGACGGACAGGCAGGGACGGACGGCAGGGACGGATGGCATAGGACGGACAGGCAGGGACGGGACGGACGGACGGACGAGGACAGGGACGGACGGACGGCAGGGATGGACACGGACGGACATAGGGCAGGGACGGACAGGCAGGGACGGACAGGCAGGACGGATAGGCAGGGACGGATAGGACGGATAGGCAGGGACGGACGGAGGGACGGACAGGAGGGACGGACAGGCAGGGACGGATAGGCAGGGACGGACGGATAGGGATGGGACGGGATGGACGGACGGACAGGACGGATTGGGACGGATAGGGATGGATAGGTAGGATGGACAGGCAGGATAGACGGACGGATAGGCAGGGACGGACGGATGGATAGGGGGAGGGAGGATAGGCAGAGGGATGGATGGATAGGGATGGATAGGGACGGATAGGCAGGGACGGATGGATAGGCAGGGACGGATGGACAGGCAGGGATGGGATAGGTAGGGATGGGACGGACATAGGCAGGGATGGATGGATAGGGATGGATGGAGGCAGGATGGATAGGATGGATAGGCAGGGATGGATAGGGAAGGATAGGGATGGATGGACAGGATAGGGATGGATGGATAGGGATGGATGGGGATGGATGGATAGGGAGGGATGGATGGATAGGGATGGATAGGTAGGGATGGATGATAGGTAGGGAGGATGGATGGATAGGAGGGATGGATGGATGGATAGGTAGGGATGGATGGATAGGGATGGATAGGTAGGGATGGATAGGTAGGGATGGATAGAGATGGATAGGTAGGGATGGATGGATAGGGATGGATGGATAGGGATGGATAGGTAGGGATGGATAGGTAGGGATGGATAGGTATGGATAGATGGATGGATAGGTAGGGATGGATAGGTAGGGATGGATGGATAGGGATGGATAGGTAGGGATGGATGGATAGGGATGGATAGGTAGGGATGGATGGATAGGGATGGATAGGTAGGGATGGATAGGTAGGGATGGATAGGATAGGTAGGGATGGATGGATAGGGATGGATAGGGATGGATGGATAGGGGATGGATGATGGATGGTAGGGATGGATATAGGTAGGATGGATAGGATGGATAGGTAGGGATGGAGATGGATAGGTAGGGATGGATGGATAGGTAGATGGATAGGTAGGATGGATAGGTAGGGATGGATGGATAGGGATGGATAGGTATAGGGATGGAGGGATGGATAGGTAGGATGGATAGGCAGGGATGGATAGGTAGGGATGGATGGATAGGGATGGATACAGGCAGGGAGGGGGATGGATGGACGGACGGATGGATAGGATAGACGATGGATAGGGACGGACAGGCAGGGATGGATGGATAGGATAGGATGGATAGGTAGGGATGGATGATAGGACGGGATAGGCAGTAGGACGGATGGATATGGATAGGGGGATGGATAGGCAGATAGGGATGGCAGGGATGGATAGGATAGGGATGGATAGGATGGATAGGGATGGATGGATAGGGATGGATGGGATAGGGATGGATAGGTAGGGATGGATGGATAGGATGGATAGGTAGGGATGGATGGGGATGGAGGATAGGGATGGATAGGTAGGGATGGATGGGGGATGGATAGGATAGGGATGGATAGGTAGGGATGGATAGGATAGGGATGGATGGATATAGGGATGGATAGGTAGGGATGGATAGGTAGGGATGGATGGATAGGATGGATGGATAGGGATGGATAGGGATGGATAGGATAGGGATGGATAGGATAGGGATGGATGGATAGGATATAGGGGGATGGATAGGTAGGGATGGATGGATGGAGGGGGATGGATGGATAGGGATGGATGGATAGGAGGGATGGATGGAGGGATATGGATAGGATGGATAGGTAGGGATGGATGGATAGGGATGGATGGAGGGATGGAGGGATGGATGGATAGGATGGATAGGATGGATGGATAGGGATGGATAGGTAGGGATGGATGGATAGGGATGGATGGATAGGGATGGATAGGATGGATAGGATGGATGGATATAGGGATGGATAGGTAGGGACGGATGGATAGGGATGGATGGATAGGGATGGATAGGTAGGGATGGATAGGCAGGGATGGATAGAGATGGATAGGGATGGATGGATAGGTAGGGATGGATAGGGATGGATAGGGATAGGGATGGATAGGATAGGGATGGATAGGTAGGGATGGATGGATAGGGATGGATAGGTAGGGATGGATGGATAGGATGGATAGATGGATGGATAGGGACGGATGGATGGAGGCAGGGATGGATAGGGATGGATAGGTAGGGATGGATAGGATATGGATGGATAGGGATGGATAGGACGGATAGGCAGGGATGGATGGAGGATAGGGATGGATAGAGGACGGATGGATAGGCAGGGATGGATGATAGGGATAGGATGGATAGGGGGATGGATAGGATAGGGATGGATAGGAGGGATGGATGGATAGGGATGGATAGGTAGGGATGGATGGATAGGATGGATAGGATAGGGATGGATGGAAGGGATGGATAGGTGGATAGGGATGGATAGGAAGGGATGGATGGATAGGGGGATGGATAGGATAGGATGGATAGGTAGGGATGGATGGATAGGATGGATAGGTAGGGATGGATAGGTAGTGATGGATGGATAGGTGATGGATAGGTAGGGATGGATAGGAGGAGATGGATGGATAGGGATGGATGGATAGGTAGGGATGGATAGGTAGGGATGGATGGATAGGGATGGATAGGTAGGGATGGATGGATAGGGATGGATGGATAGGGATGGATAGGTAGGGATGGATAGGGATGGATAGGTAGGGATGGATGGATAGGGATGGATAGGGATAGGGATGGATAGGTAGGGATGGATAGGATAGGGAGGGATATGGATAGGGATGGATAGGTAGGGATGGATGGATAGGGATGGGATAGGATGGAGGTAGGGATGGATAGGGAGGGATGGATGGATAGGATGGGATGGATAGGGATGGATAGGTAGGGATGGATAGGAAGGGGATGGATAGGTAGGGATGGATAGGTAGGGATGGATAGGATAGGGATGGATAGGATGGAGGGATGGATAGGTAGGGATGGATGGATAGGTGAGGGATGGATAGGTAGGGATGGATAGGGATGGATGGATAGGGATGGATAGGTAGGGATGGATGGATAGGGATGGATAGGTAGGGATGGATGGATAGGTAGGGATGGATGGAAAGGGATGGATAGGTAGGGATGGATAGGTAGGGATGGATGGATAGGGATGGATGGATAGGGATGGATAGGTAGTGATGGATGGATAGGTAGTGATGGATGGAAAGGGAAGGATAGGTAGGGATGGATAGGAAGAGATGGATGGATAGGGATGGATGGATAGGGATGGATAGGTAGGGATGGATGGATAGGGATGGATAGGTAGGGATGGATGGATAGGGATGGATGGATAGGGATGGATAGGTAGGATGGATGGATGGATAGGGATGGATAGGATGGAGGTAGATGGATGGATAGGGATGGATGGAGGGATAGGATGGATGGATAGGTAGGGATGGATGGATAGGTAGGGATGGATAGGTAGGGATGGATGGATAGGGATGGATAGGGATGGATAGATGGATGGATAGGGATGGATGGATAGGGATGGATAGGTAGGGATGGATAGGGAGGGATGATAGGTAGGGATGGATAGGATAGAGATGGATGGATAGGGGATGGATAGGATGGATAGGGGGATGGATATAGGTAGGGGATGGATGGATGGATAGGGATGGATGGATAGGGATGGATAGGATAGGATGGATGGATGGATGGATATAGGAGGGATGGAGGATAGGGATGGATGGATAGGGATGGATAGGTAGGGATGGATAGGAAGAGATGGATGGATAGGGATGGATGGATAGGGATGGATGGTAGATGGATAGGTAGTGGATGGATGGATAGGTAGGGATGGATGGATAGAGATGGATAGGTAGGGATGGATGGATAGAGATGGATAGGTAGGGATGGATGGATAGGGATGGATAGGTAGGGATGGATAGGTAGGGATGGATGGATAGGGATGGATGGAGGTAGGGATGGATAGGTAGGGATGGATGGGTAGGGATGGATGGATAGGGATGGATAGGTAGGGATGGATAGGTAGGGATGGATGGATAGGGATGGATAGGTAGGGATGGATAGGTAGGGATGGATAGAGATGGATAGGTAGGTATGGATGGATAGGTAGGGATGGAGGGATGGATGGACAGATGGATGGATGGATAGGTAGGTATGGATGGGTAGGGATGGATAGGTAGGGATGGATGGATAGGGATGGATAGGTAGGGATGGATAGGTAGGGATGGATGGGTAGGGATGGATAGGTAGGGATGGATGGATAGGGATGGATAGGTAGGGATGGATGGGTAGGGATGGATGGGTAGGGATGGATAGGTAGGGATGGATGGATAGGGATGGATAGGTAGGGATGGATAGGTAGGGATGGAGGGATGGATGGACAGATGGATGGATGGATAGGTAGGTATGGATGGATGGATGGATGGATAGGTAGGGATGGATGCAGGGGTTGACAGAAAGTCATCAGCAAAGGTAGTTGTTATGACTGATTTGTTTGTCAAAATCAATGTGCAGGCCAGAAAAATTACAAACATTTAGGTCCATTAAAATGTGTACAGGAACTAATGGGGATCCTTAATAAATACTAAGACCCCATTACAGTAATTCACCACCCAGACAGACAGACTGTTAAACATCAACACAACCACAGGCGTGTATATATATCTACACTGCTCAAAAAAATAAAGGGAACACTAAAATAACACATCCTAGATCTGAATGAATGAAATATTCTTATTCAATACTTATTTCTTTACATAGTTGAATGTGCTGACAACAAAATCACACAAAAATGATCTATGGAAATCAAATTTATCAACCCATGGAGGTCTGGATTTGGCCTTCCTCTTGCAGGAACTGCTGACACACTCCAGCCACATGAGGTCTTGCATTGTCTTGCATAAGGAGGAACCCAGGGCCAACCGCACCAGCATATGGTCTCACAAGGGGTCTGAGGATCTCATCTCGGTACCTAATGGCAGTCAGGCTACCTCTGGCGAGCACATGGAGGGCTGTGTGGCCCCCCAAAGAAATGCCACCCCACACCATGACTGACCCACCGCCAAACCGTTCATGCTGGAGGATGTTGCAAGCAGCAGAATGTTCTCCACGGCGTCTCCAGACTGTCACGTCTGTCACATATGCTCAGGGTGAACCTGCTTTCATCTGTGAAGAGCACAGGGCGCCAGTTGCGAATTTGCCAATCTTGGTGTTCTCTGGCAAATGCCAAAGGTCCTGCACGGTGTTGGGCTGTAAGCACAACCCCCACCTGTGGTCGTCGGGCCCTCATACCACCCTGATGGAGTCTGTTTCTGACCGTTTGAGCAGACACATGGAGGTCATTTTGCAGGGCTCTGGCAGTGCTCCTCCTTGCACAAAGGCGGAGGTAGCGGTCCTGCTGCTGGGTTGTTGCCCTCCTACGGCCTCCTCCACGTCTCCTGATGTACTGGCCTGTCTCCTGGTAGCGCCTCCATGCTCTGGACACTACGCTGACAGACACAGCAAACCTTCTTGCCACAGCTCGCATTGATGTGTCATCCTGGATGAGCTGCACTATCTGAGCCACTTGTGTGGGTTGTAGACTCCGTCTCATGCTACCACTAGAGTGAAAGCACCGCCAGCATTCAAAAGTGACCAAAACATCAGCCAGGAAGCATAGGAACTGAGAGGTTATCTCCTGCAGAACCACTCCTTTATTGGGGGTGTGTTGCTAATTGCCTATAATTACCACCTGTTGTCTATTCCATTTGCACAACAGCATGTGAAATGTATTGTCAATCAGTGTTGCTTCCTAAGTGGACAGTTTGATTTCACAGAAGTGTGATTGACTTGGAGTTACATTGTGTTGTTTAAGTGTTCCCTTTATTTTTTTGAGCAGTGTATAATATCCCATTCCCTACCACAGAGACAGAAGTTATACCTACCACAGAGACAGAGACAGGAGTTATACCTACCACATAGACAGGGGTTATACCTACCACAGAGACAGGGTTATACCTACCACAGAGACAGAGACAGGGGTTATACCTACCACAGAGACAGGGTTATACCTACCACAGAGACAGGGTTATACCTACCACAGAGACAGAGACAGGGGTTATACCTACCACAGAGACAGGGTTATTCCTACCACAGAGACAGGGGTTATACCTACCACAGAGACAGGGGTTATACATTGGCTTGCGAAAGAATTCGGCCCCCTTGAACTTTGCGACCTTTTGCCACATTTCAGGCTTCAAACATAAAGATATAAAACTGTATTTTTTTGTGAAGAATCAACAACAAGTGGGACACAATCATGAAGTGGAACGACATTTATTGGATGTTTCAAACTTTTTTAGCAAATCAAAAACTGAAAAATTGGGCGTGCAAAATTATTTGGCCGCCTTAAGTTAATACTTTGTAGCGCCACCTTTTGCTGCGATGACAGCTGTAAGTCGCTTGGGGTATGTCTATCAGTTTTGCACATCGAGAGACTGAATGGGATGGCGTATCGCTGCAGAATGCTTTGGTAGCCATGCTGGTTAAGTGTGCCTTGAATTCTAAATAAATCACTGACAGGGTCACCAGCAAAGCACCATCACACCACCTCCTCCTCCATGCTTCACAGTGAGAACTACACATGCGTAGATCATCCGTTCACCCACACCGCGTTTCACAAAGACACGCCGGTTGGAACCAAAAATATTACATTTGGACTCATCAGACCAAAGGACAGATTTCCACCAGTCTATTGTTCGTTGCTCATGTTTCTTGACCCAAGAAAGTCCCTTCTTCTTATTTGTGTTCTTTAGTTTAGTTTCCTTGTAGCAATTCAACCATGAAGGCCTGATTCACACAGTCTCTGAACAGTTGATGTTGAGATGTGTCCGTGAAGCATTTATTTGGGCTGCAACCTGAGGCTGGTAACTCTAATGAATTTATCCTCTGCAGCAGGTAAATCTGGGTCTTCCTTTCCTGTGAGAGACAGATTCATCATAGCGCTTGATGGTTTTTGCGACTGCACTTGAAGAAACTTTCAAAGTTTTTGAAATGTTCCATATTGACTGACATTAATGTCTTAAAGTAATGATGGACTGTCGTTTCTCTTTTCTTATTTGATCTGTTCTTGACATAATATTTTTTAATTTGACCTTTATTTAACTAGGCAAGTCAGTTAAGTATATATTCTTATTTACAATGACAGCCTACCAGGGAACATTTTTATTATTTGAGCTGTTCTTGCCAGAATATGAACTTGGTCTTTAACCAAATAGGGCAATCTTCTGTATACCAGCCCTACCTTGTCACAACACAACTGATTGGCTCAAACGCTTTAAGGAAATAAATTCCACAAATTATATTTTAACAAGGCACACATGTTAATTGAAATGCATTCCAGGTGACTACCCCATGAAGCTGGTTGAGAGAATGCTAAGAGTGTGCAAAGCTGTCATCAAGGCTACTTTGAAGAATCTAAAATATATTTGGATTTATTTAACACTTTTTAGGTTACTACATTATTTCATAGTGTTGATGTATTCACTATTATTCTACAATGTAGAAAATAATACAAATGAAGAAAAACCCTGGAATAAGTAGGCCTGTAAACTTTTGACAGGTACTGTATATTTCCGTTACAAAATGTTTTTTTATACAGTGTACTAATGAATACACCCCCCTGCTCTTCCAAACACCTCTGTCAGTGACCAATCCTCACCACTAGGGGTCCTCAGCTGCTACAGAGATCAAGAGATGGAGTCTGGCTTCAACACAACATGACATACCCGAACACTTCCTCTTGAAGTACCACACATTTCAAAGCAATGGATTGGTTTAGTGGGACCATCATTTTTCGTATTACCAGTCATTTCCTTTCAAATCAGTGAAGTGGACACTTTGGGAGAAAGGTGAGATCCTTGGGATGTACTCTCTGCCTCTCTAGATGTCAGTGACCAGTCATCACCACTAGGGGTCCTCAGTGATTTATCTACAGAAAACAGTTCAGGGAACAACTGGCTTTAATAACATTACATATATATATTTATTTATTTATTTAACCCTTTATTTAACCAGGCAAGTCAGCTAAGAACACATTCTTATTTATGATGATGGCCTCCCCCCCCCCCCGGACGACGCTGTCATGTGCCGTACTATGGGACTCCCTATCACGGCCGGATGTGACACAGCCTGGAATCGAACCAGGGTCTGTAGTGACGCCTCTAGCACTGAGATGCAGTGCCTTATACACTCGGGAGCGCAGCGGTCTAAGGCACATACTGAATGTTGACACCGGATATGACAAGACAAAACACGCTAAAGTGTGCTGGCCATTAATGCTTCCCTTACCCCTGTTCTCAACCTGCCTGGCTCGTAATTTAGAACAAAGATTATACCACCTCTGTCCTTTATCACCTGCTAGGAGAGGGATCACACAGAGAGAGAGAGAAAACAGATCAGAGGGAGAGAGAGAGAGAGGGAAGAAAAAGAGGGGATTCAGAAGGAAATTGGAGCTTCTGGAGGGATTTCTACTAAAACCTGCAAACACAAGACAATATCCTGCTGTTCCGTTCAAAGCTACCTGCACTCGTCCTCTCGAGGCCTTTTGAATTCCTTGCTGAAGTTACACTGGTGAAATGGTACGGACTGGTCTCTCTCTCTCCCTCTCTGAGGACACCTGCCACACAATGTAAGAGAACAAGTAGAAGCTTCCTCTGTTCTTTCCTTCCTCCTCCTCCTCTCTGATTCTGGGTGAATCTCCCACTATCTGAAAACAAACCAGCAAAATGTAAATCTCTGCCTTGTTTTCTCCTTCTGCCTGCAGTTTCCTCTCCTCTCTCTTTGTCTTCTAGCTGCAGTTCACCGTTTCCCTCTCTCTTTGTCTTCTAGCTGCAGTTCACCGTTTCCCTCTCTCCTTAGTTAACATGACACCGTTTCCCTCCCTCTCCCTAGTTAACATGACACCGTTTCCCTCCCTCTCCCTAGTTAACATGACACCGTTTCCCTCCCTCTCCCTAGTTAACATGACACCGTTTCCCTCCCTCTCCCTAGTTAACATGACACCGTTTCCCTCACTCTCCCTAGTTAACATGACACCGTTTCCCTCCCTCTCCCTAGTTAACATGACACAGTTTCCTCTCTCTCCTAGTTAACATGACACCGTTTCTCTCTCTCTCCCTAGTTAACATGACACCGTTTCCCTCCCTCTCCCTAGTTAACATGACACCGTTTCTCTCTCTCTCCCTAGTTAACATGACACCGTTTCCCTCTCTCTCCCTAGTTAACATGACACCGTTTCCCTCTCTCTCCCTAGTTAACATGACACCGTTTCCCTCTCTCCCCCTAGTTAACATGACACCCTCTCCTCTCTTCCTTCCTTCCTCCCTCCCACTCTTCTTTCCTTCCTTCCTCCCTCCCTCTCTTCCTTCCTTCCTTCCTCCCTCTCTTCCTTCCTTCCTTCCTCCTCTTCCTTCCTTCCTTCCTTCCTCCCTCTCTTCCTTCCTTCCTTCCTTCCTCCCTCTCTTCCTTCCTTCCTTCCTCCCTCCCTCTCTTCCTTCCTTCCTCCCTCTCTTCCTTCCTTCCTCCCTCCCTCTCTACCTTCCTTCCTCCCTCCATCACTACCTCCCGCCCCCTCCCTCCCTCCCTCGCCCTCCCTCCTCGCCCTCCCTCCCTCCATCACTACCTCCCTCCCTCCCTCCCTCCCCTCCCCTCCCTCCCTCCCTCGCCCTCCCTCCCTCCCTCGCCCTCCCTCCCTCCCTCCCTCTCTACCTTCCTCCCCCTCCCTCCCTCTTCCTTCCTTCCACCCTCCCTCTCTTCCTTCCTTCCACCCTCCCTCTCTTCCTTCCTCCCTCCCTCTTCCTTCCTCCTTCCTTCCTTCCTTCCTTCCTTCCTTCCTTCCTCCCTCTCTTCCTTCCTTCCTTCCTCCCTCCCTCTCTACCTTCCTTCCTCCCTCCCTCTCTTCCTTCCATCCTTCCTTCCTTCCTTCCTTCCTTCCTTCCACCCTCCCTTCCTTCCTTCCTTCCTTCCTCTCTTCCTCCCTCTCTTCGTTCTTCCCTCCCTCTCTTCCTCCCTCTTCATTCCTCCCTCCCTCTCTTCCTTCCTTCCTTCCTTCCTTCCTTCCTTCCTTCCTTCCTTCCTTCCTTCCTTCCTTCCTTCCTCTCTTCCTCCCTCTCTTCGTTCCTCCCTCCCTCTCTTCCTCCCTCCCTCTCTTCCTCCCTCCCTCTCTTCGTTCCTCCCTCTCTTCGTTCCTCCCTCTCTTCGTTCCTCCCTCCCTCCTCTCTTCCTCCCTCCTGTCTTCCTCCCTCCATCTTGGTAGATCCTCCTGTGTAATTCTTCTCTGATAGACAGACAGACCAAGAAGAGGTCTATCTAGATGTCAGTCCGTCAAGTCTGTCTCGACGTCCGTCCGTCTGCTGTGATCTACACCATTACACATCTCTATCAGTCTACAGTACCTACCTCCTCGCTCCTCAGGGTGTGCGTGTCTGTTTGTGTCTGTGCGTGACTGTGTGTGTGTGTGTGACAGAGAGCGAGAGTTGCTGTGAGACGGCGGGATGAAAGGAAATATAAAGTAAATATGAGCCTGGGTAAAACAGCAGGAAGCCAGTTTTGGAGAATAGATTTAGTGAAGTCTGTGTGTGACACCACAGTGTGTGATAAACCAGGACTACTGAACAGAGCTGTTAGAATGACCAGTTCAGCTAATGGGCAGTTAGTAGCATGTTACTACAGTCCTGTAACACACACAGGCGAGAGCCAAGCACGTTCCTACACTGACCCACCCGGTGTGTGTGTGTGCGTGAGCACGCGTGTGTGTCTAGTCCGATTGGCTAAAAGCTCCTTGGCCTAGTGGTTGCCCCTGGAGACCAATAGTCTCGATAAACACCAGCAGGGGATTTGATTGATCCTCAGCGAGCTACCGCCATCTCTCCTCAGCTATCTCTCCATCCCTCCCTCCCTCCTCCATCCATCCCTCCCTCCCTCCTCCATCCCTCCCTCCTCCATCCATCCCTCCCTCCCTCCTCCATCCATCCCTCCCTCCCTCCTCCATCCATCCCTCCCTCCCTCCCCCTCCCTCCCTCCCTCCTCCATCCCTTCCTCCTCCATCCATCCCTCCCTCCCTCCCTCCCTCCCTCCCTCCTCCATCCATACCTCCCTCCCTCCTCCATCCATCCCTCCCTCCCTCCTCCATCCATCCATCCATCCCTCCCTCCTCCATCCATCCATATATACCTACACTACATAACCAAAAGTATGTGGACACCTGCTCGTTGAACATCTCATTCCAAAATCATGGGCATTTAATATGGAGTTGGTCGTCCCCCCCTTTGCTGCTATAACAGCCTCCTCTCTTCTGGGAAGGCTTTCCACTAGATGTTGGTACATTGCTGCTATAACAGCCTCCTCTCTTCTGGGAAGGCTTTCCACTAGATGTTGGAACATTTCTGCTATAACAGCCTCCACTCTTCTGGGAAGGCTTTCCACTAGATGTTGGAACATTGCTGCTATAACAGCCTCCACTCTTCTGGGAAGGCTTTCCACTAGATGTAGGAACATTGCTGCTATAACAGCCTCCACTCTTCTGGGAAGGCTTTCCACTAGATGTTGGAACATTGCTGCTATAACAGCCTCCACTCTCCTGGGAAGGCTTTCCACTAGATGTTGGAACATTGCTGCTGTAACAGCCTCCACTCTTCTGCATTAGTGAGGTCTGCACTGATGTTGGGCAATTAGGTCTGACTCGCAGTTGGCATTGCAATTCATCCCAAAGGTGTTTGACAAACCATTTCTGTACGGACCTCATTTTGTGAACGGGGCATTGTCATGCTGGAATAGGAAAGGGTCTTCACCAAACTGTTGCCACAAAGTTGGAAGCACAGAATCGTCTAGAATGTCATTGTGTGTTGTAGGGTTAAGATTTTCCTTCACTGGAACTAAGGATCCCGAACCATGAAAAACAGCCCCAGACCATTATTCATCATCCACCAAACTCTACAGTTGGCACTACGCACTCGGGCAGGTGGCGTTCTCCTGGCATCCGCCAAACCCAGATTAATCCGTCGTACTGCCAGATAGTGAAGTGATTCATCATTCCAGAGAACGAGTTTCCACTGCTCCAGAGTCCAATGGTGGCAAGCTTTACACCACTCCATCCGATGCTTGGCATTGCGTATGGTGGTCTTAGGCTTGTGTGCAGCTGCTCGGCCATGCAAACCCATTTCATGAAGCTCACGACTAACAGTTATTGTGTTGACGTTACTTCCAGAGGCAGTTTGGAACTCGGTATTGAGTGTTGCAACCGAGGACAGACGGTTTTTACATGCCACGCACTTCAGCACTCTGCGGTCCCGTTCTGTGAGCTTGTGTGGCCTACCACTTCGCGGCCGAGCCGGTGTTTCTCCTAGACGTTTCCACTTCACAATAACAGCACTTACAGTTGACCGGGGCAGCTCTAGCAGGGCAGAAATGTCACAAACTAACCTGTTGGAAAGGTAGCATCCTAGGGCACATCCCATCTTCAGTAGTCACCTCACCGTGTCAATGAGAAGAATCTTCTCTAGTCACCTCACCGTGTCAATGAAAAGCATCTTCTCTAGTCACCTCACTGTGTCAATGAGAAGAATCTTCTCTAGTCACCTCACTGTGTCAATGAGAAGAATCTTCTCTAGTCACCTCACTGTGTCAATGAGAAGAATCTTCTCTAGTCACCTCACTGTGTCAATGAGAAGAATCTTCTCTAGTCACCTCACTGTGTCAATGAGAAGCATCTTCTCTAGTCACCTCACTGTGTCAATGAGAAGAATCTTCTCTAGTCACCTCACTGTGTCAATGAGAAGAATCTTCTCTAGTCACCTCACTGTGTCAATGAGAAGAATCTTCTCTAGTCACCTCACTGTGTCAATGAAAAGCATCTTCTCTAGTCACCACACTGTGTCAATGAGAAGAATCTTCTCTAGTCACCTCACTGTGTCAATGAGAAGAATCTTCTCTAGTCACCTCACTGTGTCAATGAGAATAATCTTCAGTAGTCACCTCACTGTGTCAATGAGAAGCATCTTCTCTAGTCACCTCACTGTGTCAATGAGAAGCATCTTCTCTAGTCACCTCACTGTGTCAATGAGAAGCATCTTCTCTAGTCACCTCACTGTGTCAATGAGAACCATCTTCTCTAGTCACCTCACTGTGTCAATGAGAAGCATCTTCTCTAGTCACCTCACTGTGTCAATGAGAAGAATCTTCTCTAGTCACCTCACTGTGTCAATGAAAAGCATCTTCTCTAGTCACCTCACTGTGTCAATGAGAAGCATCTTCTCTAGTCACCTCACTGTGTCAATGAGAAGCATCTTCTCTAGTCACCTCACTGTGTCAATGAGAAGCATCTTCTCTAGTCACCTCACTGTGTCAATGAGAAGCATCTTCAGTAGTCACCTCACTGTGTCAATGAGAAGCATCTTCTCTAGTCACCTCACTGTGTCAATGAGAAGCATCTTCTCTAGTCACCTCACTGTGTCAATGAGAAGCATCTTCTCTAGTCACCACACTGTGTCAATGAGAAGCATCTTCTCTAGTCACCTCACTGTGTCAATGAGAAGCATCTTCAGTAGTCACCTCACTGTGTCAATGAGAAGCATCTTCTCTAGTCACCTCACTGTGTCAATGAGAAGCATCTTCTCTAGTCACCTCACTGTGTCAATGAGAAGCATCTTCTCTAGTCACCTCACTGTGTCAATGAGAAGCATCTTCTCTAGTCACCTCACTGTGTCAATGAGAAGCATCTTCAGTAGTCACCTCACTGTGTCAATGAGAAGCATCTTCTCTAGTCACCTCACTGTGTCAATGAGAAGCATCTTCTCTAGTCACCTCACTGTGTCAATGAGAAGCATCTTCTCTAGTCACCACACTGTGTCAATGAGAAGCATCTTCTCTAGTCACCTCACTGTGTCAATGAGAAGCATCTTCAGTAGTCACCTCACTGTGTCAATGAGAAGCATCTTCTCTAGTCACCTCACTGTGTCAATGAGAAGCATCTTCTCTAGTCACCTCACTGTGTCAATGAGAAGAATCTTCAGTAGTCACCTCACTGTGTCAATGAGAAGCATCTTCTCTAGTCACCTCACTGTGTCAATGAGAAGCATCTTCTCTAGTCACCACACTGTGTCAATGAGAAGCATCTTCTCTAGTCACCTCACTGTGTCAATGAGAAGCATCTTCTCTAGTCACCTCACTGTGTCAATGAGAAGCATCTTCTCTAGTCACCTCACTGTGTCAATGAGAAGCATCTTCTCTAGTCACCTCACTGTGTCAATGAGAAGCATCTTCAGTAGTCATCTCACTGTGTCAATGAGAAGCATCTTCTCTAGTCACCTCACTGTGTCAATGAGAAGAATCTTCTCTAGTCACCTCACTGTGTCAATGAGAAGTATCTTCTCTAGTCACCTCACTGTGTCAATGAGAAGCATCTTCTCTAGTCACCTCACTGTGTCAATGAGAAGAATCTTCTCTAGTCACCTCACTGTGTCAATGAGAAGTATCTTCTCTAGTCACCTCACTGTGTCAATGAGAAGCATCTTCAGTAGTCACCTCACTGTGTCAATGAGAAGCATCTTCTCTAGTCACCTCACTGTGTCAATGAGAAGCATCTTCAGTAGTCACCTCACTGTGTCAATGAGAAGCATCTTCTCTAGTCACCTCACTGTGTCAATGAGAAGCATCTTCAGTAGTCACCTCACTGTGTCAATGAGAAGCATCTTCTCTAGTCACCTCACTGTGTCAATGAGAAGCATCTTCAGTAGTCACCTCACTGTGTCAATGAGAAGCATCTTCAGTAGTCACCTCACTGTGTCAATGAGAAGCATCTTCTCTAGTCACCTCACTGTGTCAATGAGAAGCATCTTCTCTAGTCACCTCACTGTGTCAATGAGAAGCATCTTCTCTAGTCACCTCACTGTGTCAATGAGAAGCATCTTCTCTAGTCACCTCACTGTGTCAATGAGAAGCATCTTCTCTAGTCACTGTGTCAATGAGAAGCATCTTCTCTGTCAACTGTGTCAATGAGAAGCATCTTCTCTAGTCACCTCACTGTGTCAATGAGAAGCATCTTCTCTAGTCACCACACTGTGTCAATGAGAAGCATCTTCTCTAGTCACCACACTGTGTCAATGAGAAGCATCTTCTCTAGTCACCTCACTGTGTCAATGAGAAGCATCTTCTCTAGTCACCTCACTGTGTCAATGAGAAGCATCTTCTCTAGTCACCTCACTGTGTCAATGAGAAGCATCTTCTCTAGTCACCTCACTGTGTCAATGAGAAGCATCTTCTCTAGTCACCACACTGTGTCAATGAGAAGCATCTTCTCTAGTCACCACACTGTGTCAATGAGAAGCATCTTCTCTAGTCACCTCACTGTGTCAATGAGAAGCATCTTCTCTAGTCACCTCACTGTGTCAATGAGAAGCATCTTCAGTAGTCACCTCACTGTGTCAATGAGAAGCATCTTCAGTAGTCACCTCACTGTGTCAATGAGAAGCATCTTCAGTAGTCACCTCACTGTGTCAATGAGAAGCATCTTCTCTAGTCACCTCACTGTGTCAATGAGAAGCATCTTCAGTAGTCACCTCACTGTGTCAATGAGAAGCATCTTCAGTAGTCACCTCACTGTGTCAATGAGAAGTATCTTCTCTAGTCACCTCACTGTGTCAATGAGAAGCATCTTCTCTAGTCACCTCACTGTGTCAATGAGAAGAATCTTCTCTAGTCACCTCACTGTGTCAATGAGAAGCATCTTCTCTAGTCACCTCACTGTGTCAATGAGAAGCATCTTCAGTAGTCACCTCACTGTGTCAATGAGAAGCATCTTCTCTAGTCACCTCACTGTGTCAATGAGAAGCATCTTCAGTAGTCACCTCACTGTGTCAATGAGAAGCATCTTCAGTAGTCACCTCACTGTGTCAATGAGAAGCATCTTCTCTAGTCACCTCACTGTGTCAATGAGAAGCATCTTCAGTAGTCACCTCACTGTGTCAATGAGAAGCATCTTCTCTAGTCACCTCACTGTGTCAATGAGAAGCATCTTCAGTAGTCACCTCACTGTGTCAATGAGAAGCATCTTCTCTAGTCACCTCACTGTGTCAATGAGAAGCATCTTCAGTAGTCACCTCACTGTGTCAATGAGAAGCATCTTCTCTAGTCACCTCACTGTGTCAATGAGAAGCATCTTCAGTAGTCACCTCACTGTGTCAATGAGAAGCATCTTCAGTAGTCACCTCACTGTGTCAATGAGAAGCATCTTCTCTAGTCACCTCACTGTGTCAATGAGAAGCATCTTCTCTAGTCATCTCACTGTGTCAATGAGAAGCATCTTCTCTAGTCACCACACTGTGTCAATGAGAAGAATCTTCTCTAGTCATCTCACTGTGTCAATGAGAAGCATCTTCAGTAGTCACCTCACTGTGTCAATGAGAAGAATCTTCTCTAGTCACCTCACTGTGTCAATGAGAAGCATCTTCTCTAGTCACCTCACTGTGTCAATGAGAAGCATCTTCTCTAGTCACCTCACTGTGTCAATGAGAAGCATCTTCTCTAGTCACCTCACTGTGTCAATGAGAAGCATCTTCAGTAGTCACCTCACTGTGTCAATGAGAAGCATCTTCAGTAGTCACCTCACTGTGTCAATGAGAAGAATCTTCTCTAGTCACCTCACTGTGTCAATGAGAAGCATCTTCTCTAGTCACCTCACTGTGTCAATGAGAAGCATCTTCTCTAGTCACCTCACTGTGTCAATGAGAAGCATCTTCTCTAGTCACCACACTGTGTCAATGAGAAGCATCTTCTCTAGTCACCACACTGTGTCAATGAGAAGCATCTTCTCTAGTCACCTCACTGTGTCAATGAGAAGCATCTTCTCTAGTCACCTCACTGTGTCAATGAGAAGCATCTTCTCTAGTCACCTCACTGTGTCAATGAGAAGCATCTTCTCTAGTCACCTCACTGTGTCAATGAGAAGCATCTTCTCTAGTCACCACACTGTGTCAATGAGAAGCATCTTCTCTAGTCACCTCACTGTGTCAATGAGAAGTATCTTCTCTAGTCACCTCACTGTGTCAATGAAAAGCATCTTCAGTAGTCACCTCACTGTGTCAATGAGAAGCATCTTCTCTAGTCACCTCACCGTGTCAATGAGAATCATCTTCAGTAGTCACCTCACCGTGTCAATGAGAAGCATCTTCTCTAGTCACCTCACTGTGTCAATGAGAAGCATCTTCAGTAGTCACCTCACTGTGTCAATGAGAAGCATCTTCTCTAGTCACCTCACTGTGTCAATGAGAAGCATCTTCTCTAGTCACCTCACTGTGTCAATGAGAAGCATCTTCTCTAGTCACCTCACTGTGTCAATGAGAAGCATCTTCTCTAGTCACCTCACTGTGTCAATGAGAAGCATCTTCTCTAGTCACCTCACTGTGTCAATGAGAAGCATCTTCAATAGTCACCTCACTGTGTCAATGAGAAGCATCTTCTCTATCTCTCCCTCCCCCCACTCCCCCTATAATGCTGTTGCTTACAGTAGAACTACTGATGAAGTGAGATGTAGAGATCCCAACTCAGCTAATGCTGTTGCTAACAGCAACAGTGTATTAAAGTGAAGTCATAAAAACTATGTTATAACACATATGGAATCATGTAGTAACCAAAAAAAAAAGTGTTAAACAAAACAAAATATATTTTACATTCTTCAAAAGGAGCCACCTTTTGCCTTGATGACACTCTTGGCATTCTCTCAACCAGTTCAACCCGGAATGCTTTCCAACAGTTCTTGAAGGAGTTCCCACCTATGTTGGATTGGCGTTATTGGTGTTAAAATACAGCAGTTATGCTATTTTGAAACACCAGGACGCTGATGTCATACAGACTGTAGTTGGTGATGTCATACAGACTGTAGTTGGTGATGTCATAACGACTGTAGTTGGTGATGTCATACAGACTGTAGTTTGTGTGTTCATACTTTTTCATAACGACAAGATTGATGTCATGATGACAATAGAATGTTGATGATGTCACTGCGACAGCTGTTGATCGACGTGGTATAAACCAGAATTTAGTCTTGAAACCTTTGGTTGTTTACTACGCTACCGTACTCACTCTGTTTAGCACATGGCCTCACATGTAAAGAGATGGGCGGAGCTAAAGGCTTAAGAGGGTGTGAACGATGCTGAATGGGCGGGGCTAAAGGCTTAAGAGGGTGTGAACGATGCTGAATGGGTGGGGCTAAAGGCTTAAGAGGGCGTGAACAATGGGGATTGGGCAGGGCTAAAGGCTTAAGAGGGTGTGAACGATATTGAATGGGCGGGGCTAAAGGCTTTAGAGGGTGTGAACGATGCTGAATGGGCGGAGACAAAAGATCTCTCCAGTAGGTACCAAAAATATTCAAGGGTCATTTTCTCAAATGTGAGGTTATAAGTTTATCAAATTTTGTGTGTGTGTGGTGTCCCAGCGTGTGTGTGTGTGTGTACATGTCCCAGCGTCCCTCAGTAATAAAGGATACCTCCCGTTCGTCCCGGCTGCTATGCGGTAGTCACTGTAGCTGTTACTGGGGTGGAAGTTGAAAACAAACATAACGTTGGCTCTTTCAAACACGATCACTTTATCCTTTTCGTCCGCTGTGGTCATCAACACCTGAAGGAGAGAAGAAGAAGAGGAGGGTGGAAGAATGAGAGGAAAGAGAATATATAATTGTGATAGCAATTATGTGATTTCCCGCAAGACAGGAATGTCAGTGTTCTGCAATGGCCAGCGAAGAGCCCGGATCTCAATCCAATTGAGCACGTCTGGGACCTGTTGGATCGGAGGGTGAGGACTAGGGCGATTCCCCCCCAGAAATGTCCGGGAACTTGCAGGTGCCTTGGTGGAAGAGTGGGGTAACATCTCACAGCAAGAACTGCCAAATCTGGTGCAGTCTATGAGGAGATGCACTGCAGTACTTAATGCAGCTGGTGGCCACACCAGATACTGACTGTTACTTTTGATTTTGATCCCCCCTTGTTCAGGGACAAATTATTCCAGTTCTGTTAGTCACATGTCTGTGGAACTTGTTCAGTTTATGTCTCAGTTGGTGAATCTTATGTTCCTAAAAATATGTTTTGTTGAAAATATACGCATCGGCACAAAACGGAGGGAAAACTGCTGGAGTCAAGTGGCCTCTACAGTCTGGACATCACTGAGCCTAAAGATTAATGAGAAAGGGAGTTACAGAGCCTTATTCCAAAGCAGCAAGGTGTTAGACTATCAACTGGGGGGGAGCGATGGGATGTGAAACGAGAGCCTTCTTGTACGTGAGTTTGAACATCGAGAAGTCATGAGTAAAGTATAAATGTAATAGTGCTCACATATTTAAGCAATGCAAGGCACGGGGTGGGTGGGTTTATCCTTAGGCACGATGCAACGCGGAGTGCCTGGACGCAGCCCTTAGCCGTGGTATATTGGCCGTATACCACAAACCCCCGATGTGCGTTATTGTTATTATAAACTATTTATCAATGTAATTAGAGCAGAAAATATAACTATTTTTTTTTCATACCTGTTGTATAGGGGCTGATATACCATAGCTGTCAGCCAATCAGCATTCAGGGCACGAACAACACAGTTTATAATTTAAGATAGACGAGACCATCCCAAGAAATGATGTTGACGATTGCAGTGTCTTAGCTCCCAGGGAGAGAGACAGGAGAGGGGAGAAAGAGGGCCTACTAGAGGGAGGAAGGGGGAAGAGGGCCTACTAGAGAGACAGGAGAGGGGAGAAAGAGGCCCTACAAGAGAGAGGAGGGGGGAAAGAGGGGCTACTAGATAGAGGAGGGGGGAAAGAGGGCCTACTAGAGAGAGGAGGGGGGAAAGAGGGCCGACTAGAGAGAGAAGGGGGGAAAGAGGGCCTACTAGAGAGAGGAGGGGGGAAAGAGACAGGAGAGGGGAGAAAGAGGGTCTACTAGAGAGACAGGAGAGGGGAGAAAGAGGGCCTACTAGAGAAAAACAAAATGATTAAGTTGAAACAAATGAAATGTCTGCTTGTCTCCTACCTTCTGGGAGGCCAGCCATCCATATTTGTCCTCTGTGAGGTTCATGTCTCTGTCGAAAGCGTAAAGCTGTGTATAGCGGAGGTTGTTGTCAGGGTCTAACAGGTTGTACTGACGCCTGGCATACTGATAACTCTCGCCATTACCCTTCCTGGGGAAGTCCAGCCAATCTGGGTGGCCAAACTCATTACCTACGGGGAGACAAAAACAGAAAGAACACAGGTCTTTACTGAGAGACGCTCAAACAGACAGGGAGAGAGACAGGAGAGGGGGGGAAAGAGGGCCTACTAGAGGGAGAGAGACAGGAGAGGGGGGAAAGAGGCCCTACTAGAGGGAGAGAGACAGGAGAGGGGGAAAGAGGGCCTACTAGAGGGAGGAAGGGGGAAAGAGGTCCTACTAGAGGGAGAGAGACAGGAGAGGGGAGAAAGAGGTCCTACTAGAGGGAGAGAGACAGGAGAGGGGGGAAAGAGGGCCTACTAGAGGGAGAGAGACAGGAGAGGGGGAAAGAGGGCCTACAAGAGAGAGGAAGGGGGAAAGAGGTCCTACTAGAGGGAGAGAGACAGGAGAGGGGAGAAAGAGGGCCTACTAGAGGGAGAGAGACAGGAGAGGGGGAACGAGGGCCTACTAGAGGGAGGAAGGGGGGGGAAAGAGGTCCTACTAGAGGGAGAGAGACAGGAGAGGGGGAAAGAGGGCCTACTAGAGGGGGAGAGACAGGAGAGGGGGGGGCAGAGGGCCTACTAGAGGGAGAGAGACAGGAGAGGGGGGAAAGAGGGCCTACTAGAGGGAGGAAGGGGGAAAGAGGTCCTACTAGAGGGAGAGAGACAGGAGAGGGGGAAAGAGGGCCTACTAGAGGGGGAGAGACAGGAGAGGGGGGAAAGAGGGCCTACTAGAGGGGGAGAGACAGGAGAGGGGGGGCAGAGGGCCTACTAGAGAGAGGAAGGGGGAAAGAGGGCCTACTAGAGAGAGGAGGGGGAAAGAGGGCCTACTAGAGAGAGGAAGGGGGAAAGAGGTCCTACTAGAGGGAGAGAGACAGGAGAGGGGGGAAAGAGGGCCTACTAGAGGGAGAGAGACAGGAGAGGGGGAAAGAGGGCCTACTAGAGGGGGAGAGACAGGAGAGGGGGCAGAGGGCCTACTAGAGAGAGGAAGGGGGAAAGAGGGCCTACTAGAGAGAGGAGGGGGGAAAGAGGGCCTACTAGAGAGAGGAAGGGGGAAAGAGGTCCTACTAGAGGGAGAGAGACAAGAGGGGGGGGAAAGAGGTCCTACTAGAGGGAGAGAGACAGGAGAGGGGAGAAAGAGGTCCTACTAGAGGGAGAGAGACAGGAGAGGGGGGAAAGAGGGCCTACTAGAGGGAGGAAGGGGGAAAGAGGTCCTACTAGAGGGAGAGAGACAGGAGAGGGGAGAAAGAGGTCCTACTAGAGGGAGAGAGACAGGAGAGGGGGGAAAGAGGTCCTACTAGAGGGAGAGAGACAGGAGAGGGGAGAAAGAGGGCCTACTAGAGGGAGAGAGACAGGAGAGGGGAGAAAGAGGGCCTACTAGAGGGAGAGAGACAGGAGAGGGGAGAAAAAGGGCCTACTAGAGAGAGGAGGGGGGAAAGAGGGCCTACTATTTTTTTTATTTTTTTTATTTCACCATTATTTAACCAGGTAGGCTAGTTGAGAACAAGTTCTCATTTACAAATGCGACCTGGCCAAGATAAAGCATAGCAGTGTGAACAGACAATACAGAGTTACACATGGAGTAAACAATTAACAAGTCAATAACACAGTAGAAAAAAAAGGGGAGTCTATATACAATGTGTGCAAAAGGCATGAGGAGGTAGGCGAATAATTACAATATTGCAGATTAACACTGGATTGATAAATGATCATGTACAGGTAGAGATATTGGTGTGCAAAAGAGCAGAAAAGTAAATAAATAAAAACTGTGGGGATGAGGTAGGTGAAAATGGGTGGGCTATTTACCAATAGATTATGTACAGCTGCAGCGATCGGTTAGCTGCTCAGATAGCTGATGTTTGAAGTTGGTGAGGGAGATAAAGGTCTCCAACTTCAGCGAATTTTGCAATTCGTTCCAGTCACAGGCAGCAGAGTACTGGAACGAAAGGCGGCCGAATGAGGTGTTGGCTTTAGGGATGATCAGTGAGATACACCTGCTGGAGCGCGAGCTACGGATGGGTGTTGCCAACGTGACCAGTGAACTGAGATAAGGCGGAGCTTTACCTAGCATGGCCTTGTAGACGACCTGGAGCCAGTGGGTCTTGCGACGAATATGTAGCGAGGGCCAGCCGACTAGAGCATACAAGTCGCAGTGGTGGGTAGTATAAGGTGCTTTAGTGACAAAACGGATGGCACTGTGATAAACTGCATCCAGTTTGCTGAGAAGAGTGTTGGAAGCAATTTTGTAGATGACATCGCCGAAGTCGAGGATCGGTAGGATAGTCAGTTTTACTAGGGTAAGCTTGGCAGCGTGAGTGAAGGAGGCTTTGTTACGGAATAGAAAGCCGACTCTTGATTTGATTTTCGATTGGAGATGTTTGATATGGGTCTGGAAGGAGAGTTTGCAGTCTAGCCAGACACCTAGGTACTTATAGGTGTCCACATATTCAAGGTCGGAACCATCCAGTGTGGTGATGCTAGTCGGGCAAGCGGGTGCAGGCAGCGATCGGTTGAAAAGCATGCATTTGGTTTTACTAGCGTTTAAGAGCAGTTGGAGGCCACGGAAGGAGTGTTGTATGGCATTGAAGCTCGTTCGGAGGTTAGATAGCACAGTGTCCAATGACGGGCCGAAAGTATATAGAATGGTGTCGTCTGCGTAGAGGTGGATCAGGGAATCGCCCGCAGCAAGAGCAACATCATTGATATATACAGAGAAAAGAGTCGGCCCGAGAATTGAACCCTGTGGCACCCCCATAGATACTGCCAGGGGACCAGACAGGGGACTAGAGGGAGAGAGACAGGAGCGGGGAGAAAGAGGGCCTACTAGAGAGAGAGGGGGAAGAGGACCTACTAGAGAGAGAGGGGGGAAGAGGACCTACTAGAGAGAGGGGTGGAAAGAGGACCTACTAGAGAGAGAGGGGGGAAGAGGACCTACTAGAGAGAGGGGTGGAAAGAGGACCTACTAGAGAGAGAGGGGGAAGAGGACCTACTAGAGAGAGGGGTGGAAAGAGGACCTACTAGAGAGAGAGGGGGGAAGAGGACCTACTAGAGAGAGAGAGACAGGAGAAGGGGGAAAGAGGTCCTACTAGAGGGAGAGAGACAGGAGAGGGGGGAAAGAGGGCCTACTAGCGGGAGAGAGACAGGAGAGGGGAGAAAGAGGGCCTACCAGAGAGAGGAGGGGGGAAAGAGGGCCTACTAGAGGGAGAGAGACAGGAGAGGGGGAAATAGGTCCTACTAGAGGGAGAGAGACAGGAGAGGGGAGAAAGAGGGCCTACTAGAGAGAGGAGGGGGAAAAAGAGGGCCTACTAGAGAGAGGAGGGGGGAAAGAGGGCCTACTAGATAGACAGAAGAGGGGGAAAGAGGGCCTACTAGAGAGAGGAGGGGGAAAGAGGGCCTACTAGATAGAGGAGGGGGGAAAGAGGGCCTACTAGATAGAGGAGGGGGGAAAGAGGTCCTACTAGAGGGAGAGAGACAGGAGAGGGGGGGAAAGAGGGCCAACTAGAGGGAGAGAGACAGGAGAGGGGAGAAAGAGGGCCTACTAGAGGGAGAGAGACAGGAGAGGGGAGAAAGAGGGCCTACTAGAGGGAGAGAGACAGGAGAGGGGAGAAAGAGGGCCTACTAGAGAGAGAGACAGGAGAGGGGAGAAAGAGGGCCTACTAGAGGGAGAGAGACAGGAGAGGGGAGAAAGAGGTCCTACTAGAGGGAGAGAGACAGGAGAGGGGGGAAAGAGGGCCTACTAGAGAGAGGAGGGGGAAAGAGGGCCTACTAGAGAGAGGAGGGGGGAAAGAGGGCACACTAGAGAGAGAGGAGGGGGAGAAAGAGGGCCTACTAGAGAGAGGAGGGGGGAAAGAGGGCCTACTAGAGAGAGGAGGGGGGAAAGAGGGCCTACTAGATAAAGGAGGGGGGAAAGAGGTCCTACTAGATAGAGGAGGGGGGAAAGAGGGCCTACTAGAGGGAGAGAGACAGAAGAGGGGAGAAAGAGGGCCTACTAGAGAGAAAGGGGGGAGAGGACCTACTAGAGAGAGGGGGGGAAGAGGACCTACTAGAGAGAGGGGTGGAAGAGGACCTACTAGAGAGAGAGGGGGCAAGAAGACCTATTAGAGAGAGGGGGGAAGGGGACCTACTAGAGGGAGAGAGACAGGAGAGGGGGGAAAGAGGTCCTACTAGAGGGAGAGAGACAGGAGAAGGGGGAAAGAGGGCCACCTAGAGGGAGAGAGAAAGGACACGGGAGAAAGAGGGCCTACTAGAGAGAGGAAGGGGGGAGGGCCTACTAGAGACAGGAGAGGGGGGAAAGAGGTCCTACTAGAGGGAGAGAGACAGGAGAGGGGGGAAAGAGGGCCTACTAGAGGGAGAGAGACAGGAGAGGGGAGAAAGAGGTCCTACTAGAGGGAGAGAGACAGGAGAGGGGGGAAAGAGGGCCTACTAGAGAGAGGAGGGGGGAAAGAGGGCCTACTAGAGAGAGGAGGGGGGAAAGAGGGCCTACTAGAGAGAGGAGGGGCGAAAGAGGGCCTACTAGAGAGAGGAGGGGGGAAAGAGGGCCTACTAGAGAGACAGGAGAGGGGAGAAAGAGGGCCTACTAGAGGGAGGAAGGTGGAAGAGGGCCTACTAGAGAGACAGGAGAGGGGAGAAAGAGGGCCTACTAGAGAGAGGAGGGGGGAAAGAGGGCCTACTAGAGAGAGGAAGGGGGAAAGAGGGCCTACTAGAGAGGGGGGGGAGAGGACCTACTAGAGACAGGAGAGAGAAATAAAGACTCAACACCACTGATTCCACTTCAAAGCTCTGAAGACTAAAGTCTACAACACCAAAGAGTGAAAGACAGAAAGCACAGAGGAGAGAAGAAGAGAATATCAGGCAGAGCATTAGGAAGGAGAGGAATCACACAGAGGAGAGAAGAAGAGGATACCAGGCAGAGCATTAGGGAGGAGAGGAATCACACAGAGGAGAGAAGAAGAGAATACCAGGCAGAGCATTAGGAAGGAGTGGAATCACACAGAGGAGAGAAGAAAAGGCAGAGCATTAGGGAGGAGAGGAATCACACAGAGGAGAGAAGAAGAGAATACCAGGCAGAGCATTAGGGAGGAGTGGAATCACACAGAGGAGAGAAGAAGAGGCAGAGCATTAGGGAGGAGAGGAATCACACAGAGGAGAGAAGAAGAGGCAGAGCATTAGGGAGGAGAGGAATCACACAGAGGAGAGAAGAAGAGAATACCAGGCAGAGCATTAGGGAGGAGAGGAATCACACAGAGGAGAGAAGAAGAGAATACCAGGCAGAGCATTAGGGAGGAGTGGAATCACACAGAGGAGAGAAGAAGAGAATACCAGGCAGAGCATTAGGGAGGAGAGGAATCACACAGAGGAGAGAAGAAGAGGCAGAGCATTAGGGAGGAAAGGAATCACACAGAGGAGATAAGAAGAGAATACCAGGCAGAGCATTAGGGAGGAGAGGAATCACACAGAGGAGAGAAGAAGAGAAGAAGAGAAGAAGAGGCAGAGCATTAGGGAGGAGAGGAATCACACAGAGGAGAGAAGAAGAGAATACCAGGCAGAGCATTAGGGAGGAGAGGAATCACACAGAGGAGAGAAGAAGAGAATACCAGGCAGAGCATTAGGGAGGAGAGGAATCACACAGAGGAGAGAAGAAGAGGCAGAGCATTAGGGAGGAGAGGAATCACACAGAGGAGAGAAGAAGAGAATACTAGGCAGAGCATTAGGAAGGAGAGGAATCACACAGAGGAGAGAAGAAGAGAATACCAGGCAGAGCATTAGGGAGGAGTGGAATCACACAGAGGAGAGAAGAAGAGGCAGAGCATTAGGGAGGAAAGGAATCACACAGAGGAGAGAAGAAGAGGCAGAGCATTAGGGAGGAAAGGAATCACACAGAGGAGAGAAGAAGAGAATACCAGGCAGAGCATTAGGGAGGAGAGGAATCACACAGAGGAGAGAAGAAGAGAATACCAGGCAGAGCATTAGGGAGGAGAGGAATCACACAGAGGAGAGAAGAAGAGGCAGAGCATTAGGGAGGAGAGGAATCACACAGAGGAGAGAAGAAGAGGCAGAGCATTAGGGAGGAGAGGAATCACACAGAGGAGAGAAGAAGAGAATACCAGGCAGAGCATTAGGGAGGAGAGGAATCACACAGAGGAGAGAAGAAGAGGCAGAGCATTAGGGAGGAGAGGAATCACACAGAGGAGAGAAGAAGAGGCAGAGCATTAGGGAGGAGTGGAATCACACAGCTTGGTCTTGATCTTACTTAGTGAGGATAAATCAGCTGGTCGTATTCTAGACTGAAGAGGTCTTATCATTCAGCATACAGACAGGTGAAGACACGATTACACAGTTATGTTTCTATTAACCACCTGTACGACCACGACGTCCCCTGTTCACCCATGACAGCTCGGCCACGCAACTCAACATCAGAAAGTTTGCTGACGACAACAGTGGTAGACATGACTACCAACAATGATGAGACAGCCGACTGGGGGGAGGTGAGGGCCCTGGCAGAGTGGCCCTCTCCCTCAACGTGAACAAAATGAAGGAGCTGATCGTGGACTACAGGAGACAGCACAGAGAGCCCCCCCCACACGGTCTACAGAAAGTATTCACACCCCATGACTTTTGTTGTGTTCCAGCCTGTATTTAAAATGTATGAAACTGTTTTTGTGTTACTGGCCAATACACAATACCCCATTGCATCTTTTTCTAGTTTAAAAAAAAAAATCATTTATATCAAATTTTAAAAAAGCTACATTTTCTCAAGTCAATAAACATTCAACCCCTGTGTTCAGACAAGCCTCAATAAGTTGAGTAAAAATGTAACAAGTCACATAATAGGTTGCATGAACTGTGTACAATAATACTGTTCAACATAATGTTTTAGAAAGAGCTGTCAGGAACACGTGATTTACTCTACGATCCCCACGAGGGTCTTGGGACTCATCTCAAATCAGATCAAAACCGATCTGACGACTTCTGTCTGTAGAATTTAAAATCTAAAATCTAAAAAAAAAATCAAAATCAAAATGATCCATGACCTTCTCAAAACAATTCCATTCGCTGCAACTACCAGGAAATGGGTCTATAAGCGGTGGGCGGAGGTTTAATCGGAGGTTTAAGTCAATGTTATTGGCTCGGTGGTTCCTGAGAGAAGTCAATGGAGAGAAACTCTGTGACTCCCACACTGCTGTGTGCGCGTGAGGGAGTGAGTGAGAGATGGGAAGAGAGAGAGAGATGGGGAAGAGAGAGAGAGAGAGACGGGGAAGAGAGAGAGACGGGGAAGAGAGAGAGAGAGACGGGGAGAGAGAGAGAGACGGGGAAGAGAGAGAGAGAGACGGGGAGAGAGAGAGAGACGGGGAGAGAGACGAGAGAGAGAGACGAGAGAGAGAGACGAGAGAGAGAGACGAGAGAGAGAGACGGGGAAGAGAGAAAGAGATGGGGAAGAGAGAGAGAGACGGGGAAGAGAGAGAGAGACGGGGAAGAGAGAGAGAGACGGGGGAGAGAGAGAGAGAGAGACGGGGGAGAGAGAGAGACGGGGAAGAGAGAGAGAGACGGGGAAGAGAGAGAGAGACGGGGAAGAGAGAGAGACGGGGGAGAGAGACGGGGAAGAGAGATGGGGGAGAGAGACGGGGAAGAGAGAGAGACGGGGAAGAGAGAGAGACGGGGAAGAGAGAGAGACAGGGAAGAGAGAGAGAGAGAGACGGGGGAGAGAGAGAGAGACGGGGAAGAGAGAGAGAGACGGGGAAGAGAGAGAGAGAGACGGGGAAGAGAGAGACGGGGAGAGAGACGGGGAAGAGAGAGAGAGAGACGGGGAAGAGAGACGGGGGAGAGAGAGAGACGGGGAAGAGAGACGGGGGAAGAGAGACGGGGGAGAGAGAGAGAGAGAGACGGGGGAGAGAGAGAGAGAGAGAGCGAGAGAGAGAGAGCGAGAGAGACGGGGGAGAGAGAGAGAGAGACGGGGAAGAGAGAGAGAGAGACGGGGAAGAGAGAGAGAGAGAGACGGGGAAGAGAGACGGGGAAGAGAGAGAGAGAGAGACGGGGAAGAGAGAGAGAGACAGGGAAGAGAGAGAGAGAGAGACGGGGAAGAGAGAGAGAGAGAGAGAGAGAGCGAGAGAGACGGGGGAGAGAGAGAGAGAGACGGGGAAGAGAGAGAGAGAGACGGGGAAGAGACGGGGAAGAGAGAGAGAGAGAGACGGGGAAGAGAGACGGGGAAGAGAGAGAGAGAGAGACGGGGAAGAGAGAGAGAGACGGGGAAGAGAGAGAGAGAGAGACGGGGAAGAGAGAGAGAGAGACAGGGAAGAGAGAGAGAGAGACGGGAAGAGAGAGAGAGAGCTGGATGTCTGGCTGATGTGTATAGCAGTGGCCTTGGATGTAATGACATCAGGTTTACATAAGGGTTTGTACAGACAGTGGCAAATTCAATTTACAACTACTTTTTGAAGAGCTAATATTTATTTTCAAGGACCATCAATTTGTAATAGTTTCCTTACAAATTGGGGCGGCAGGCAGCCTAGTGGTCAGAGAGTTGGGCCAGTAACTTAAAGGTTGCTAGATCGAATCCCCCGAGCTGACAAGGTAAAAATCTGTCGTTGTGCCCCCTGCACAAGGCAGTTTAACCCCCTGTTCCCCGGCCGTCATTGTAAATTAGAAATTGTTCTTAACAGACTTGCCTAGTTAAATAAAGGTTAAAAAAATATGATGCAATTGTTTCTAGTTGCCAGAAGATGGCAGTATATCCCCTAAAAAATAAAATCACTACAACCTTAATTACAAAGTTCAGCTCAATAAGTTGTTTCACTAGTTCTTTACGACATGAATGGTAAGTTTAGTCAGTACCAATGTTTTCATTTGAGTAGTGAGGAGCAGAGTTTTGGGACAACACAGCTACCTGGTGAACACACACATTTCCTAGTCACATGACGACACAAATCCAGCTTCATGACTGTTTTTAATTGGGCATTAGAAAATCGACTACTTAATAGCTACGAAAAAGCATCTTGCTTCCAACGGGCAGCTTTAGTTAGTGTCGCCTGTCACCAGAACGGATGGAGCTGCTGACTTATAAAGCAGAATATCACAGTGAATGAGGTGACTGGCAAATCATCTCTGGAGGTTGTTGAAGAGTAGGGCCTCTAGTAGGACCTCTTCCCCCTCTCTCCAGTAGGTCCTCTCCCCCCTCATAATGTAGACCTGGTGTCTGTCCCCCTCATAATGTAGACCTGGTGTCTGTCCCCCTTCATAATGTAGACCTGGTGTCTGTCCCCCTTCATAATGTAGACCTGGTGTCTGTCCCCCTTCATAATGTAGACCTGGTGTCTGTCCCCTCATAATGTAGACCTGGTGTCTGTCCCCTCATAATGTAGACCTGGTGTCTGTCCCCTCATAATGTAGACCTGGTGTCTGTCTCCTTCATAATATAGACCTGGTACCAGCAGGATGTAGTGTTGTGTTCTTCCCCCTTCGTGTGGCTCTTCAGGGCCAATTCCCACATGCTCACAATGTCAAAGTGGGAAACATTTTTTACACACAGTTGGGTTGGTTGGGTTCAGAGACACAGTTGGGTTGGTTGGGTTCAGAGACACAGTTGGATTGGTTGGGTTCAGAGACACAGTTTGGTTGGTTGGGTTCAGAGACACAGTTGGGTTGGTTGGGTTCAGAGACACAGTTGGGTTGGTTGGGTTCAGAGACACAGTTTGGTTGGTTGGGTTCAGAGACACAGTTTGGTTGGTTGGGTTCAGAGACACAGTTGGGTTGGTTGGGTTCAGAGACACAGTTGGATTGGTTGGGTTCAGAGACACAGTTGGGTTGGTTGGGTTCAGAGACACAGTTTGGTTGGTTGGGTTCAGAGACACAGTTGGGTTGGTTGGGTTCAGAGACACAGTTTTGTTGGTTGGGTTCAGAGACACAGGGTGGGTAATATACAGTACCAGTCAAAGTTCAGACACACCTACTCATTCAAGGGTTTTTCTTTATTTTTACTATTTTCTACATTGTACAATAATAGTGAAGACATCAAAACTATGAAATAACACATATGGAATCATGTAGTAACCAAAAAAGTATTAAACAAATCAAAATGTATTTGAGATTCTTCAATTGACAGATATGCCTTGTTAAAAGATACATTTGTGAAATTTCTTTCCTTCTTAATGCGTACCAAGCATCAAATGCTATGATGAAACTTTCTCTCATGAGGACCGCCACAGGAATGGAAGACCCAGAGTTACCTCTGCTGCAGAGGATAAGTTCATTAGAGTTACCTGCCTCAGATTGCAGCCCAAATAAATGCTTCAGAGTTCAAGTAACAGACACATCTCAACATCAACTGTTCAGAGGAGACTGTGTGAATCAGGACTTCATGGTCGAATTGCTGCAAAGAAAACACTACTAAAGGAAACCAATAAGAAGAAGAGACTTGCTTGTGCCAAGAAACACGAGCAATGGACATTAGACCGGTGGAGTCCAAATTTGAGATCTTTGGTTCCAACCGCTGTGTCTTTGTGAGACGCAGAGTAGGTGAATGGATGATCTCCACATGTGTGGTTCCCACCGTGAAGCATGGAGGAGGAGGTGTGATTGATTTAGAATTCAAGGCACACTTAACCAGCATGGCTATCACAGCATTCTGCAGCGATACGCCATCCCATCTGGTTTGTGCTTAGTGGGACTTTAATCTGTTTTTCAACTGGACAATGACCCAACACACCTCCAGGCTGTGTAAGGGCTATTTCACAAAGGAGAGTGATGGAGTGCTGCATCAGATGACCTGGCCTCTACAATCACCTGACCTCAACCCAATTGAGATGGTTTGGGATGAGTTGGACCGCAGAGTGAAGGAAAAGCAGCTGACAAGTGCTCAGCATATGTGGGAACTCCTTCAATTTCATAGGAATAGCATTCCAGGTGATGCTGGTTGAGAGAATGCCAAGCGTGTGCAAAGCTGTCATTAAAGGCTACTTTGAAGAATTTTAAATATATTTAGATTTGTTTTAACACTTTTTTGGTTACTACATGACTCCATGTGTTATTTCATAGTGTTGATATCTTCATTATTATTCTACAATGTAGAAAATAGTACAAATAAAGAAAAACCCTTGAATGAGTAGGTGTGTCCAAACTTGACTGGTACTGTATATATTATTAAACTCAACATGTAAACTGTTGGTCCCATGTTTCATGAGTTGAAATAAATGATCCCAGAAATGTTCCATAAAGCAGAAAAGGCAGGATTGAATTGAGATTTTTGCCATCGATGTGATGTTTGGCGAAGACTAATCAGTCAGTTCTGTACATGCCTGGCTGAGAGGCAGTGTGGGTGGAATGAGCGAGAGCTCGCCTGGCAACCACAGCGAGGAGAAAAAATAAATAAATGTCGTCCGCCTGGAAATTAATTTGCAAGACACATACATTTTTATAATATTTTTCATACTAGATCATTTCATGTTCTCCTCTCATTTTAAATCAAGTACTTTTGAATGACCAACTTGAGAAAATATCAGATTTTGAATGTATTCCAGTTTTCTAATTTCAGAGTGCCAAATTCAAGTACTTTTAAGTTCCTTGTGAGAACCCTGTTAAATAGACAGGTGTATTGTTTGTTGTAGTCTGGAGGACAGACAGAGAGGAAAGTTGTGGGGTGAAGTTAATATTAATATTGTCTGACCTCAGTGAACTCTCCCCTCCCCTCCTCTCCCATCTCCTCTCCCCTCCTCTCCCATCTCCTCTCCCATCTCCCCTCCCCTCCTCTCCCATCTCCTCCCCCCTCCCCTACTCTCCCATCTCCTCCACTCCTCTCCCATCTCCTCTCCCCTCCCCTCCTCTCCCATCTCCTCCCCTCCCCTCCTCTCCCATCTCCTCCCCTCCCATCTCCTCTCCCCCCTCCTCTCCTCTCCCATCTCCTCCCCTCCCATCTCCTCTCCTCTCCTCCCCCATCTCCTCTCCTCTCCCATCTCCTCTCCTCTCCCATCTCCTCTCCCATCTCCTCTCCTCCCCCATCTCCTCTCCTCTCCCTCTCCCCTAACCCCATCTCCTCTCCCCTCCCCCCCCCCCCTCTCCTCCCCCTCCCCTCCCTCCCTCCCATCTCCTCTCCTCCCCCCCCATCTCCTCTCCCTCCCCTCTCCTCCCCCTCTCCTCTCCCCTCCCCCATCTCCTCTCCCTTCCCCTCCCCCATCTCCTCTCCTCTCCTCCCCCATCTCCTCTCCTCTCCCCCTCCTCTCCCCCATCTCCTCTCCCCTCCCCCATCTCCTCTCCTCTCCCCTCCCCTCCCATCCCCCTCCCATCTCCCCCTCCCCCTCCCATCTCCTCTCCTCTCCCTCTCCCCCATCTCCTCTCCCCTCCCCTCCCCCATCTCCTCTCCCCTCCCCTCCCCCCCCTCCCCATCTCCTCTCCCCCCCCTCCCCCATCTCCTCTCCCTCCCCCCCATCTCCTCTCCTCTCCCCATCCCCCATCTCCTCTCCTCTCCCTCTCCCTCCCCCCTCTCTCTCCCCTCCCCCATCTCCCCCCATCTCCCCCATCTCCTCTCCTCTCCCCTCCCCCATCTCCTCTCCTCTCCTCCCCCATCTCCTCTCCTCCCCATCTCCTCTCCCCCCCATCCCCTCCCCCATCTCCTCTCCTCCCCTCCCCCATCTCCTCTCCTCCCCCTCCCTCTCCCCTCCCCCCCATCTCCTCTCCTCTCCCCCTCCCCCATCTCCTCTCCTCTCCTCCCCCATCTCCTCTCCTCTCCTCCCCCATCTCCCCTCCTCTCCCCTCCTCTCCCCCATCTCCTCTCCCCCCCCATCTCCCTCTCCTCTCCCCTCCCATCTCCTCTCCCCCCTCCCCCCCATCTCCTCTCCCTCTCCTCCCCCATCTCCTCTCCTCTCCCCTCCCCCTCTCCCCCCCCCATCTCCTCTCCCCTCCCCCTCCCCCATCTCCTCTCCCCCTCCCCCATCTCCTCTCCTCCCTCTCCCCTCCCCCATCTCCTCTCCCTCCCCCTCCCCCATCTCCTCTCCCTCCCCCAGCTCCTCTCCTCTCTCCTCCCCCATCTCCTCTCCTCCCCCATCTCCTCTCCTCCCCTCCCCCATCTCCTCTCCTCCCCCCAGCTCCTCTCCTCTCCTCCCCCCCCATCTCCTCTCCTCCCCCTCCCCCATCTCCTCTCCTCCCCCCCCATCTCCTCTCCTCTCCTCCCCCCCATCTCCTCTCCTCCCCCCCCATCTCCTCTCCTCATCTCCTCTCCTCCCCCATCTCCTCCTCCCATCTCCTCTCCCCCCTCCCATCTCCTCTCCCCTCCCATCTCCTCTTCTCCCCCTCCCTCCTTTCCTCTCCTCCCATCTCCTCCCCCCTCCCCTCCCCTCTCCTGTGTGTGAGTGGGATGATTTTGATCTTAGGGAGATGGTGGAAAACGACACAGTACCGCATCGGAAAACGACACAGTACCGCATCGGAAAACGACACATTACCGCATCGGAAAACGACACAGTACCGCATCGGAAAACGACACAGTACCGCATCGGAAAACGACACAGTACCGCATCGGAAAACGACACAGTACCGCATCGGAAAACGACACAGTACCGCATCGGAAAACGACACAGTACCGCATCGGAAAACGACACAGTACCGCATCGGAAAACGACACAGTACCGCATCGGAAAACGACACAGTACCGCATCGGAAAACGACACAGTACCGCATCGGAAAACGACACAGTACCGCATCGGAAAACGACACAGTACCGCATCGGAAAACGACACAGTACCGCATCGGAAAACGACACAGTACCGCATCGGAAAACGACACAGTACCGCATCGGAAAACGACACAGTACCGCATCGGAAAACGACACAGTACCGCATCGGAAAACGACACAGTACCGCATCGGAAAACGACACAGTACCGCATCGGAAAACGACACAGTACCGCATCGGAAAACGACACAGTACCGCATCGGAAAACGACACAGTACCACATCGGAAAACGACATACCACTTTTTCAGTTGATTGCACCAGCACATCATTTGGTCTCACCTGACCTGTCTCTCATAATGTGCCTTCATTCCATACAGACACCAGGCTAATAATGATTAGTCATCTTTTAAAATGAGCATGCCCAGGACATCCAGATAAATTCGCCAGTGGCACGCCGTACCAGTCCCAACGGAAAGCTACTGGCCCAAATCAATACAAGAAGAGGCCTGGGAAAGCGGATATTGTGTACATCATCTAAACGTTATCTGTCATTTGTGGGCTGACCAAGCAGCCGATAATGGCGTACCCTCCATACACAAATAATAACATTTTATCTTGACCATATCAGATTTACATTGATTGTTTGGAGGGGGGAGGGGGGGATAACTTTTGCACGATTGTTAGCGATTTTGAACAGTCATTCTACAGTTGTATAAAATCTGTTCCTTCATTTGGTAAATTCAGTTTCACTAATAGTTTCAGGTTTTCACTCTCAAAAATCACTTTTTTTTTAAATAGAAACAAAATATATATATATATATATGTTCAAACTCCACAACAATGTTTAAACCACATCAGAAGAGCCCTGTTGAGGTCTGGGAACAATAACATATAAAATACAATAATAATTGGAAGGTGGAGTTGCCCTTTCATTTAATTGTGTGCCAATCAACAGACCGCTGTGTTTTTGTACTGTACAATATAGGCAACATGAGATGGCGGAGTTTGCAAAACAAATGCCCCGCGATTGATACAAACCATCATGATGTCATTTTGACAGGCCTATTTTGAAGTCAACATTTAAAATTGGGAAGGTTTTTCGGAAAACAATTACAAATTGTACATAATGACTAAATTGCACATCGCAAAGCATAAATTAAGACTTGGTGCTAAACTTTTTGAATACCTGATTTGCATATCCATTTGGAATAAATCTGGATAAATTAGGAAACAGTTCATTGTGAATCAGATAAAAAAAAGGTAGCCCTCTCCTCCCAACTCACCCATGAATTTGAGGTAGCCCTCTCCCCCAACTCACCCATGAAGTTGAGTTAGCCCTCTCCCCAACTCACCCATGAAGTTGAGGTAGCACTCTCCCCAACTCACCCATGAAGTTGAGGTAGCCCTCTCCCCAACTCACCCATGAAGTTGAGGTAGCCCTCTCCCCAACTCACCCATGAAGTTGAGGTAGCCCTCTCCCCCCAGAGCGTGTGTGAGGAGGCGGATCATCTTATGTAGCTGGATGCCTCGGTCGATGACGGGAGTCATGGGGATCAGGGAACTCATGTTGGTGTACATCTCTTTATCCATCAGCCAGAAGGCCAGGGACTTATCACCTACCAGAGCCTGGCAACATGAACAGAGAGAGATACTTTACTATCACCTACCAGAGCCTGGCAACATGGACAGAGAGAGATACTTTACTATCACCTACCAGAGCCTGGCAACATGGACAGAGAGAGATACTTTACTATCGCCTACCAGAGCCTGGCAACATGGACAGAGAGAGATACTTTACTATCACCTACCATAGCCTGGCAACATAGAGATACTTTACTATCACCTACCAGAGCCTGGCAACATAGAGAGATACTTTACTATCCCCTAAGAGCCTGGCAACATAGAGAGATACTTTACTATCACCTACCAGAGCCTGGCAACATAGAGAGATACTTTTACTATCCCCTACCAGAGCCTGGCAACATAGAGAGATACTTTACTATCCCCTACCAGAGCCTGGCAACATAGAGATATACTTTACTATCCCCTAAGAGCCTGGCAACATAGTAAAGTATCTCTCTATGTTGCCAGGCTCTGGTAGGTGATAGTAAAGTATCTCTCTATCACCTACCAGAGCCTGGCAACATAGAGAGATACTTTACTATCACCTACCAGAGCCTGGCAACATAGAGAGATACTTTACTATCCCCTACCAGAGCCTGGCAACATAGAGAGATACTTTACTATCGCCTACCAGAGCCTGGCAACATAGAGAGATACTTTACTATCACCTACCAGAGCCTGGCAACAGAGATATACTTTACTATCCCCTACCAGAGCCTGGCAACATAGAGATACTTTACTATCCCCTACCAGAGCCTGGCAACATAGAGATATACTTTACTATCACCTACCAGAGCCTGGCAACATAGAGATATACTTTACTATCACCTACCAGAGCCTGGCAACATAGAGATATACTTTACTATCACCTACCAGAGCCTGGCAACATAGAGATATACTTTACTATCACCTACCAGAGCCTGGCAACATAGAGATATACTTTACTATCCCCTACCAGAGCCTGGCAACATAGAGATACTTTACTATCCCCTACCAGAGCCTGGCAACATAGAGAGATACTTTACTATCACCTACCAGAGCCTGGCAACAGAGATATACTTTACTATCCCCTACCAGAGCCTGGCAACATAGAGATACTTTACTATCCCCTACCAGAGCCTGGCAACAGAGATATACTTTACTATCCCCTACCAGAGCCTGGCAACATAGAGATACTTTACTATCACCTACCAGAGCCTGGCAACATAGAGAGATACTTTACTATCGCCTACCAGAGCCTGGCAACAGAGATATACTTTACTATCCCCTACCAGAGCCTGGCAACATAGAGAGATACTTTACTATCGCCTACCAGAGCCTGGCAACAGAGATATACTTTACTATCGCCTACCAGAGCCTGGCAACAGAGATATACTTTACTATCCCCTACCAGAGCCTGGCAACATAGAGATACTTTACTATCACCTACCAGAGCCTGGCAACAGAGATATACTTTACTATCCCCTACCAGAGCCTGGCAACATAGAGATACTTTACTATCACCTACCAGAGCCTGGCAACAGAGATATACTTTACTATCCCCTACCAGAGCCTGGCAACATAGAGATACTTTACTATCACCTACCAGAGCCTGGCAACAGAGATATACTTTACTATCCCCTACCAGAGCCTGGCAACATAGAGATACTTTACTATCACCTACCAGAGCCTGGCAACAGAGATATACTTTACTATCCCCTACCAGAGCCTGGCAACATAGAGATACTTTACTATCACCTACCAGAGCCTGGCAACAGAGATATACTTTACTATCCCCTACCAGAGCCTGGCAACATAGAGATACTTTACTATCACCTACCAGAGCCTGGCAACAGAGATATACTTTACTATCGCCTACCAGAGCCTGGCAACATAGAGAGATACTTTACTATCCCCTACCAGAGCCTGGCAACATAGAGAGATACTTTACTATCCCCTACCAGAGCCTGGCAACATAGAGATATACTTTACTATCCCCTACCAGAGCCTGGCAACATAGAGATACTTTACTATCCCCTACCAGAGCCTGGCAACATAGAGATACTTTACTATCCCCTACCAGAGCCTGGCAACATAGAGAGATACTTTACTATCGCCTACCAGAGCCTGGCAACAGAGATATACTTTACTATCGCCTACCAGAGCCTGGCAACATAGAGAGATACTTTACTATCCCCTACCAGAGCCTGGCAACATAGAGAGATACTTTACTATCCCCTACCAGAGCCTGGCAACATAGAGAGATACTTTACTATCCCCTACCAGAGCCTGGCAACAGAGATATACTTTACTATCACCTACCAGAGCCTGGCAACAGAGATATACTTTACTATCCCCTACCAGAGCCTGGCAACATAGAGATACTTTACTATCACCTACCAGAGCCTGGCAACAGAGATATACTTTACTATCGCCTACCAGAGCCTGGCAACAGAGATATACTTTACTATCGCCTACCAGAGCCTGGCAACAGAGATATACTTTACTATCCCCTACCAGAGCCTGGCAACATAGAGATACTTTACTATCCCCTACCAGAGCCTGGCAACATAGAGATACTTTACTATCCCCTACCAGAGCCTGGCAACAGAGATATACTTTACTATCGCCTACCAGAGCCTGGCAACATAGAGAGATACTTTACTATCCCCTACCAGAGCCTGGCAACATAGAGAGATACTTTACTATCCCCTACCAGAGCCTGGCAACATAGAGAGATACTTTACTATCCCCTACCAGAGCCTGGCAACATAGAGATATACTTTACTATCCCCTACCAGAGCCTGGCAACATAGAGATATACTTTACTATCGCCTACCAGAGCCTGGCAACATAGAGAGATACTTTACTATCACCTACCAGAGCCTGGCAACATAGAGAGATACTTTACTATCCCCTACCAGAGCCTGGCAACATAGAGATACTTTTACTATCCCCTACCAGAGCCTGGCAACATAGAGAGATACTTTACTATCCCCTACCAGAGCCTGGCAACATAGAGAGATACTTTACTATCACCTACCAGAGCCTGGCAACATAGAGAGATACTTTACTATCCCCTACCAGAGCCTGGCAACATAGAGAGATACTTTACTATCACCTACCAGAGCCTGGCAACATAGAGAGATACTTTACTATCACCTACCAGAGCCTGGCAACATAGAGAGATACTTTACTATCCCCTACCAGAGCCTGGCAACATAGAGATACTTTTACTATCCCCTACCAGAGCCTGGCAACATAGAGAGATACTTTACTATCCCCTACCAGAGCCTGGCAACATAGAGATATACTTTACTATCCCCTACCAGAGCCTGGCAACATAGAGAGATACTTTACTATCCCCTACCAGAGCCTGGCAACATAGAGATACTTTTACTATCCCCTACCAGAGCCTGGCAACATAGAGAGATACTTTACTATCCCCTACCAGAGCCTGGCAACATAGAGATATACTTTACTATCACCTACCAGAGCCTGGCAACAGAGATATACTTTACTATCACCTACCAGAGCCTGGCAACATAGAGATACTTTACTATCACCTACCAGAGCCTGGCAACATAGAGAGATACTTTACTATCACCTACCAGAGCCTGGCAACATAGAGAGATACTTTACTATCGCCTACCAGAGCCTGGCAACAGAGAGATACTTTACTATCACCTACCAGAGCCTGACAACATAGAGAGATACTTTACTATCACCTACCAGAGCCTGGCAACATAGAGAGATACTTTACTATCACCTACCAGAGCCTGACAACATAGAGATACTTTACTATCGCCTACCAGAGCCTGGCAACATAGAGAGATACTTTACTATCACCTACCAGAGCCTGGCAACATAGACAGAGAGATCGGGGTCTCGTCCCCCTATCGCCGGGGTCTCGTCCCCCTATCGCCGGGGTCTCGTCCCCCTATCGCCGGGGTCTAGTCCCCCTATCGCCGGGGTCTCGTCCCCCTATCGCCGGGGTCTCGTCCCCCTATCGCCGGGGTCTCGTCCCCCTATCGCCGGGGTCTAGTCCCCCTATCGCCGGGGTCTAGTCCCCCTATCGCCGGGGTCTCGTCCCCCTATCGCCGGGGTCTAGTCCCCCTATCGCCGGGGTCTCGTCCCCCTATCGCCGGGGTCTAGTCCCCCTATCGCCGGGGTCTCGTCCCCCTATCGCCGGGGTCTCGTCCCCCTATCGCCGGGGTCTAGTCCCCCTATAGCCGGGGTCTCGTCCCCCTATCGCGGGGTCTCGTCCCCCTATCGCCGGGGTCTAGTCCCCCTATCGCCGGGGTCTCGTCCCCCTATCGCCGGGGTCTAGTCCCCCTATCGCCGGGGTCTCGTCCCCCTATCGCCGGGGTCTAGTCCCCCTATCGCCGGGGTCTAGTCCCCCTATCGCCGGGGTCTCGTCCCCCTATCGCCGGGGTCTAGTCCCCCTATCGCCGGGGTATAAATAATAGTAATAACATTTAATTTGTATAGCACTTGTCATTAAAATAAAATAGCATTTTCTTTAGCGGGACCAGAGGGCAGCCGAGTCTGTTTCTGACTCTTAACATGATGACACTGTTGGAACGAGGAACGTTTATTCAAATGATGCCAACTGACGTGTCTCACGCAACGGAATGGATTTTTTGTCAGTTGAATTGAAGAACATTTGTTTTTACTTCCTGCGAGTACACTCTCTATAGTTATCGCAGTGACCGTCAACCCTATTGATTATATCACTGGCCAATAGTACCTGGTCGTGGCTCTCAGCATAGCCGATGCTTCCTTCACCCTTCCTCCTATTGGTCAGCGTGTAGACGATATTCCCCATGTCCCATTCCTCATCCTTTAACTCCTTCAGTATCTACGGAGAGAGAGGGGGGAGGAGAGAGAGAGAGGGGGAGGAGAGAGAGAGGGAGAAGAGAGAGAGGTAGAGGCAGAGGGAGAGAAAGAGCGGGAGAGGGGGAGGAGAGAGGGAGAGAGGTAGAGACAGAGGGGAGGAGAGAGGGGGAGAGAGAGAGAGGGAGAGAGAGAGAGAGGAGAGAGGGAGAGGGGGAGGAGAGAGGGAGAGGAGGGAGGAGAGGGAGAGGGGGAGGAGAGAGAGAGGGGGAGGAGAGAGAGAGGGGGGAGGAGAGAGAGGGGGAGGAGAGAGAGGGGGGGAGGAGAGAGGGAGAGTGGGGGGAGAGAGAGAGGGGGAGGAGAGAGAGGGAGAGTGGGGGGAGAGAGGGGGAGAGAGGGGGAGGAGAGAGAGAGAGAGGGAGAGAGGGGGAGGAGAGAGAGAGGGGGGAGGAGAGAGAGGGGGAGGAGAGAGAGGGGAGGAGAGAGAGGGGAGAGAGAGAGGGAGAGAGAGGGGGAGGAGAGGGGAGAGGAGAGGGGGAGGAGAGAGGGGAGGAGAGAGGGGGGAGGGAGGAGGAGGAGAGAGAGGGAGAGGGGGAGGAGAGAGAGAGAGAGAGGGGAGGAGAGAGAGAGAGAGAGAGGGGGAGAGAGGGAGAGAGAGAGGTAGAGACAGAGGGAGAGAGAGGTAGAGACAGAGGGAGAGAGAGAGCGGGAGAGGGGGGAGGGGAGAGAGAGCGGGAGAGGGGGGAGGAGAGAGAGGAGAGAGGGAGAGGGGGAGAAGAGAGGGGGGGAGAGAGAGGACGGCAAAAGGGGTGGAGGGAGGGAGAGAGAGGAACAGTGAGAAATGGGATTTGAAAGAGGAGAGAATGAGAGGGAGGGGAG
>NC_088219.1:2572054-2639554 GCF_036934945.1 Oncorhynchus masou masou
CATTAGCAGCAGCAGCAGCAGCAGCAGCAGCAACAAGCGCAGCAAGCAGCAAGCTGCCGCAGCAGCAGCAGCAGCAACAGCAGCAGCACCAGCAGCAGCAGCAGCAGCAGCACAGCGACAGCAGCAGCAGCAGCAGCAGCAACAGCAGCAGCAGCAGCAGCAGCAGCAGCAACAGCAGCAGCAGCAGCAGTAGCAGCAGCAACCAGCAGCAGCAGCAACAGCAGCAGCATTAGCAGCAGCAACAGCAGCACAGGCAGCAGCAGCAGCAACAGTAGCAGCTAGTAGCAGCAGCAGCAGCAGCAACAGCAGTAGCATTAGCAGCAGTAGCAGCAGTAGTAGCAGTAGCATTAACGTAGTAACAGTAGTAGCATTAGCAGCAGTAACAGCAGTAGTAGCAGCAGCAGCAGCAGCAGTAGCAACAGCAGCAGTAGCAGCAGCAGTAGTAGTATTAGCAGTAGCAACAGCAGCAGTAGTAGTAGTAGCAGTAGTAGTAGTAGTAGTAACAGTAGTAACAATAGTAGTATTAGTAGTAGTAGCATAGGTAGTAGTAGTAGTAGTAGCAGTAGTAGTAACAGTAGTAGTATTAGTAGTAGTAACAGTAGTAGTATTAGTAGTAGTAACAGTAGCATAGGTAGTAGTAGTAGTAGTAGTAACAGTAGTAACAGTAGTAGTATTAGTAGTAGTAGCAGTAGTAGTAGTAGTAACAGTAGTAGTAGTAGCAGTAGTAGTAACAGTAGTAGTAGTAGTAGTAGTAACAGTAGTAGTAGTAGCAGTAGTAGTAACAGTAGTAGTATTAGTAGTAAGTGTTAAATCTGTGTGTGTTTGTAGAGCATCTATATGGGACCATCTGCACAGCATCTTTATGGGACCATCTGTAGAGCATCTATATGGGACCATCTATATGGAACCATCTGTAGAGCATCTATATGGGACCATCCATATGGAACCATCTGTAGAGCATCTATATGGGACCATCTATATGGAACCATCTGTAGAGCATCTATATGGGACCATCTATATGGAACCATCTGTAGAGCATCTATATGGGACCATCTATATGGAACCATCTGTAGAGCATCTATATGGGACCATCTATATGGAACCATCTGTAGAGCATCTACAGTGCCTTGCGAAAGTATTCGGCCCCCTTGAACTTTGCGACCTTTTGCCACATTTCAGGCATCAAACATAAAGATATAAAACTGTATTTTTTTGTGAAGAATCAACAACAAGTGGGACACAATCATGAAGTGGAACGACATTTATTGGATATTTCAAACTTTTTTAACAAATCAAAAACTGAAAAATTGGGCGTGCAAAATTATTCAGCCCCCTTAAGTTAATACTTTGTAGTGCCACCTTTTGCGTCGATTACAGCTGTAAGTCGCTTGGGGTATGTCTCTATCAGTTTTGCACATCGAGAGACTGACATTTTTTCCCATTCCTCCTTGCAAAACAGCTCGAACTCAGTGAGGTTGGATGGAGAGCATTTGTGAACAGCAGTTTTCAGTTCTTTCCACAGATTCTCGATTGGATTCAGGTCTGGACTTTGACTTGGCCATTCTAACACCTGGATATGTTTATTTTTTAACCATTCCATTGTAGATTTTGCTTTATGTTTTGGATCATTGTCTTGTTGGAAGACAAATCTCCGTCCCAATCTCAGGTCTTTTGCAGACTCCATCAGGTTTTCTTCCAGAATGGTCCTGTATTTGGCTCCATCCATCTTCCCATCAATTTTAACCATCTTCCCTGTCCTGCTGAAGAAAAGCAGGCCCAAACCATGATGCTGCCACCACCATGTTTGACAGTGGAGATGGTGTGTTCAGGGTGATGAGCTGTGTTGCTTTTACGCCAAACATAACGTTTTGCATTGTTGCCAAAAAGTTCAATTTTGGTTTCATCTGACCAGAGCACCTTCTTCCACATGTTTGGTGTGTCTCCCAGGTGGCTTGTGGCAAACTTTAAACAACACTTTTTATGGATATCTTTAAGAAATGGCTTTCTTCTTGCCACTCTTCCACAAAGGCCAGATTTGTGCAATATACGACTGACTGTTGTCCTATGGACAGTCTCCCACCTTAGCTGTAGATCTCTGCAGTTCATCCGGAGTGATCATGGGCCTCTTGGCTGCATCTCTGATCAGTCTTCTCCTTGTATGAGCTGAAAGTTTAGAGGGACGGCCAGGTCTTGGTAGATTTGCAGTGGTCTGATACTCCTTCCATTTCAATATTATCGCTTGCACAGTGCTCCTTGGGATGTTTAAAGCTTGGGAAATCTTTTTGTATCCAAATCCGGCTTTAAACTTCTTCACAACAGTATCTCGGACCTGCCTGGTGTGTTCCTTGTTCTTCATGATGCTCTCTGCACTTTTAACGGACCTCTGAGACTATCACAGTGCAGGTGCATTTATACGGAGACTTGATTACACACAGGTGGATTGTATTTATCATTAGTCATTTAGGTCAACATTATATCATTCAGAGATCCTCACTGAACTTCTGGAGAGTTTGCTGCACTGAAAGTAAAGGGGCTGAATAATTTTGCACGCCCAATTTTTCAGTTTTTGATTTGTTAAAAAAGTTTGAAATATCCAATAAATGTCGTTCCACTTCATGATTGTGTCCCACTTGTTGATTCTTCACAATAAAATACAGTTTATATCTTTATGTTTGAAGTCTGAAATGTGGCAAAAGGTCTCAAAGTTCAAGGGGGCCGAATACTTTCGCAAGGCACTGTATATGGGACCATCTGTAGAACATCTATATGGGACCATCTATATGGAACCATCTGTAGAGCATCTATATGGGACCATCTGTAGAGCATCTATATGGGACCATCTATATGGGACCATCTGTAGAACATCTATATGGGACCATATATATGGGACCATCTATATGGGACCATCTGTTGAGCATATATATGGGACCACCTGTATGGGACCATCTATATGGAACCATCTGTAGAATATCTATATGGGACCATCTATATGGAACCATCTATATGGGACCATCTATATGGGACCATCTGTAGAGCATCTATATGGGACCATCTATATGGGACCATCTGTAGAGCATCTATATGGGACCATCTGTAGACCATCTATATGGAACCATCTGTAGAACAACTATATGGGACCATCTGTAGAACAACTATATGGGACCATCTGTAGAACATCTATATGGGACCATCGGTAGAACATCTATATGGGACCATCTGTAGAACATCTATATGGGACCATCTGTATGGGACCATCTATATGGGACCATCTGTAGAACATCTATATATGGGACCATCTGTAGAACATCGGTATGGGACCATCTGTATGGGACCATCTATATGGGACCATCTGTAGAACATCTATATGGGACCATCTATATGGGACCATCTGTAGAACATCTATATGGGACCATCTGTAGAGCATCTATATGGGACCATCTGTAAAGTATCTATATGGGACCATCTGTAGAGCATCTATATGGGACCATCTGTATGGGACCATCTGTAGAGCATCTATATGGGACCATCTGTAGAACATTTATATGGGACCATCTGTAGAGCATCTATATGGGACCATCTGTAGACCATCTATATGGGACCATCCTTGGAACATCTATATGGGACCATCTGTAGAACATCCATATGGGACCATCTGTATGGGACCATCTATATGGGACCATCTGTAGAACATCTATATATGGGACCATCTGTATGGGACCATCTATATGGGACCATCTGTATGGGACCATCTGTATGGGACCATCTGTAGAGCATCTATATGGGACCATCTGTAGTGCATCTATATGGGACCATCTGTAGAACATCTATATGGGACCATCTGTAGAGCATCTATATGGGACCATCTATATGGGACCATCTGTAGAGCATCTATATGGGACCATCTGTAGAACATCTATATGGGACCATCTATATGGGACCATCTGTAGAACATTTATATGGGACCATCTGTAGAGCATCTATATGGGACCATCTGTAGAGCATCTATATGGGACCATCTGTAGAGCATCTAGGATAAGATAAGTAATCCTTCTCACCACCCCCCTTAATGATTTAGATGCACTATTGTAAAGTGGCTGTTCCACTGGATGTCAGAAGGTGAATTCACCAATTTGTAAGTCGCTCTGGATAAGAGCGTCTGCTAAATGACTTAAATGTAATGTAAATGTAATCTATATGGGACCATCTGAAGAGCATCTATATGGGACCATCTGTATGGGAGCATCTATATGGGACCATCTGTATGGGAGCATCTATATGGGACCATCTGTATGGGACCATCTGTAGAGCATCTATATGGGACCATCTATATGGGACCATCTGAAGAGCATCTTTATGGGACCATCTGTAGAACATCTATATGGGACCATCTGTAGAGCATCTATATGGGACCATCTGTAGAGCATCTATATGGGACCATCTGTAGAGCATCTATATGGGACCATCTATATGGGACCATCTGTAGAGCATCTATATGGGACCATCTGTAGAACATCAATATGGGACCATCTGTAGAACATCTATATGGGACCATCTGTAGAACATCTATATGGGACCATCTGTAGAGCATCTATATGGGACCATCTATTTTAGAGCATCTATATGGGACCATCTGTAGAGCATCTATATGGGACCATCTGTAGACCATCAATATGGGACCATCTGTAGAGCATCTATATGGGACCATCTGTAGACCATCTCTATGGGACCATCTCTATGGGACCATCTGTAGAGCATCTATATGGGACCATCTATATGGAACCATCTGTAGAGCATCTATATGGGACCATCTATATGGGACCATCTGTAGAGCATCTATATGGGACCATCTGTCGAGCATCTATATGGGACCATCTATATGGGACCATCTGTAGAGCATCTATATGGGACCATCTATATGGGACCATCTATATGGGACCATCTGTAGAACATCTATATGGGACCATCTATATGGGACCATCTGTCGAGCATCTATATGGGACCATCTATATGGGACCATCTGTCGAGCATCTATATGGGACCATCTGTAGAACATCTATATGGGACCATCTATATGGGACCATCTATATGGGACCATCTGTAGAACATCTATATGGGACCATCTGTCGAGCATCTATATGGGACCATCTATATGGGACCATCTGTAGAACATCTATATGGGACCATCTGTAGAACATCTATATGGGACCATCTATATGGGACCATCTGTCGAGCATCTATATGGGACCATCTGTAGAACATCTATATGGGACCATCTATATGGGACCATCTGTAGAACATCTATATGGGACCATCTATATGGGACCATCTGTAGAACATCTATATGGGACCATCTATATGGGACCATCTGTAGAGCATCTATATGGGACCATCTATATGGGACCATCGATATGGGACCATCTGTATGGGACCATATGTAGAGCATCTATATGGGACCATCTATATGGGACCATCTATATGGGACCATCTGTATGGGCCAATCCAAACAAAGTACTGAATACAACCAGCCACGAAGACCAGTGTGTCTGGGCCAGATAACAGGTTGCTAGAGACAGAGTCATTCAGCTTCATGATTGAATTGATTAGAGAGATGTCTCACACACAATATCACACACCTGGATCCACTTGTCAGGCACAGCCATGTTGAGTCTGTAGTCAAAGCCAAGTCCTCCATTCTTCACTGGTTTACACAACCCTGGCATTCCTGATACATCCTAGAGGAAGTCAGAGGAAGAGAGACAGAGACCAAATGCAATCTGAGATCTACCACATGACTTAAATAACGGAAGCCTAAGCAACATTAACCAATTAAAAAAACAGTTCTGGATCAATGAGGTTTGTACAGTAAGCTTGAGGCCCAATATATTATCACTGCATACGGGCTATGCTTGAACTGCTCTGCCAATGCATTGTTGTTCAGGCCATTTAAAATAATTATATATTTAAACACATGGGGGTAGATTAGATTACGATGATGTAATAGATCCGTTGTTTCTCCTATGAACTGAGAATGTGAAATATTCCTCAATATTAAAAAAGAAAGACCCAAGCAACCGACCGACACCGACAGAAACCGCCTATCAATCCACTTTCCTACTCATTCATCACAGTCTTTCTCTCGTCACGGTTTTGGATGTTTTGAAATCTCACAGTATAAACTTTTCCGTAGCTTTCTTTTACGCTACTTGACCCCAGACACGTTCCTCTGAGCCCTCCTGCTACTTGACTGCAGACACGTTCCTCTGAGCCATCCTTCTACTTGACTGCAGACACGTTCCTCTGAGCCATCCTTCTACTTGACTGCAGACACGTTCCTCTGAGCCATCCTGCTACTTGACTCCAGACACGTTCCTCTGAGCCATCCTTCTACTTGACTGCAGACACGTTCCTCTGAGCCATCCTGCTACTTGACTCCAGACACGTTCCTCTGAGCCATCCTTCTACTTGACTGCAGACACGTTCCTCTGAGCCATCCTGCTACTTGACTGCAGACACGTTCCTCTGAGCCATGCTGCTACTTGACTGCAGACACGTTCCTCTGAGCCATCCTGCTACTTGACTGCAGACACGTTCCTCTGAGCCATCCTGCTACTTGACTCCAGACACGTTCCTCTGAGCCATCCTTCTACTTGACTGCAGACACGTTCCTCTGAGCCATCCTGCTACTTGACTGCAGACACGTTCCTCTGAGCCATGCTGCTACTTGACTGCAGACACGTTCCTCTGAGCCATCCTGCTACTTGACTGCAGACACGTTCCTCTGAGCCATCCTGCTACTTGACTGCAGACACGTTCCTCTGAGCCCTCCTGCTACTTGACTGCAGACACGTTCCTCTGAGCCCTCCTGCTACTTGACTGCAGACACGTTCCTCTGAGCCATCCTGCTACTTGACTGCAGACACGTTCCTCTGAGCCATCCTGCTACTTGACTGCAGACACGTTCCTCTGAGCCATCCTATTGGCCAACGGTAGGCCTATAGAACACTTGATTTGCTCTCCGGGCCGGCCGACAACAGTTTGTACCTTCAGAAACATGAAATGGTTCATAATGGGAACAGTTCACATTCCCAAAGGGCAGCCCTACAGCTGAAAGCACCTACAGCCAACAGTTCACATTCCCAAAGGGCAGCCCTACAGCTGAAAGCACCTACCCCCAACACTTCACATTCCCAAAGGGCAGCCCTACAGCTGAACGCACCTACCCCCAACACTTCACATTCCCAAAGGGCAGCCCTACAGCTGAACGCACCTACCCCCAACACTTCACATTCCCAAAGGGCAGCCCTACAGCTGAAAGCACCTACCCCCAACAGTTCACATTCCCAAAGGGCAGCCCTACAGCTGAACGCACCTACCCCCAACACTTCACATTCCCAAAGGGCAGCCCTACAGCTGAACGCACCTACCCCCAACACTTCACATTCCCAAAGGGCAGCCCTACAGCTGAAAGCACCTACCCCCAACAGTTCACATTCCCAAAGGGCAGCCCTACAGCTGAAAGCACCTACCCCCAACAGTTCACATTCCCAAAGGGCAGCCCTACAGCTGAAAGCACCTACCCCCAACAGTTCACATTCCCAAAGGGCAGCCCTACAGCTGAAAGCACCTACCCCCAACAGTTCACATTCCCAAAGGGCAGCGCTACAGCTGAAAGCACCTACCCCCAACACTTCACATTCCCAAAGGGCAGCCCTACAGCTGAAAGCACCTACCGCCAACAGCGCAAGACCAATACAAACAAAAATGGAATGCAAGGCTTTGTTTTTTCTGCGATTGACAAATGCCTTGGTTGGTGACCACTGATCTAGATGGAAGTATATCATCTCTAGACGTGAAGTGTATCATCTCTGGATGGAAGTGTATCATCTCTGATTCTCTAGACGGAAGTTTATCATCTCTGGATGGAAGTGTATCATCTCTGATTCTCTAGACGGATGTTAATCATCTCTGGATGGAAGTGTATCATCTCTGATTCTCTAGACGGAAGTTTATCATCTCTGGATGGAAGTGTATCATCTCTGATTCTCTAGACGGAAGTTTATCATCTCTGGATGGAAGTGTATCATCTCTGATTCTCTAGACGGAAGTTTATCATCTCTGGATGGAAGTGTATCATATCTAATTCTCTAGACGGATGTTTATCATCTCTGGATGGAAATGTATCATCTCTGATTCTCTAGACGGAAGTTTATCATCTCTGGATGGAAGTTTATCATCTCTGGATGGAAGTTTATCATCTCTGGATGGAAGTGTATCATCTCTGATTCTCTAGACGGATGTTTATCATCTCTGGATGGAAATGTATCATCTCTGATTCTCTAAACCTTTTCTGAGTCTAGTGTGAAAGTGTGATTAGATGATGTCTTATAAAGCAGATTAGTCCCATATGGCAGAGTGGAACCACCACGAGGTGGGCAGAGTGGAACCACCACGAGGTGGGCAGAGTGGAACCACCACGAGGTGGGCAGAGTGGAACCACCACGAGGTGGGCAGAGTGGAATCACCACGAGGTGGGCAGAGTGGAACCACCACGAGTTGGGCAGAGTGGAACCACCACGAGGTGGGCAGAGTGGAACCACGAGGTGGGCAGAGCATGTGAAGGAGCTCCTAGATTAGGTGTGTGACATTACCTCTGCGATGGTAATGCAGTCGGGGTAGAGTGTGTGTAGGATGTGGTTGGAAAGCATCAGATGTATGATCGAGTCCTCGTCAACCTGCATCCCAAAGTACTCATTGTAACCACCAGAGAAAGACATGGCTGCAGAGAGGACAGAGAGAGAGAGGACAGAGAGAGAGAGACAGAGAGAGAGGGAAAGAGAGAGAGAAGAGAGAGAGAGAAGAGAGGGAGAGGGAAAGAGAGAGAGAGAAGAGAGACGGAGAGAGAGAGAAGAGAGAAGAGAGAGAGAGAAGAGAGAAAGAGAGAAGAGCGAGGACAGAGGACAGAGAGAGAGGGAAAGAGAGAGAGATAGAGAGAGAAGAAAGAGGAGAGAGAGAGAAGAGAGAGAACAGAGAGAGAGAGAGGGAAAGAGGACAGAGAGAGCAGAGAGAGAGAACAGAGAGAGGGAAAGAGGACAAAGAGAGGGAAAGAGGACAGAGAGAGGGAAAGAGGACAGAGAGAGAGAACAGAGAGAGAACAGAGAGAGAGAGAACAGAGAGAGAGGGAAAGAGGACAGAGAGAGAACAGAGAGAGAGGGAAAAAGGACAGACAGAAGAGAACAGAGAGAGGGAAAGAGGACAGAGAGGGAGAGAGGGAAAGAGGACAGAGAGAGAGAAGAGAGGACAGAGAGAGGGGAAAGAGGACAGAGAGATAGAAGAGAGAGAGAACAGAGAGAGGGAAAAAGGACAGAGAGAAGAGAGAGAACAGAGAGAGGGAAAGAGGACAGAGAGGGAGAAGAGAGAGAGAGAACAGAGAGAGAGAGGAAAGAGAGAGAACAGAGAGAGAGAGAGAGGAAAGAGAGAGAACAGAGAGAAGAGAGAGCGAGAGGAAGAACAAACGAGAGCACAGAGAAAGAGGACAGAGAGGGAGAGAAAGAGAGAAGGGGAAAAGAGGACAGAGGGAGAGAGCAAAGAGAGTGGACAGAGCGAGCGAGAGGACAGAGAGGACAGAGAGCTCAGTTTAGTTCAGACAGATTCTCACTTGTATTCACTTGGAATGCCAAGGTCTCAAACATTACTCACCAACTACAGTATCTCTCTCTCCCTCTCCCGCCTACTCTATCTTTTCATCTCTTTATATTGAGAGGTACATAACTGTGTGAGTGTCTACTGAGAGTTGCATAACTCAAAAGCCTGTCTGGTTTGAACAGCGATATGATATGGAGAAAGACACATGCACGCACTAACACACACATCTCACCGATGCCGTGGTGGTGGTAGAGCATGGATGACACGCCGTCGAACCTGAAGCCATCGAAGCGATACTCCTCCATCCACCATCTGAGATTAGACAGCAGGAACCTCAGCACCTCCCAACTACAGAGAGAGAGAGAGAGAGGAGAGAGAGAGAAAAGAGAGAGAGAAAAGAGAGAGTGAAAAGAGAGAGAGAAAAGAGAGAGAGAAGAGAGAAAAGAGAGAGAGAAGAGAGAGAGAGAAAAGAGAGAGAGAAGAGAGAAAAGAGAGAGAGAAGAGAGAGAGAAAAGAGAGAGAGAAAAGAGAGAGAGAAGAGAGAGAGAGAGAAGAGAGAGAGAAGTGAAGAGAGAGAGAGAAAAGAGAGAGAGAAGAGAGAGAGAGAAAGAGAGAGAGAAGAGAGAGAGAGAAAAGAGAGAGAGAAAAGAGAGAGAGAAGAGAGAGAGAAAAGAGAGAGAGAAAAGAGAGAGAGAAGAGAGAGAGAAAAGAGAGAGAGAAAAGAGAGAGAGAAGAGAGAGAGAGAAGAGAGAGAGAGAAAAGAGAGAGAGAAGAGAGAGAGAAAAGAGAGAGAGAAAAGAGAGAGAGAAGAGAGAGAGAAAAGAGAGAGAGAAAAGAGAGAGAGAAGAGAGAGAGAGAGAAGAGAGAGAGAGAAGTGAAGAGAGAGAGAGAAAAGAGAGAGAGAAGAGAGAGAGAGAAAAGAGAGAGAGAAAAGAGAGAGAGAAGAGAGAGAGAAAAGAGAGAGAAAAGAGAGAGAGAAAAGAGAGAGAGAAGAGAGAGAGAAAAGAGAGAGAGAAAAGAGAGAGAGAAGAGAGAGAGAGAAAAGAGAGACAGACAGATATGCTATTTGGCCCTAAACAGAGAGTACACAGCGGCAGAATACTTGACCACTGTGACTGACCCAAATTTAAGGAAAGCTTTGACTATGTACAGACTCAGCGAGCATAGCCTTGCTATTGAGAAAGGCTGCCGTAGACAGACCTGGCTCTCAAGAGCAGACAGGCTATGTGCTCACTGCCCACAAAATGAGGTGGAAACTGAGCTGCACTTCCTAACCTCCTGCCCAATGTATGACCATATTAGAGAGACATATTTCCCTCAGATTACACAGACCCACAAAGAATTTTAAAACCCATTTTTGATAAACTCCCATATCTACTGGGTGAAATACCACAGTGTGACATCACAGCAGCAAGATGTGTGACCTGTTGCCGCAAGAAAAGGGCAACCAGTGAAGAACAAACACCATCGTAAATACAACCCATATTTATGCTTATTTATTTTCCCTTGTGTACTTTAACCATTTGTACATCATTGCATCACTGTATATAGATGTAATATGACATTTGTAATGTCTTTATTGTTTTGAAACTTCTGTATGTGTAATGTTTACTGTTAATTTTTATTGTTTATTTCACTTTTGTATATTATCTACCTCAACCCTTATTTATGTTTATTTATTTTCCCTTTCATACATCACCACAACATTGTATATATATATATATATATATATATATATATATATATTGACATTTCAAACTTAACTCTTTTGGAACTTCTGTCAGTGTAATATTTATTTTTTATTATCTACTTCACCCCCCCGCGCCTCTCCCCAAGTCACCCCCCCTTCTCCCCCTCATCTCCCCTGTAACTATTCCCCAGGTCTTAAGATTGGTCTAACAATGATATATATAACCAAATTGGTTAGTCGAGGTGATTGAGGTGATATGTGCATGTAGGTGGAGTTATTAAAGTCACTACGCATAATATAATAAGATACTAACAGAGAGTAGCAGCAGCGTTCCGGGGGACAATGCAAATAGTCTGAGTAGCCATTTGATTGGCTGTTCAGGAGTCTTATGGCTTGGGGGGGTAGAAGCTGTTTAAAAGCCTCTTGGACCTAGACTTGGCACTCCGGTACCGCTTGCCGCGCGTTAGCAGAGAGACCAGTCTATGACTTAGGGCCTTCCTCTGACACCGCCTGGTATAGAAGTCCTGGATGGCAGGAAGCTTGGCCCCAGTGATGTACTGGGCCGTTCACACTACCCTCTGTAGTGCCTTACAGTCAGATGCCGAGCAGTTGCCATACCAGGCAGTGATGCAACCTGTCAGGATGCTCTCGATGGTGCAGCTGTAGAACCTTTTGAGGATCTCAGGACCCATGTCAAATCTTTTCAGTCTCCTGAGAGGGAATAGGTTTTGTCGTGACCTCTTCACGACTGTCTTGGTGTGCTTGGACCATTCTCGTTTGTTGATGATGTGGACACCAAGGAACTGGAAGCTCTTAACCTGCTCCACTACAGCCCCGTCGATGAGAATGGGGGCGTGTTCGGTCCTCTTTTTCCTGTAGTCCACAATCAGCTCCTTTGTCTTGATAACGTTGAGGGAGAGGCTGTTGTCCTGGCACCACACGGTCAGGTCTCTGACCTTCTCCCTATAGGCTGTCTCGTCGCTATCGGTGATCAGGCCTACAGCTGTTGTGTAATTGGCAAACTTAATGATGGTGTTGGAATAGTAACAATACTAACAAGCTATATAATACTACTACTAACACGCTATATAATACTACTACTAACATGCTATATAATACTACTACTAACATGCTATATAATACTACTACTAACATGCTATATGATACTACTACTACTAACATGCTATATAATACTACTACTACTAACATGCTATATAATACTACTACTACTAACATGCTATATAATACTACTACTACTAACATGCTATATAATACTACTACTAACATGCTATATAATACTACTACTACTACTACTACTAACATATTATATAATACTAATACTAATATAATGATATATACTACTACTAACATGCTATATAATACTACTACTACTAACATGCTATATAATACTACTACTACTAACATGCTATATAATACTAATACTAATATAATGATATATACTACTACTAACATATTATATAATACTACTAATATAATGATATATACTACTACTAACATGCTATATAATACTAATACTAATATAATGATATATACTACTACTAACATATTATATAATACTACTAATATAATGATATATACTACTACTAACATGCTATATAATACTACTACTACTACTACTACTAACATATTATATAATACTAATACTAATATAATGATATATACTACTACTAACATGCTATATAATACTACTACTAACATGCTATATAATACTATTACTAACATGCTATATAATACTACTACTAACATGCTATATAATACTACTACTAACATGCTATATAATACTACTACTAACATGCTATATAATACTACTACTAACATGCTATATAATACTATTACTAACATGCTATATAATACTACTACTAACATGCTATATAATACTACTACTAACGCGCTATATAATACTACTACTAACATATTATATAATACTAATACTAATATAATGATATATACTACTACTAATGTGGTATATAATACTACTACTAACATGCTATATAATACTATTACTAACATGCTATATAATACTACTACTAACATGCTATATATTACTACTACTACTACTAACATATTATATAATACTACTAATATAATGATATATACTACTACTAACATGCTATATAATACTACTACTACTACTACTACTACTAACATATTATATAATACTAATACTAATATAATGATATATACTACTACTAACATGCTATATAATACTACTACTAACATGCTATATAATACTATTACTAACATGCTATATAATACTACTACTAACATGCTATATAATACTACTACTAACATGCTATATAATACTACTACTAACATGCTATATAATACTACTACTAACATGCTATATAATACTACTACTAACATGCTATATAATACTACTACTAACATGCTATATAATACTACTACTAACATGCTATATAATACTACTACTAACATGCTATATAATACTACTACTAACATGCTATATAATACTATTACTAACATGCTATATAATACTACTACTAACATGCTATATAATACTACTACTAACATGCTATATAATACTACTACTAACATGCTATATAATACTACTACTAACATGCTATATAATACTACTACTAACATGCTATATAATACTACTACTAACATGCTATATAATACTACTAATGTGGTATATAATACTACTAACGTGGTATATAATACTACTACTAACATGCTATATAATACTACTACTAACATGCTATATAATACTACTAACGTGGTATATAATACTACTACTAACATGCTATATAATACTACTACTAACATGCTATATAATACTACTACTAACATGCTATATAATACTACTAACGTGGTATATAATACTACTAACATGCTATATAATACTACTAACGTGGTATATAATACTACTACTAACATGCTATATAATACTACTACTAACATGCTATATAATACTACTAACGTGGTATATAATACTACTAACATGCTATATAATACTAATATGCTATATAATACTACTAACATGCTATATAATACTACTAACATGCTATATAATACTAATATGCTATATAATACTACTAACATGCTATATAATACTACTAACATGCTATATAATACTACCAACATGGTATATAATACTACTAACATGCTATATAATACTACTAACATGGTATATAATACTACTAACATGCTATATAATAATATTAACTAAACATAAACAGGCTTTATGTGCCGCTGTTAATTAGAGTAGCATATCAAACCGTAATGGGGGTTGGGGGTCTCATTTTCCATGGAGCCCCGAGGACAAGATACAACTACAGGTACATTACATTATAGAACATGAAACATCACAGGTATTATTAAAAGTCAATTAAAACAATTGCACACCTCAGTGAACTCATTTATCCTCAGCGTTTTAAGCTTCCCTTGCGGCACCAGGGAATCCAAATGGAATCCATTTTGGAAGTGATTCCAAAAATCCTTAGCAGAATGACGTCCAAAATAGTTTATTTTTCAGGGTTTAATTTATTTATTTTTTAACCAGGTGTCAGTTAGTAATAATCAAAATGTCTGCGTTAGTTCGAGAAGCAAGAATTAGTATAACATACATTTAAAAAAAAAATCTAAACTTCTGACATTTACATGAATCAAGGTTGCAGTATCCAGAATTTCATATAATCATATCGTCGTGCTCTCATCCAGGGACACGATTACCTTTCCAATGTTACTCAGCATCCAAGCTCCTGTTCAGGACGTCTCTTTTTAGAAACGGAGGTCGCTCCCAAAACTGATGGATGTAGTCAATAAAAATCCAACGCTTTTTCAGAGCAGAGTTCTGATTTCATCCAAGAGACCCGTGCAAATAGCCCGGGAGAAGCGATCAACTTTAGGACCGTGTGTTGGGATAGGGCTAGGAAAAACAATCCACTCCAGTGATAGGGCCAGGAAAAACAATCCACTCCAGTGATAGGGCCAGGAAAAACAATCCACTCCAGTGATAGGGCCAGGAAAAACAATCCACTCCAGTGATAGGGCTAGGAAAAACAATCCACTCCAGTGATAGGGCCAGGAAAAACAATCCACTCCAGTGATAGGGCCAGGAAAAACAATCCACTCCAGTGATAGGGCCAGGAAAAACAATCCACCCCAGTGATAGGGCCAGGAAAAACAATCCACCCCAGTGATAGGGCCAGGAAAAACAATCCACTCCAGTGATAGGGCCAGGAAAAACAATCCACTCCAGTGATAGGGCCAGGAAAAACAATCCACTTGTCAGTAGCCAATAATGTCTCAGGTATTCCAAGTCCCGTTGATGTCATTTGTACCATTTGTACCATTTGTACCAGCATCCACAACCACCGTGTGCAGCTCTAGGTTTTGGTTCTGGAATGATCGTAACGTCCTGATAGATGTCACACACAGGGAAGTAGAATGTCTTTGCTCGATCCTTTACAATGGAACTCCCAACGACGGCCATCTTGGGAGGGGGAGATCGTGGTTTTCCTCTGAGAAAAGTGGTGTCAAGGGCCTCCTGTGGGGTAGTACGGCCTCCTGTGGGGTAGTACGGCCTCCTGTGGGGTAGTACGGCCTCCTGTGGGGTAGTACGGCCTCCTGTGGGGTAGTACGGCCTCCTGTGGGGTAGTACGGCCTCCTGTGGGGTAGTACGGCCTGTGGGGTAGTACGGCCTCCTGTGGGGTAGTACGGCCTGTGGGGTAGTATGACCTTCCCTCACACTTGTCATCTCCCGTCTGGACTACTGCAACCGCCTGGTGTTAAACTTTAAAGTTCTCCCATGTCACCCTGCTCCTCCAGACACTCCACTGGCATCCAGTGCAAGCTCACATCCACTACCAGACCATGGTGCTTACCTACGGTGCAGCAAGAGGAACTGCCCCTCCCTACCTTCTGGCTCTGCTCCAACCCTACACCCCAACCAATCCACTACCAGACCATGGTGCTTACCTACGGTGCAGCAAGAGGAACTGTCCCTCCCTACCTTCTGGCTCTGCTCCAACCCTACACCCCAACCAATCCACTACCAGACCATGGTGCTTACCTATGGTGCAGCAAGAGGAACTGCCCCTCCCTACCTTCTGGCTCTGCTCCAACCCTACACCCCAACCAAGCACTCCGTTCTGCCAACTCTGGTCTCTTGGCCCTCCCTACCTTCTGGCTCTGCTCCAACCCTACACCCCAACCCAAGCACTCCGTTCTGCCAACTCTGGTCTCTTGGCCCTCCCTACCTTCTGGCTCTGCTCCAACCCTACACCCCAACCCAAGCACTCCGTTCTGTCACGTCTGGTCTCTTGACCCTCCCTACCTTCTGGCTCTGCTCCAACCCTACACCCCAACCCAAGCACTCCGTTCTGTCACGTCTGGTCTCTTGACCCTCCCTACCTTCTGGCTCTGCTCCAACCCTACACCCCAACCCAAGCACTCTGTTCTGCCAACTCTGGTCTCTTGGCCCTCCCTACCTTCTGGCTCTGCTCCAACCCTACACCCCAACCCAAGCACTCTGTTCTGCCAACTATGGTCTCTTGGCCCTCCCTACCTTCTGGCTCTGCTCCAACCCTACACCCAAACCCAAGCACTCCGTTCTGTCACGTCTGGTCTCTTGCCCCTCCCTACCTTCTGGCTCTGCTCCAACCCTACACCCCAACCCAAGCACTCCGTTCTGTCACGTCTGGTCTCTTGACCCTCCCTACCTTCTGGCTCTGCCCCAACCCTACACCCCAACCCAAGCACTCTGTTCTGCCAACTCTGGTCTCTTGGCCCTCCCTACCTTCTGGCTCTGCTCCAACCCTACACCCAAACCCAAGCACTCCGTTCTGTCACGTCTGGTCTCTTGCCCCTCCCTACCTTCTGGCTCTGCTCCAACCCTACACCCCAACCCAAGCACTCCGTTCTGCCAACTCTGGTCTCTTGCCCCTCCCTACCTTCTGGCTCTGCTCCAACCCTACACCCAAACCCAAGCACTCCGTTCTGCCAACTCTGGTCTCTTGCCCCTCCCTACCTTCTGGCTCTGCTCCAACCCTACACCCCAACCCAAGCACTCCGTTCTGTCACGTCTGGTCTCTTGCCCCTCCCTACCTTCTGGCTCTGCTCCAACCCTACACCCCAACCCAAGCACTCCGTTCTGTCACGTCTGGTCTCTTGCCCCTCCCTAACTTCTGGCTCTGCTCCAACCCTACACCCCAACCCAAGCTCTCCGTTCTGTCACGTCTGGTCTCTTGCCCCTCCCTACCTTCTGGCTCTGCTCCAACCCTACACCCCAACCCAAGCACTCCGTTCTGTCACGTCTGGTCTCTTGGCCCTCCCTACCTTCTGGCTCTGCTCCAACCCTACACCCCAACCCAAGCACTCCGTTCTGTCACGTCTGGTCTCTTGACCCTCCCTACCTTCTGGCTCTGCTCCAACCCTACACCCCAACCCAAGCACTCTGTTCTGTCACGTCTGGTCTCTTGGCCCTCCCTACCTTCTGGCTCTGCTCCAACCCTACACCCCAACCCAAGCACTCCGTTCTGTCACGTCTGGTCTCTTGGCCCTCCCTACCTTCTGGCTCTGCTCCAACCCTACACCCCAACCCAAGCACTCCGTTCTGTCACGTCTGGTCTCTTGGCCAGACCAGTTCATCCCGGTCACAGCTCTTCTCTATCCTGGCATCACAGTGGTGGAACCAGTTTCCCTCTGAAGCTTGTACAGCAGAGTCCCTGTCCATCTTCTGAAACCTTCCCTCTTAAATAATCCCACATGTAGGTCACACAGCACACAACCACAGGGAATAAAAACATGAATGGTTTGGTTTTAGAGAACAAATTAAAAGAAAAAAAACAGGTGAAAGGGGGAAGGCTAGGAGAGAGAGGAGGGGAGGGAAGGAGAGAAAAGGGGAAGACTAGGAGAGAGAGGAGGGGAGGGAAGGAGAGAAAAGGGGAAGACTAGGAGAGAGAGGAGGGGAGGGAAGGAGAGAAAAGGGGAAGACTAGGAGAGAGAGGAGGGGAGGGAAGGAGAGAAAAGGGGAAGACTAGGAGAGAGAGGAGGGGAGGGAAGGAGAGAAAAGGGGGAGACTAGGAGAGGAGGGAAGGAGAGAAAAGGGGAAGACTAGGAGAGAGAGGAGGGGAGGGAAGGAGAGAAAAGGGGAAGACTAGGAGAGAGAGGAGGGGAGGGAAGGAGAGAAAAGGGGAAGACTAGGAGAGAGAGGAGGGGAGGGAAGGAGAGAAAAGGGGAAGACTAGGAGAGAGAGGAGGGGAGGGAAGGAGAGAAAAGGGGAAGACTAGGAGAGAGAGGAGGGGAGGGAAGGAGAGAAAGGGGAAGACTAGGAGAGAGAGGAGGGGAGGGAAGGAGAGAAAAGGGGAAGACTAGGAGAGAGAGGAGGGGAGGGAAGGAGAGAAAAGGGGAAGACTAGGAGAGAGAGGAGGGGGGGAAGGAGAGAAAAGGGGAAGACTAGGAGAGAGAGGAGGGGAGGGAAGGAGAGAAAAGGGAAGACTAGGAGAGAGAGGAGGGGAGGGAAGGAGAGAAAAGGGGAAGACTAGGAGAGAGAGGAGGGGAGGGAAGGAGAGAAAGGGGAAGACTTGGAGAGAGGGGAGGGGAGGGAAGGAGAGAAAAGGGGAAGACTAGGAGAGAGAGGAGGGGAGGGAAGGAGAGAAAAGGGAAGACTAGGAGAGAGAGGCGGGGAGGGAAGGAGAGAAAAGGGGAAGACTAGGAGAGAGAGGAGGGAGGGAAGGAGAGAAAAGGGGAAGACTAGGAGAGAGAGGAGGGGAGGGAAGGAGAGAAAAGGGGAAGACTAGGAGAGAGAGGAGGGGAGGGAAGGAGAGAAAAGGGGAAGACTAGGAGAGAGAGGAGGGGAGGGAAGGAGAGAAAAGGGGAAGACTAGGAGAGAGAGGAGGGGAGGGAAGGAGAGAAAAGGGGAAGACTTGGAGAGAGAGGAGGGGAGGGAAGGAGAGAAAAGGGGAAGACTAGGAGAGAGAGGAGGGGAGGGAAGGAGAGAAAAGGGGAAGACTAGGAGAGAGAGGAGGGGGAGGGAAGGAGAGAAAAGGGGAAGGCTAGGAGAGAGAGGAGGGGAGGGAAGGAGAGAAAAGGGGAAGACTAGGAGAGAGAGGAGGGGAGGGAAGGAGAGAAAAGGGGAAGACTAGGAGAGAGAGGAGGGGGGGGAAGGAGAGAAAAGAGGAAGACTAGGAGAGAGAGGAGGGAAGGGAAGGAGAGAAAAGAGGAAGACTAGGAGAGAGAGGAGGGGAGGGAAGGAGAGAAAAGGGGAAGACTAGGAGAGAGAGGAGGTGAGGGACGGAGAGAAAAGGGGAAGACTAGGAGAGAAAGGAGGGAAGGAGAGAAAAGGGGACGACCAGGAGAGAGAGGAGGGAAGGAGAGAAAAGAGGAAGACTTGGAGAGAGAGGAGGGGAGGGAAGGAGAGAAAAGAGGAAGACTTGGAGAGAGAGGAGGGGAGGGAAGGAGAGAAAAGAGGAAGACTAGGAGAGAGAGGAGGGGAGGGAAGGAGAGAAAGGGGGAAGACTAGGAGAGAGAGGAGGGGAGGGAAGGAGAGAAAAGGGGAAGACTAGGAGAGAGAGGAGGGAAGGGAAGGAGAGAAAAGGGGAAGACTAGGAGAGAGAGGAGGGGAGGGAAGGAGAGAAAAGGGGAAGACTAGGAGAGAGAGGAGGTGAGGGAAGGAGAGAAAAGGGGAAGACTAGGAGAGAGAGGAGGGGAGGGAAGGAGAGAAAAGGGGAAGACTAGGAGAGAGAGGAGGGAAGGAGAGAAAAGAGGAAGACTAGGAGAGAGAGGAGGGGAGGGAAGGAGAGAAAAGAGGAAGACTAGGAGAGAGAGGAGGGGAGGGAAGGAGAGAAAAGGGGAAGACTAGGAGAGAGGGGAGGGGAGGGAAGGAGAGAAAAGAGGAAGACTAGGAGAGAGAGGAGGGGAGGGAAGGAGAGAAAAGAGGAAGACTAGGAGAGAGAGGAGGGGAGGGAAGGAGAGAAAAGAGGAAGACTAGGAGAGAGAGGAGGGAAGGGAAGGAGAGAAAAGAGGAAGACTAGGAGAGAGAGGAGGGGAGGGAAGGAGAGAAAAGGGAAGACTAGGAGAGAGGGGAGGGGAGGGAAGGAGAGAAAAGAGGAAGACTAGGAGAGAGAGGAGGGGAGGGAAGGAAGGAGAGAAAAGAGGAAGACTAGGAGAGAGAGGAGGGGAGGGAAGGAGAGAAAAGAGGAAGACTAGGAGAGAGAGGAGGGAAGGGAAGGAGAGAAAAGAGGAAGACTAGGAGAGAGAGGAGGGGAGGGAAGGAGAGAAAAGGGGAAGACTAGGAGAGAGAGGAGGGGAGGGAAGGAGAGAAAAGGGGAAGACTAGGAGAGAGGGAAGGGAAGGAGAGAAAAAAGGAAGACTAGGAGAGAGAGGAGGGGAGGGAAGGAGAGAAAAAGGGAAGACTAGGAGAGAGAGGAGGGGAGGGAAGGAGAGAAAAGGGGAAGACTAGGAGAGAGGGGAGGGAAGGAGAGAAAAGAGGAAGACTAGGAGAGAGAGGAGGGGAGGGAAGGAGAGAAAAGAGGAAGACTAGGAGAGAGAGGAGGGGAGGGAAGGAGAGAAAGGGGGAAGACTAGGAGAGAGAGGAGGGGAGGGAAGGAGAGAAAAGGGGAAGACTAGGAGAGAGGGGAGGGAAGGAGAGAAAAGAGGAAGACTAGGAGAGAGAGGAGGGGAGGGAAGGAGAGAAAAGGGGAAGACTAGGAGAGAGGGGAGGGAAGGAGAGAAAAGAGGAAGACTAGGAGAGAGAGGAGGGGAGAGAAGGAGAGAAAAGAGGAAGACTAGGAGAGAGAGGAGGGAAGGGAAGGAGAGAAAAGAGGAAGACTAGGAGAGAGAGGAGGGAAGGGAAGGAGAGAAAAGAGGAAGACTAGGAGAGAGAGGAGGGGAGGGAAGGAGAGAAAAGGGGAAGACTAGGAGAGAGAGGAGGGGAGGGAAGGAGAGAAAAGGGGAAGACTAGGAGAGAGAGGAGGGGAGGGAAGGAGAGAAAGGGGAAGACTTGGAGAGAGAGGAGGGGAGGGAAGGAGAGAAAAGGGGAAGACTAGGAGAGAGAGGAGGGGAGGGAAGGAGAGAAAAGGGGAAGACTAGGAGAGAGAGGAGGGGAGGGAAGGAGAGAAAAGGGGGAGAAACAAAAGAGGGGACAAAGGAAAGAAGGCGAGGGGGGAAATGAAAGTAATTAAAAAGGTCTGGAGGCTTTCACCAATCAATGAACATCAGGACAAAAGAGAGAGGGAGGAAAGAGAGGGAGGAAGATGCAAGAGAAATAGAGAAGAATAAGGAGAGTGAAGGATAGAGGGGGAAAGAATATGGAGAGTGAAAGAGAGAGAAGAGAGATGGAAGGATGGTAGGATGAGAGGATGGCATCTACAGTAGGTTCCGTTAATTAGTAAAAGACAGATCTCATCTTTTCGATGTAGAGGAGAGGGGGATAGGAGTAAGGTCAAAGTCAGTGATGGATGGCTCTATCCCTCCCTCCCTCCCTCCGTTGCCCAGTCAGTCTGTCTGTGATGAAGCCATCAGCCCATAGACAGCTCTCCATCCAAACCCACAGAGAAATGACCCAGAGAGAGAGGAAAGAGCGAGAGAAGAGAGACAGAGAGAGAGAGAGGAGACAGAGAGAGAGGAGACAGAGAGAAAAGAGAGAGTAGAGAGAGAGTAGAGAGAGTAGAGAGAGAGAGAGAGGAGAGAGAGGATGGCTTTTCATTCATACAGCTAGGGGAGTGGAAGGGGGGAGAGGAGGAGAATAAGAATTGACAGCAGTGTGTTAATTAGCTAGCTGACACAGAGCAGGGCTGCAGTTTGGGACCACATGGTGGATAGAGGTGGAGGTGAGGTAAAGTTGACTGAATTAGCTAGCTGACACAGAGCAGGGCTGCAGTTTGGGACCACATGGTGGATAGAGGTGGAGATGGGGTAGAGTTGACTGAATTAGCTAGCTGACACAGAGCAGGGCTGCAGTTTGGGACCACATGGTGGATAGAGGTGGAGATGAGGTAGAGTTGACTGAATTAGCTAGCTGACACAGAGCAGGGCTGCAGTTTGGGACCACATGGTGGATAGAGGTGGAGATGAGGTAGAGTTGACTGAATTAGCTAGCTGACACAGAGCAGGGCTGCAGTTTGGGACCACATGGTGGATAGAGGTGGAGGTGAGGTAAAGTTGACTGAATTAGCTAGCTGACACAGAGCAGGGCTGCAGTTTGGGACCACATGGTGGATAGAGGTGGAGATGGGGTAGAGTTGACTGAATTAGCTAGCTGACACAGAGCAGGGCTGCAGTTTGGGACCACATGGTGGATAGAGGTGGAGATGAGGTAGAGTTGACTGAATTAGCTAGCTGACACAGAGCAGGGCTGCAGTTTGGGACCACATGGTGGATAGAGGTGGAGATGAGGTAGAGTTGACTGAATTAGCTAGCTGACACAGAGCAGGGCTGCAGTTTGGGACCACATGGTGGATAGAGGTGGAGATGAGGTAGAGTTGACTGAATTAGCTAGCTGACACAGAGCAGGGCTGCAGTTTGGGACCACATGGTGGATATAGGTGGAGATGAGGTAGAGTTGACTGAATTAGCTAGCTGACACAGAGCAGGGCTGCAGTTTGGGACCACATGGTGGATAGAGGTGGAGATGAGGTAGAGTTGACTGAATTAGCTAGCTGACACAGAGCAGGGCTGCAGTTTGGGACCACATGGTGGATAGAGGTGGAGATGGGATAGAGTTGACTGAATTAGCTAGCTGACACAGAGCAGGGCTGCAGTTTGGGACCACATGGTGGATAGAGGTGGAGATGAGGTAGAGTTGACTGAATTAGCTAGCTGACACAGAGCAGGGCTGCAGTTTGGGACCACATGGTGGATAGAGGTGGAGATGAGGTAGAGTTGACTGAATTAGCTAGCTGACACAGAGCAGGGCTGCAGTTTGGGACCACATGGTGGATAGAGGTGGAGATGAGGTAGAGTTGACTGAATTAGCTAGCTGACACAGAGCAGGGCTGCAGTTTGGGACCACATGGTGGATAGAGGTGGAGATGGGGTAGAGTTGACTGAATTAGCTAGCTGACACAGAGCAGAGCTGCAGTTTGGGACCACATGGTGGATAGAGGTGGAGATGAGGTAGAGTTGACTGAATTAGCTAGCTGACACAGAGCAGGGCTGCAGTTTGGGACCACATGGTGGATAGAGGTGGGGATGGGGTAGAGTTAACTGAATTAGCTAGCTGACACAGAGCAGGGCTGCCTGGATGCGACTGAATACACTACTGTGACCTAGAAGAACCTATCTCTCTTCATCTCCCTCCTTTATCAATTCAAAGAGCTTTATTGGGACGAGAAACATATGTTATCATTGACAAAGCAAGTGAAGTAGATAAACAAAAGACAAATAAATAAAAATGAACAGTAAACATTTAAACTCAGAGGTTCCAAAAGAATAAAGACATTACAAATGTCATATGTACATATACAGTGTTGTCACGATGTACAAATAGTTAAAGTACAAAAGGGAAAGTAAATAATCATAAATATGGGTTGTATTTACAATGGTGTTTGTTCTTCACTGGTTGCCCTTTTCTTGTGGCAACAGGTCACACATCTTGCTGCTGTGATGTCACACTGTGGTATTTCACCCAGTAGATATGGGAGTTTATCAAAATCGGGTTTGTTTTCAAATTCTTTGTGGGTCTGCATAATCTGAGGGAAATAGGTCTCTCTAATATGGTCATACATTGGACAGGATGTTAAGAAGTGCAGCTCAGTTTCCACCTCATTTTGTGGGCAGTGAGCACATAGCCTGTCTTCTCTTGAGAGCCATGTCTGTCTACGGCAGCCTTTCTCAATAGCAAGGCTATGCCTACTGAGTCTGTACATATTCAAAGATTTCCTTAAGATTGGGTCAGTCACAGTGGTCAGGTATTCTGCCACTGTGTAATCTCTGTTTAGGTCCAAATAGCATTCTAGTTTGCTCTGTTATTTTGTTAATTACTTGACACATTGGAAAGAACTCTCCTATTTCTCATGATTTGGTTGGGTCTAATTGTGTTGCTGTCCTGGGGCTCAGTGGGGTGTGTTTGTGAACAGAGCCCCAGGACCAGCTTACTTAGGGGACTCTTCTCCAGGTTCGTCTCTCTGTAGGTGATGGCTTTGTTATGGAAGGTTTGGGAATCGCTTCCTTTCAGGTGGTTGTAGAATTTAACAGCTCTTTTCTGGGTTTTTTGGTAATTAGTGGGTATCGACCGAATTCTGCAATGCATGCATTATTATGTGTTTTATGTTGTGCACAGAGGATATTTTTGCAGAGTCTGTTATCCAATTAGGCACTCTGCTACAGTCTATTATCCAACTAGCCACTCTGCTACAGTCTATTATCCAACTAGCCACTCTGCTACAGTCTGTTATCCAACTAGCCACTCTGCTACAGTCTGTTATCCAACTAGCCACTCTGCTACAGTCTATTATCCAACTAGCCACTCTGCTACAGTCTGTTATCCAACTAGCCACTCTGCTACAGTCTATTATCCAACTAGCCAGTCTGTTATCCAACTAGCCACTCTGCTACAGTCTGTTATCCAACTAGCCACTCTGCTACAGTCTGTTATCCAACTAGCCACTCTGCTACAGTCTGTTATCCAACTAGCCACTCTGCTACAGTCTGTTATCCAACTAGCCAGTCTGTTATCCAACTAGCCACTCTGCTACAGTCTGTTATCCAACTAGCCACTCTGCTACAGTCTGTTATCCAACTAGCCACTCTGCTACAGTCTGTTACCCAACTAGCCACTCTGCTACAGTCTGTTATCCAACTAGCCACTCTGCTACAGTCTATTATCCAACTAGCCACTCTGCTACAGTCTATTATCCAACTAGCCACTCTGCTACAGTCTGTTATCCAACTAGCCAGTATGTTATCCAACTAGCCAGTCTGTTATCAAACTAGCCACTCTGCTACAGTCTATTATCCAACTAGCCACTCTGCTACAGTCTGTTATCCAACTAGCCACTCTGCTACAGTCTGTTATCCAACTAGCCAGTCTGTTATCCAACTAGCCACTCTGCTACAGTCTGTTATCCAACTAGCCACTCTGCTACAGTCTGTTATCCAACTAGCCATTCTGCTACAGTCTGTTATCCAACTAGCCACTCTGCTACAGTCTGTTATCCAACTAGCCAGTCTGTTATCCAACTAGCCAGTCTGTTATCCAACTAGCCAGTCTGCTACAGTCTGTTATCCAACTAGCCACTCTGCTACAGTCTGTTATCCAACTAGCCACTCTGCTACAGTCTATTATCCAACTAGCCAGTCTGTTATCCAACTCGCCACTCTGCTACAGTCTGTTATCCAGCTAACCACTCTGCTACAGTCTGTTATCCAACTAGCCACTCTGCTACAGTCTGTTATCCAACTAGCCACTCTGCTACAGTCTATTATCCAACTAGCCACTCTGCTACAGTCTGTTATCCAACTAGCCACTCTGCTACAGTCTATTATCCAACTAGCCAGTCTGTTATCCAACTAGGCACTCTGCTACAGTCTGTTATCCAACTAGCCACTCTGCTACAGTCTGTTATCCAACTAGCCACTCTGCTACAGTCTGTTATCCAACTAGCCACTCTGCTACAGTCTGTTATCCAACTAGCCAGGTCTGTTATCCAACTAGCCACTCTGCTACAGTCTGTTATCCAACTAGCCAGTCTGTTATCCAACTAGCCACTCTGCTACAGTCTGTTATCCAACTAGCCACTCTGCTACAGTCTGTTATCCAACTAGCCACTCTGCTACAGTCTGTTATCCAACTAGCCACTCTGCTACAGTCTGTTATCCAACTAGCCACTCTGCTACAGTCTGTTATCCAACTAGCCACTCTGCTACAGTCTGTTATCCAACTAGCCACTCTGCTACAGTCTGTTATCCAACTAGCCAGTCTGTTATCCAACTAGCCACTCTGCTACAGTCTGTTATCCAACTAGCCACTCTGCTACAGTCTGTTATCCAACTAGCCAGTCTGCTACAGTCTGTTATCCAACTAGCCACTCTGCTACAGTCTATTATCCAACTAGCCACTCTGCTACAGTCTATTATCACACTAGCCACTCTGCTACAGTCTGTTATCCAACTAGCCAGTCTGTTATCCAACTAGCCAGTCTGTTATCAAACTAGCCACTCTGCTACAGTCTATTATCCAACTAGCCACTCTGCTACAGTCTGTTATCCAACTAGCCACTCTGCTACAGTCTATTATCCAACTAGCCACTCTGCTACAGTCTGTTATCCAACTAGCCACTCTGCTACAGTCTATTATCCAACTAGCCACTCTGCTACAGTCTGTTATCCAACTAGCCAGTCTGCTACAGTCTGTTATCCAACTAGCCAGTCTGTTATCCAACTAGCCACTCTGCTACAGTCTGTTATCCAACTAGCCACTCTGCTACAGTCTGTTATCCAACTAGCCACTCTGCTACAGTCTGTTATCCAACTAGCCACTCTGCTACAGTCTGTTATCCAACTAGCCAGTCTGTTATCCAACTAGCCAGTCTGTTATCCAACTAGCCAGTCTGCTACAGTCTGTTATCCAACTAGCCACTCTGCTACAGTCTGTTATCCAACTAGCCACTCTGCTACAGTCTATTATCCAACTAGCCAGTCTGTTATCCAACTCGCCACTCTGCTACAGTCTGTTATCCAGCTAACCACTCTGCTACAGTCTGTTATCCAACTAGCCACTCTGCTACAGTCTGTTATCCAACTAGCCACTCTGCTACAGTCTATTATCCAACTAGCCACTCTGCTACAGTCTGTTATCCAACTAGCCACTCTGCTACAGTCTATTATCCAACTAGCCAGTCTGTTATCCAACTAGCCACTCTGCTACAGTCTGTTATCCAACTAGCCAGTCTGTTATCCAACTAGCCACTCTGCTACAGTCTGTTATCCAACTAGCCACTCTGCTACAGTCTGTTATCCAACTAGCCAGTCTGTTATCCAACTAGCCACTCTGCTACAGTCTGTTATCCAACTAGCCAGTCTGTTATCCAACTAGCCACTCTGCTACAGTCTGTTATCCAACTAGCCACTCTGCTACAGTCTGTTATCCAACTAGCCACTCTGCTACAGTCTGTTATCCAACTAGCCACTCTGCTACAGTCTGTTATCCAACTAGCCACTCTGCTACAGTCTGTTATCCAACTAGCCACTCTGCTACAGTCTGTTATCCAACTAGCCACTCTGCTACAGTCTGTTATCCAACTAGCCACTCTGCTACAGTCTGTTATCCAACTAGCCACTCTGCTACAGTCTATTATCCAACTAGCCAGTCTGTTATCCAACTAGCCACTCTGCTACAGTCTGTTATCCAACTAGCCACTCTGCTACAGTCTGTTATCCAACTAGCCAGTCTGTTATCCAACTAGCCACTCTGCTACAGTCTGTTATCCAACTAGCCACTCTGCTACAGTCTGTTATCCAACTAGCCAGTCTGTTATCCAACTAGCCACTCTGCTACAGTCTGTTATCCAACTAGCCACTCTGCTACAGTCTGTTATCCAACTAGCCACTCTGCTACAGTCTATTATCCAACTAGCCAGTCTGTTATCCAACTCGCCACTCTGCTACAGTCTGTTATCCAACTAGCCACTCTGCTACAGTCTGTTATCCAACTAGCCACTCTGCTACAGTCTATTATCCAACTAGCCAGTCTGTTATCCAACTAGCCACTCTGCTACAGTCTGTTATCCAACTAGCCACTCTGCTACAGTCTATTATCCAACTAGCCAGTCTGTTATCCAACTAGCCACTCTGCTACAGTCTGTTATCCAACTAGCCAGTCTGTTATCCAACTAGCCACTCTGCTACAGTCTGTTATCCAACTAGCCACTCTGCTACAGTCTGTTATCCAACTAGCCAGTCTGTTATCCAACTAGCCACTCTGCTACAGTCTGTTATCCAACTAGCCAGTCTGTTATCCAACTAGCCACTCTGCTACAGTCTGTTATCCAACTAGCCACTCTGCTACAGTCTGTTATCCAACTAGCCACTCTGCTACAGTCTGTTATCCAACTAGCCACTCTGCTACAGTCTGTTATCCAACTAGCCACTCTGCTACAGTCTGTTATCCAACTAGCCACTCTGCTACAGTCTATTATCCAACTAGCCAGTCTGTTATCCAACTAGCCACTCTGCTACAGTCTGTTATCCAACTAGCCACTCTGCTACAGTCTATTATCCAACTAGCCAGTCTGTTATCCAACTAGCCACTCTGCTACAGTCTGTTATCCAACTAGCCACTCTGCTACAGTCTGTTATCCAACTAGCCAGTCTGTTATCCAACTAGCCACTCTGCTACAGTCTGTTATCCAACTAGCCACTCTGCTACAGTCTGTTATCCAACTAGCCACTCTGCTACAGTCTGTTATCCAACTAGCCACTCTGCTACAGTCTGTTATCCAACTAGCCACTCTGCTACAGTCTGTTATCCAACTAGCCACTCTGCTACAGTCTGTTATCCAACTAGCCACTCTGCTACAGTCTGTTATCCAACTAGCCACTCTGCTACAGTCTGTTATCCAACTAGCCACTCTGCTACAGTCTATTATCCAACTAGCCACTCTGCTAGTCTGTTATCCAACTAGCCACGCTGCTACAGTCTGTTATCCAACTAGCCAGTCTGTTATCCAACTAGCCACTCTGCTACAGTCTGTTATCCAACTAGCCACTCTGCTACAGTCTATTATCCAACTAGCCAGTCTGTTATCCAACTAGCCACTCTGCTACAGTCTGTTATCCAACTAGCCAGTCTGTTATCCAACTAGCCACTCTGCTACAGTCTGTTATCCAACTAGCCACTCTGCTACAGTCTGTTATCCAACTAGCCACTCTGCTACAGTCTGTTATCCAACTAGCCACTCTGCTACAGTCTGTTATCCAACTAGCCACTCTGCTACAGTCTGTTATCCAACTAGCCACTCTGCTACAGTCTGTTATCCAACTAGCCACTCTGCTACAGTCTGTTATCCAACTAGCCACTCTGCTACAGTCTGTTATCCAACTAGCCACTCTGCTACAGTCTGTTATCCAACTAGCCAGTCTGTTATCCAACTAGCCACTCTGCTACAGTCTGTTATCCAACTAGCCACTCTGCTACAGTCTGTTATCCAACTAGCCACTCTGCTACAGTCTGTTATCCAACTAGCCACTCTGCTACAGTCTGTTATCCAACTAGCCACTCTGCTACAGTCTGTTATCCAACTAGCCACTCTGCTACAGTCTATTATCCAACTAGCCACTCTGCTACAGTCTATTATCCAACTAGCCACTCTGCTACAGTCTGTTATCCAACTAGCCACTCTGCTACAGTCTGTTATCCAACTAGCCACTCTGCTACAGTCTGTTATCCAACTAGCCACTCTGCTACAGTCTGTTATCCAACTAGCCACTCTGCTACAGTCTGTTATCCAACTAGCCACTCTGCTACAGTCTGTTATCCAACTAGCCAGTCTGTTATCCAACTAGCCACTCTGCTACAGTCTGTTATCCAACTAGCCACTCTGCTACAGTCTGTTATCCAACTAGCCAGTCTGCTACAGTCTGTTATCCAACTAGCCACTCTGCTACAGTCTATTATCCAACTAGCCACTCTGCTACACTCTATTATCACACTAGCCACTCTGCTACAGTCTGTTATCCAACTAGCCAGTCTGTTATCCAACTAGCCAGTCTGTTATCAAACTAGCCACTCTGCTACAGTCTATTATCCAACTAGCCACTCTGCTACAGTCTGTTATCCAACTAGCCACTCTGCTACAGTCTATTATCCAACTAGCCACTCTGCTACAGTCTGTTATCCAACTAGCCACTCTGCTACAGTCTATTATCCAACTAGCCACTCTGCTACAGTCTGTTATCCAACTAGCCAGTCTGCTACAGTCTGTTATCCAACTAGCCAGTCTGTTATCCAACTAGCCACTCTGCTACAGTCTGTTATCCAACTAGCCACTCTGCTACAGTCTGTTATCCAACTAGCCACTCTGCTACAGTCTGTTATCCAACTAGCCACTCTGCTACAGTCTGTTATCCAACTAGCCAGTCTGTTATCCAACTAGCCAGTCTGTTATCCAACTAGCCAGTCTGCTACAGTCTGTTATCCAACTAGCCACTCTGCTACAGTCTGTTATCCAACTAGCCACTCTGCTACAGTCTATTATCCAACTAGCCAGTCTGTTATCCAACTCGCCACTCTGCTACAGTCTGTTATCCAGCTAGCCACTCTGCTACAGTCTGTTATCCAACTCGCCACTCTGCTACAGTCTGTTATCCAGCTAGCCACTCTGCTACAGTCTGTTATCCAACTAGCCACTCTGCTACAGTCTGTTATCCAACTAGCCACTCTGCTACAGTCTATTATCCAACTAGCCAGTCTGTTATCCAACTAGCCACTCTGCTACAGTCTGTTATCCAACTAGCCACTCTGCTACAGTCTATTATCCAACTAGCCAGTCTGTTATCCAACTAGCCACTCTGCTACAGTCTGTTATCCGACTAGCCACTCTGCTACAGTCTGTTATCCGACTAGCCACTCTGCTACAGTCTGTTATCCGACTAGCCACTCTGCTACAGTCTGTTATCCAACTAGCCACTCTGCTACAGTCTGTTATCCAACTAGCCACTCTGCTACAGTCTGTTATCCAACTAGCCACTCTGCTACAGTCTGTTATCCAACTAGCCACTCTGCTACAGTCTGTTATCCAACTAGCCACTCTGCTACAGTCTGTTATCCAACTAGCCACTCTGCTACAGTCTGTTATCCAACTAGCCAGTCTGTTATCCAACTAGCCAGTCTGTTATCCAACTAGCCACTCTGCTACAGTCTGTTATCCAACTAGCCACTCTGCTACAGTCTGTTATCCAACTAGCCACTCTGCTACAGTCTATTATCCAACTAGCCAGTCTGTTATCCAACTCGCCACTCTGCTACAGTCTGTTATCCAACTAGCCACTCTGCTACAGTCTGTTATCCAACTAGCCACTCTGCTACAGTCTATTATCCAACTAGCCAGTCTGTTATCCAACTAGCCACTCTGCTACAGTCTGTTATCCAACTAGCCACTCTGCTACAGTCTATTATCCAACTAGCCAGTCTATTATCCAACTAGCCACTCTGCTACAGTCTATTATCCAACTAGCCAGTCTGTTATCCAACTCGCCACTCTGCTACAGTCTGTTATCCAACTAGCCACTCTGCTACAGTCTGTTATCCAACTAGCCACTCTGCTACAGTCTATTATCCAACTAGCCAGTCTGTTATCCAACTAGCCACTCTGCTACAGTCTGTTATCCAACTAGCCACTCTGCTACAGTCTATTATCCAACTAGCCAGTCTATTATCCAACTAGCCACTCTGCTACAGTCTGTTATCCAACTAGCCAGTCTGTTATCCAACTAGCCACTCTGCTACAGTCTGTTATCCAACTAGCCACTCTGCTACAGTCTGTTATCCAACTAGCCAGTCTGTTATCCAACTAGCCACTCTGCTACAGTCTGTTATCCAACTAGCCAGTCTGTTATCCAACTAGCCACTCTGCTACAGTCTGTTATCCAACTAGCCACTCTGCTACAGTCTGTTATCCAACTAGCCACTCTGCTACAGTCTGTTATCCAACTAGCCAGTCTGTTATCCAACTAGCCACTCTGCTACAGTCTGTTATCCAACTAGCCACTCTGCTACAGTCTGTTATCCAACTAGCCACTCTGCTACAGTCTGTTATCCAACTAGCCACTCTGCTACAGTCTGTTATCCAACTAGCCACTCTGCTACAGTCTGTTATCCAACTAGCCACTCTGCTACAGTCTATTATCCAACTAGCCAGTCTGTTATCCAACTAGCCACTCTGCTACAGTCTGTTATCCAACTAGCCACTCTGCTACAGTCTATTATCCAACTAGCCAGTCTGTTATCCAACTAGCCACTCTGCTACAGTCTGTTATCCAACTAGCCAGTCTGTTATCCAACTAGCCACTCTGCTACAGTCTGTTATCCAACTAGCCACTCTGCTACAGTCTGTTATCCAACTAGCCAGTCTGTTATCCAACTAGCCACTCTGCTACAGTCTGTTATCCAACTAGCCACTCTGCTACAGTCTGTTATCCAACTAGCCACTCTGCTACAGTCTGTTATCCAACTAGCCACTCTGCTACAGTCTGTTATCCAACTAGCCACTCTGCTACAGTCTGTTATCCAACTAGCCACTCTGCTACAGTCTGTTATCCAACTAGCCACTCTGCTACAGTCTATTATCCAACTAGCCACTCTGCTAGTCTGTTATCCAACTAGCCACGCTGCTACAGTCTGTTATCCAACTAGCCAGTCTGTTATCCAACTAGCCACTCTGCTACAGTCTGTTATCCAACTAGCCACTCTGCTACAGTCTATTATCCAACTAGCCAGTCTGTTATCCAACTAGCCACTCTGCTACAGTCTATTATCCAACTAGCCAGTCTGTTATCCAACTAGCCACTCTGCTACAGTCTGTTATCCAACTAGCCACTCTGCTACAGTCTGTTATCCAACTAGCCACTCTGCTACAGTCTGTTATCCAACTAGCCAGTCTGTTATCCAACTAGCCACTCTGCTACAGTCTGTTATCCAACTAGCCAGTCTGTTATCCAACTAGCCACTCTGCTACAGTCTGTTATCCAACTAGCCACTCTGCTACAGTCTGTTATCCAACTAGCCACTCTGCTACAGTCTGTTATCCAACTAGCCAGTCTGTTATCCAACTAGCCACTCTGCTACAGTCTGTTATCCAACTAGCCACTCTGCTACAGTCTGTTATCCAACTAGCCACTCTGCTACAGTCTGTTATCCAACTAGCCACTCTGCTACAGTCTGTTATCCAACTAGCCACTCTGCTACAGTCTGTTATCCAACTAGCCACTCTGCTACAGTCTGTTATCCAACTAGCCACTCTGCTACAGTCTATTATCCAACTAGCCAGTCTGTTATCCAACTAGCCACTCTGCTACAGTCTGTTATCCAACTAGCCACTCTGCTACAGTCTATTATCCAACTAGCCAGTCTGTTATCCAACTAGCCACTCTGCTACAGTCTGTTATCCAACTAGCCACTCTGCTACAGTCTGTTATCCAACTAGCCAGTCTGTTATCCAACTAGCCACTCTGCTACAGTCTGTTATCCAACTAGCCACTCTGCTACAGTCTGTTATCCAACTAGCCACTCTGCTACAGTCTGTTATCCAACTAGCCACTCTGCTACAGTCTGTTATCCAACTAGCCACTCTGCTACAGTCTGTTATCCAACTAGCCACTCTGCTACAGTCTGTTATCCAACTAGCCACTCTGCTACAGTCTGTTATCCAACTAGCCACTCTGCTACAGTCTGTTATCCAACTAGCCACTCTGCTACAGTCTATTATCCAACTAGCCACTCTGCTAGTCTGTTATCCAACTAGCCACGCTGCTACAGTCTGTTATCCAACTAGCCAGTCTGTTATCCAACTAGCCACTCTGCTACAGTCTGTTATCCAACTAGCCACTCTGCTACAGTCTATTATCCAACTAGCCAGTCTGTTATCCAACTAGCCACTCTGCTACAGTCTGTTATCCAACTAGCCAGTCTGTTATCCAACTAGCCACTCTGTTACAGTCTGTTATCCAACTAGCCACTCTGCTACAGTCTGTTATCCAACTAGCCACTCTGCTACAGTCTGTTATCCAACTAGCCACTCTGCTACAGTCTGTTATCCAACTAGCCACTCTGCTACAGTCTGTTATCCAACTAGCCACTCTGCTACAGTCTGTTATCCAACTAGCCACTCTGCTACAGTCTGTTATCCAACTAGCCACTCTGCTACAGTCTGTTATCCAACTAGCCACTCTGCTACAGTCTGTTATCCAACTAGCCAGTCTGTTATCCAACTAGCCACTCTGCTACAGTCTGTTATCCAACTAGCCACTCTGCTACAGTCTGTTATCCAACTAGCCACTCTGCTACAGTCTGTTATCCAACTAGCCACTCTGCTACAGTCTGTTATCCAACTAGCCACTCTGCTACAGTCTATTATCCAACTAGCCACTCTGCTACAGTCTATTATCCAACTAGCCACTCTGCTACAGTCTGTTATCCAACTAGCCACTCTGCTACAGTCTGTTATCCAACTAGCCACTCTGCTACAGTCTGTTATCCAACTAGCCACTCTGCTACAGTCTGTTATCCAACTAGCCACTCTGCTACAGTCTGTTATCCAACTAGCCACTCTGCTACAGTCTGTTATCCAACTAGCCAGTCTGTTATCCAACTAGCCACTCTGCTACAGTCTGTTATCCAACTAGCCACTCTGCTACAGTCTGTTATCCAACTAGCCAGTCTGCTACAGTCTGTTATCCAACTAGCCACTCTGCTACAGTCTATTATCCAACTAGCCACTCTGCTACACTCTATTATCACACTAGCCACTCTGCTACAGTCTGTTATCCAACTAGCCAGTCTGTTATCCAACTAGCCAGTCTGTTATCAAACTAGCCACTCTGCTACAGTCTATTATCCAACTAGCCACTCTGCTACAGTCTGTTATCCAACTAGCCACTCTGCTACAGTCTATTATCCAACTAGCCACTCTGCTACAGTCTGTTATCCAACTAGCCACTCTGCTACAGTCTATTATCCAACTAGCCACTCTGCTACAGTCTGTTATCCAACTAGCCAGTCTGCTACAGTCTGTTATCCAACTAGCCAGTCTGTTATCCAACTAGCCACTCTGCTACAGTCTGTTATCCAACTAGCCACTCTGCTACAGTCTGTTATCCAACTAGCCACTCTGCTACAGTCTGTTATCCAACTAGCCACTCTGCTACAGTCTGTTATCCAACTAGCCAGTCTGTTATCCAACTAGCCAGTCTGTTATCCAACTAGCCAGTCTGCTACAGTCTGTTATCCAACTAGCCACTCTGCTACAGTCTGTTATCCAACTAGCCACTCTGCTACAGTCTATTATCCAACTAGCCAGTCTGTTATCCAACTCGCCACTCTGCTACAGTCTGTTATCCAGCTAGCCACTCTGCTACAGTCTGTTATCCAACTAGCCACTCTGCTACAGTCTGTTATCCAACTAGCCACTCTGCTACAGTCTATTATCCAACTAGCCAGTCTGTTATCCAACTAGCCACTCTGCTACAGTCTGTTATCCAACTAGCCACTCTGCTACAGTCTATTATCCAACTAGCCAGTCTGTTATCCAACTAGCCACTCTGCTACAGTCTGTTATCCAACTAGCCAGTCTGTTATCCAACTAGCCACTCTGCTACAGTCTGTTATCCAACTAGCCACTCTGCTACAGTCTGTTATCCGACTAGCCACTCTGCTACAGTCTGTTATCCGACTAGCCACTCTGCTACAGTCTGTTATCCGACTAGCCACTCTGCTACAGTCTGTTATCCAACTAGCCACTCTGCTACAGTCTGTTATCCAACTAGCCACTCTGCTACAGTCTGTTATCCAACTAGCCACTCTGCTACAGTCTGTTATCCAACTAGCCACTCTGCTACAGTCTGTTATCCAACTAGCCACTCTGCTACAGTCTGTTATCCAACTAGCCACTCTGCTACAGTCTGTTATCCAACTAGCCACTCTGCTACAGTCTGTTATCCAACTAGCCACTCTGCTACAGTCTGTTATCCAACTAGCCACTCTGCTACAGTCTGTTATCCAACTAGCCAGTCTGTTATCCAACTAGCCAGTCTGTTATCCAACTAGCCACTCTGCTACAGTCTGTTATCCAACTAGCCACTCTGCTACAGTCTGTTATCCAACTAGCCACTCTGCTACAGTCTATTATCCAACTAGCCAGTCTGTTATCCAACTCGCCACTCTGCTACAGTCTGTTATCCAACTAGCCACTCTGCTACAGTCTGTTATCCAACTAGCCACTCTGCTACAGTCTATTATCCAACTAGCCAGTCTGTTATCCAACTAGCCACTCTGCTACAGTCTGTTATCCAACTAGCCACTCTGCTACAGTCTATTATCCAACTAGCCAGTCTGTTATCCAACTAGCCACTCTGCTACAGTCTGTTATCCAACTAGCCAGTCTGTTATCCAACTAGCCACTCTGCTACAGTCTGTTATCCAACTAGCCACTCTGCTACAGTCTGTTATCCAACTAGCCAGTCTGTTATCCAACTAGCCACTCTGCTACAGTCTGTTATCCAACTAGCCAGTCTGTTATCCAACTAGCCACTCTGCTACAGTCTGTTATCCAACTAGCCACTCTGCTACAGTCTGTTATCCAACTAGCCACTCTGCTACAGTCTGTTATCCAACTAGCCAGTCTGTTATCCAACTAGCCACTCTGCTACAGTCTGTTATCCAACTAGCCACTCTGCTACAGTCTGTTATCCAACTAGCCACTCTGCTACAGTCTGTTATCCAACTAGCCACTCTGCTACAGTCTGTTATCCAACTAGCCACTCTGCTACAGTCTGTTATCCAACTAGCCACTCTGCTACAGTCTATTATCCAACTAGCCAGTCTGTTATCCAACTAGCCACTCTGCTACAGTCTGTTATCCAACTAGCCACTCTGCTACAGTCTATTATCCAACTAGCCAGTCTGTTATCCAACTAGCCACTCTGCTACAGTCTGTTATCCAACTAGCCACTCTGCTACAGTCTGTTATCCAACTAGCCACTCTGCTACAGTCTGTTATCCAACTAGCCACTCTGCTACAGTCTGTTATCCAACTAGCCACTCTGCTACAGTCTGTTATCCAACTAGCCACTCTGCTACAGTCTGTTATCCAACTAGCCACTCTGCTACAGTCTATTATCCAACTAGCCACTCTGCTAGTCTGTTATCCAACTAGCCACGCTGCTACAGTCTGTTATCCAACTAGCCAGTCTGTTATCCAACTAGCCACTCTGCTACAGTCTGTTATCCAACTAGCCACTCTGCTACAGTCTATTATCCAACTAGCCAGTCTGTTATCCAACTAGCCACTCTGCTACAGTCTGTTATCCAACTAGCCAGTCTGTTATCCAACTAGCCACTCTGCTACAGTCTGTTATCCAACTAGCCACTCTGCTACAGTCTGTTATCCAACTAGCCACTCTGCTACAGTCTGTTATCCAACTAGCCACTCTGCTACAGTCTGTTATCCAACTAGCCACTCTGCTACAGTCTGTTATCCAACTAGCCAGTCTGTTATCCAACTAGCCACTCTGCTACAGTCTGTTATCCAACTAGCCACTCTGCTACAGTCTGTTATCCAACTAGCCACTCTGCTACAGTCTGTTATCCAACTAGCCACTCTGCTACAGTCTGTTATCCAACTAGCCACTCTGCTACAGTCTATTATCCAACTAGCCACTCTGCTACAGTCTATTATCCAACTAGCCACTCTGCTACAGTCTGTTATCCAACTAGCCACTCTGCTACAGTCTGTTATCCAACTAGCCACTCTGCTACAGTCTGTTATCCAACTAGCCACTCTGCTACAGTCTGTTATCCAACTAGCCACTCTGCTACAGTCTGTTATCCAACTAGCCACTCTGCTACAGTCTGTTATCCAACTAGCCACTCTGCTAGAGTCTGTTATCCAACTAGCCAGTCTGTTATCCAACTAGCCACTCTGCTACAGTCTGTTATCCAACTAGCCACTCTGCTACAGTCTGTTATCCAACTAGCCACTCTGCTACAGTCTGTTATCCAACTAGCCACTCTGCTACAGTCTGTTATCCAACTAGCCACTCTGCTACAGTCTGTTATCCAACTAGCCACTCTGCTACAGTCTGTTATCCAACTAGCCACTCTGCTACAGTCTGTTATCCAACTATAATCCATATGCCCTGAACACCTCAACCACAGTCTGTTAGAAGTTGTTCAGTCAACTGGGTTTCTGTGCTTCCTCTCGCTCTCTTCTTCATTCTGTGAAAGTGTAATTACCCAGTGGTGTACCAAGAGCTGTGTGTTTGTGGAAAAACCACATGAATTTCACATGACAACATGTAAACGCATGTGTTAACATGACAACTACATATGCAGAAGATTGTGAAACAAATGCGACAATGTGGGGATGCAACATTTTAACATGTGATACCATGAAACTAACGTGACAATATTTGAAACTAAAACTGCAAATTCGACAATTCACACGCGGAAGTGAACACATGTGAACGACTGACATCACGTCTCTATGCCGCACTTGGCAAAAGAGTCTCCACTGCTATTTTAGATATAAATTAATCTGACTTTTCTGTCATCATTGATTTTATATATTTATATATATATACTTATTTCAGTAATTTGAGGGATATCTGTATAGTTGTCTTATGTTGCTATATTATCCTGTTTAATGTTACTCCTGAATCACTAAGAAAATGATAATAGTTTGACTGTATTTTGAAGTGCAAAGTGTAGGGATACAGGTGAAATCAGTCGCAGACGTGGTGACGCAGCAGGAAGATCAGAATGCCCTGAACCAATAGGGTTGTGAGTTCAAATCCCAGGTGAGGGTTATAATCCCAGGGGAGGGTTAGGTGAGGGTTATAATCCCAGGGGAGGGTTAGGTGAGGGTTATAATCCCAGGGGAGGGTTCGGTGAGGGTTATAATCCCAGGGGAGGGTTAGGTGAGGGTTATAATCCCAGGGGAGGGTTCGGTGAGGGTTATAATCCCAGGGGAGGGTTCGGTGAGGGTTATAATCCCAGGTGAGGGTTATAATCCCAGGTGAGGGTTATAATCCCAGGTGAGGGTTAGGTGAGGGTTATAATCCCAGGTGAGGGTTAGGTGAGGGTTATAATCCCAGGTGAGGGTTAGGTGAGGGTTATAATCCCAGGGGAGGGTTAGGTGAGGGTTATAATCCCAGGGGAGGGTTAGGTGGGGGTTATAATCCCAGGGGAGGGTTAGGTGAGGGTTATAATCCCAAGGGAGGGTTAGGTGGGGGTTATAATCCCAGGTGAGGGTTAGGTGAGGGTTATAATCCCAGGGGAGGGTTAGGTGAGGGTTATAATCCCAGGTGAGGGTGAGGGTTATAATCCCAGGTGAGGGTGAGGGTTATAATCCCAGGGGAGGGTTAGGTGAGGGTTATAATCTCAGGTGAGGGTTAGGTGAGGGTTATAATCCCAGGTGAGGGTTATAATCTCAGGTGAGGGTTAGGTGAGGGTTATAATCCCAGGTGAGTGTTAGGTGAGGGTTATAATCCCAGGTGAGGGTTAGGTGAGGGTTATAATCCCAGGTGAGGGTTATAATCCCAGGTGAGGGTTATAATCCCAGGTGAGGGTGAGGGTTATAATCCCAGGTGAGGGTGAGGGTTATAATCCCAGGTGAGGGTGAGGGTTATAATCCCAGGGGAGGGTTTGGTGAGGGTCATAATCTCAGGTGAGAGTTAGGTGAGGGTTATAATCCCAGGTGAGGGTTATAATCCCAGGTGAGGGTTAAGTGAGGGTTATAATCCCAGGGGAGGGTTAGGTGAGGGTTATAATCTCAGGTGAGGGTTAGGTGAGGGTTATAATCCCAGGTGAGTGTTAGGTGAGGGTTATAATCCCAGGTGAGGGTGAGGGTTATAATCCTAGATGAGGGTTAGAATCCCAGGTGAGGGTTAGGTGAGGGTTATAATCCCAGGTGAGGGTTATAATCCCAGGTGAGGGTAAGGGTTATAATCCCAGGTGAGGGTGAGGGTTATAATCCCAGGTGAGGGTGAGGGTTATAATCCCAGGTGAGGGTGAGGGTTATAATCCCAGGGGAGGGTTTGGTGAGGGTCATAATCTCAGGTGAGAGTTAGGTGAGGGTTATAATCCCAGGTGAGGGTGAGGGTTATAATCCTAGGTGAGGGTTAAGTGAGGGTTATAATCCCAGGGGAGGGTTAGGTGAGGGTTATAATCTCAGGTGAGGGTTGGGTGAGGGTTATAATCCCAGGTGAGTGTTAGGTGAGGGTTATAATCCCAGGTGAGGGTGAGGGTTATAATCTCAGGTGAGGGTTAGGTGAGGGTTATAATCCTAGATGAGGGTTAGAATCCCAGGTGAGGGTTAGGTGAGGGTTATAATCCCAGGGGAGGGTTAGGTGAGGGTTATAATCTCAGGTGAGGGTTAGGTGAGGGTTATAATCCCAGGTGAGGGTTATAATCTCAGGTGAGGGTTAGGTGAGGGTTATAATCCCAGGTGAGTGTTAGGTGAGGGTTATAATCCCAGGTGAGTGTTAGGTGAGGGTTATAATCCCAGGTGAGGGTTATAATCTCAGGTGAGGGTTATAATCCCAGGTGAGGGTTAGGTGAGTGTTATAATCCCAGGTGAGTGTTAGGTGAGGGTTATAATCCCAGGTGAGGGTGAGGGTTATAATCTCAGGTGAGGGTTATAATCCCAGGTGAGGGTTATAATCTCAGGTGAGGGTTATAATCTCAGGTGAGGGTTAGGTGAGGGTTATAATCCCAGGTGAGGGTTAGGTGAGGGAGCCTCATCATGTAGCAGAGAGGCTAGTTGGATAACAGACTGTAGCAGAGTGGCTAGTTGGATAACAGACTGTAGCAGAGCCTCATCATGTAGCAGAGTGGCTAGTTGGATAACAGACTGTAGCAGAGTGGCTAGTTGGATAACAGACTGTAGCAGAATGGCTAGTTGGATAACAGACTGTAGCAGAGTGGCTAGTTGGATAACAGACTGTAGCAGAGTGGCTAGTTGGATAACAGACTGTAGCAGAGTGGCTAGTTGGATAACAGACTGTAGCAGAGCCTCATCATGTAGCAGAGTGGCTAGTTGGATAACAGACTGGCTAGTTGGATAACAGACTGTAGCAGAGTGGCTAGTTGGATAATAGACTGTAGCAGAGTGGCTAGTTGGATAACAGACTGTAGCAGAGTGGCTAGTTGGATAACAGACTGTAGCAGAGTGGCTAGTTGGATAACAGACTGTAGCAGAGTGGCTAGTTGGATAACAGACTGTAGCAGAGTGGCTAGTTGGATAACAGACTGTAGCAGAGTGGCTAGTTGGATAACAGACTGTAGCAGAGTGGCTAGTTGGATAACAGACTGTAGCAGAGTGGCTAGTTGGATAACAGACTGTAGCAGAGTGGCTAGTTGGATAACAGACTGTAGCAGAGTGGCTAGTTGGATAATAGACTGTAGCAGAGTGGCTAGTTGGATAACAGACTGTAGCAGAGTGGCTAGTTGGATAACAGACTGTAGCAGAGTGGCTAGTTGGATAACAGACTGTAGCAGAGTGGCTAGTTGGATAATAGACTGTAGCAGAGTGGCTAGTTGGATAACAGACTGTAGCAGAGTGGCTAGTTGGATAACAGACTGTAGCAGAGCCTCATCATGTGAGAAATATCCACGTAAAACTTTGTGAAATATCGACACGCGTGTCCAAAACCCCCCAAAAAAACAAAAAAAATGGTTTCACATGTGAGAGAGGGTGAGAGAGAGGGTGAGAGAAAGATTAAGAGAGAGGGTGAGAGAGAGGGTGAGAGAGAGGGTCAGAGAGAGGGTCAGAGAGAGGGTCAGAGAGAGGGTCAGAGAGAGGGTGAGAGAGAGGGTCAGAGAGAGGGTCAGAGAAAGATTAAGAGAGAGGGTCAGAGAGAGGGTCAGAGAGAGGGTCAGAGAGAGGGTGAGCGAGTGATTGAGAACAGAAGATATACAGATGGAGAAAGAGAGAACAGGTATAGTGATTGACAGAGCGAGAAAGGCAAACGAGTGTGAACGTGAGAGAGAAGAGCGGAGGACAGTGGAACAGAGAACGTGAGAGAGAGAAGCGCCGAGGACAGAGAGAACGAGAGAGAGAAGAGCGGAGGACAGAGAGAATGAGAGAGCGGAGGACAGAAAACGAGAGAGAGAAGAGCGGAGGACAGAGAATGAGAGAGCGGAGGACAGAGAAAACGAGAGAGAGAAGAGCGGAGGACAGAGAACGAGAGAGAGAAGAGCAGAGGACAGAGAGAACGAGAGAGAGAAGAGCGGAGGACAGAGAGAACACGAGAGAGAAGAGCAGAGGACAGAGAGAACGAGAGAGAGAAGAGCGGAGGACAGAGAGAACGAGAGAGAGAAGAGCAGAGGACAGAGAGAACGAGAGAGAGAAGAGCGGAGGACAGAGAACGAGAGAGAGAAGAGCAGAGGACAGAGAGAACGAGAGAGAGAAGAGCGGAGGACAGAGAGAACGAGAGAGAGAAGAGGACAGAGAGAACGAGAGAGAGAAGAGCGGAGGACAGAGAGAACGAGAGAGAGAAGAGCGGAGGACAGAGAACGAGAGAGAGAAGAGCAGAGGACAGAGAGAACGAGAGAGAGAAGAGCGGGACAGAGAGAAGGTGAGAGAGAAGAGCGGGACAGAGAGAAGGTGAGAGAGAAGAGCGGGACAGAGAGAATGAGAGAGAGAAGAGCGGAGGACAGAGAGAATGAGAGAGAGAAGAGCGGGACAGAGAGAAGGTGAGAGAGAAGAGCGGGACAGAGAGAAGGTGAGAGAGAAGAGCGGGACAGAGAGAAGGTGAGAGAGAAGAGCGGGACAGAGAGAATGAGAGAGAGAGAAGAGCGGAGGACAGAGAGAATGAGAGAGAGAAGAGCGGAGGACAGAGAGAACGAGAGAGAGAAGAGCGGAGGACAGAGAGAACGAGAGAGAGAAGAGCGGAGGACAGAGAGAAGGTGAGAGAGAAGAGCGGGACAGAGAGAAGGTGAGAGAGAAGAGCGGGACAGAGAGAACGAGAGAGAGAAGAGCGGGACAGAGGAACAGAGAACGTGAGAGTAATTGAAAGAGAAAGAGGGCATCTTTCTGCTGTCTGGAGCTTTGTCAACTGTGGAGGACACTTTAAATGAGCCTGGCGCGCACGCACACGCACACACGCACACACACACACACACACAAACAGAGGGAAGGATGAAAGACCTCAAAGAGAAATCAATACATTAGAGCCACAAAGCCTAATAAACCACGCGCACACACACACACACACACACACACACACACACACACACACACACACCCCCGAGTGTATCCACCCATAATTGGTCCTAGACAAACAGCCAAAAGGAAAACAATAACAAAGGCTTCAAACACAGAAAGGAAACGCCAATTAATTCAATCAAAAACGGCTCCAGATAAGTGAATAAATAAATATTAAGCTAAATAGATATATATATATATATATAATATACACACAGAGATAAAACATCAGAATACACGAAGCGTTTGAAACCCAGCGACTGGGGGATTGTTGTGTGGAAACGAATGGTTCAGATCTGTCTGTCTGTCTGTCTGTCTGTCTGTCTGTCTGTCTGTCTGTTGTGTGGTAATGAATGGTTCAGATCTGTCTGTCTGTCTGTCTGTCTGTCTGTCTGTTGTGTGGTAATGAATGGTTCAGATCTGTCTGTCTGTCTGTCTGTCTGTCTGTCTGTCTGTCTGTCTGTCTGTCTGTCTGTCTGTCTGTTGTGTGGTAATGAATGGTTCAGATCTGTCTGTCTGTCTGTCTGTCTGTCTGTTGTGTGGTAATGAATGGTTCAGATCTGTCTGTCTGTCTGTCTGTCTGTCTGTCTGTTGTGTGGTAATGAATGGTTCAGATCTGTCTGTCTGTCTGTCTGTCTGTCTGTCTGTCTGTCTGTCTGTCTGTCTGTCTGTTGTGTGGTAATGAATGGTTCAGATCTGTCTGTCTGTCTGTCTGTCTGTGTCTGTCTGTCTGTCTGTCTGTCTGTCTGTCTGTCTGTCTGTCGTGTGGTAATGAATGGTTCAGATCTGTCTGTCTGTCTGTCTGTCTGTCTGTCTGTCTGTCTGTCGTGTGGTAATGAATGGTTCAGATCTGTCTGTCTGTCTGTCTGTCTGTCTGTCTGTCTGTTGTGTGGTAATGAATGGTTCAGATCTGTCTGTCTGTCTGTCTGTCTGTCTGTCTGTCTGTCTGTCTGTGGGATTGTTGTGTGGTAATGAATGGTTCAGATCTGTCTGTCTGTCTGTCTGTCTGTCTGTCTGTCTGTCTGTCTGTCTGTCTGTCTGTCTGTCTGTCTGTCTGTCTGTGGGATTGTTGTGTGGTAACGAATGGTTGAGAAGATGTGTGTGTGTAAGTGTGTGTCTGGGGGATTGTTGTGTGGTAACGAATGGTTGAGAAGATGTGTGTGTGTAAGTGTGTGTCTGGGGGATTGTTGTACATCTAAATGGTCCAGACACATCGTTTGGAACAAACAGGGATTTACATACTTAACCCTAAAAAAAAACAGCAAGATGGTTGTTGTGTTTTTACACACATTATAAATGGGGGCGAAAATAGTCTCTGTCCAATAGAGACACTTTCATTTCAACCTTTTTCACACATTTAGTCAAATTCGATGTTTCAAAAGGTTTCAAACGTTTTTCCACCGATGGTTTTGATTAATTACATCCAGAGCCACTTGAACAATTATTAATTTCTTTATTCAGTCAAAAGGGTTGTGTTTCTGTGATACTCGAGGCTGAGAAAACAGAAATTAGCGATTTGGGCTCAGGTATGGGAATATAATTGATATGGGCTCCGGTATGGGACTATAATTGATATGGGCTAAGTAATGGGAATATAATTGATATGGGCTAAGTAATGGGAATATAATTGATATGGGCTCAGGTATGGGACTATAATTGATATGGGCTCCGGTATGGGAATATAATTGATATGGGCTCCGGTATGGTAATATAATTGATATGGGCTCAGGTATGGGAATATAATTGATATGGGCTCCGGTATGGGACTATAATTGATATGGGCTCCGGTATGGGAATATAATTGATATGGGCTCAGGTATGGGAATATAATTGATATGGGCTCCGGTCTGGGAATATAATTGCTATGGGCTAAGTAATGGGAATATAATTGATATGGGCTCCGGTATGGGACTATAATTGATATGGGCTCAGGTATGGTAATATAATTGATATGGGCTCCGGTATGGTAATATAATTGATATGGGCTAAGTAATGGGAATATAATTGATATGGGCTACGGTATGGGAATATAATTGATATGGGCTCAGGTATGGGAATATAATTGATATGGGCTAAGTAATGGGAATATAATTGATATGGGCTCCGGTATGGGACTATAATTGATATGGGCTACGGTATGGGAATATAATTGATATGGGCTCCGGTATGGGAATATAATTGATATGGGCTCCGGTATGGGAATATAATTGATATGGGCTCAGGTATGGGAATATAATTGATATGGGCTCAGGTATGGGACTATAATTGATATGGGCTCCAGTATGGGAATATAATTGATATGGGCTCCAGTATGGGACTATAATTGATATGGGCTCCGGTGTATCACACTTTCACCTCTCACTTCAAAACGCTACGGGACTCAGCTCAGTTCCTGTGGCATCGGAAAGATAAGACTCCACCTGGTAGAAGCTAAATATGTATTATTAGGTTTAGTTATAGTGGTCGCAACGTCATAACTAGATTCTTAAATTCTCATAACTGGATTCTTAAATTCTCATAACTGGATTCTTAAATTCTCATAACTAGATTCTTAAATTCTCATAACTAGATTCTTAAATTCTCATAACTAGATTCTTAAATTCTCATAACTAGATTCTTAAATTCTCATAACTAGATTCTTAAATTCTCATAACTAGATTCTTAAATTCTCATAACTAGATTCTTAAAGTCCTAACTTTTCTGATGGATCAAAATGTACCTGTGTTGGTGCCTTCAGGGTTAAATGAATACCAGTCCAACACAGAGACACAGACAGGAGGTCTGTTTATAATGAATACCAGTCCAACACAGACACAGACAGGAGGTCTGTTTATAATGAATACCAGTCCAACACAGAGACACAGACAGGAGGTCTGTTTATAATGAATACCAGTCCAACACAGAGACACAGACAGGAGGTCTGTTTATAATGAATACCAGTCCAACACAGAGACACAGACAGGAGGTCTGTTTATAATGAATACCAGTCCAACACAGAGACAGACTGGAGGTCTGTTTATAATGAATACCAGTCCAACACAGAGACACAGACAGGAGGTCTGTTTATAATGAATACCAGTCCAACACACAGACAGGAGGTCTGTTTATAATGAATACCAGTCCAACACAGAGACACAGACTGGAGGTCTGTTTATAATGAATACCAGTCCAACACAGAGACAGACTGGAGGTCTGTTTATAATGAATACCAGTCCAACACACAGACAGGAGGTCTGTTCATAATGAATACCAGTCCAACACAGAGACACAGACAGGAGGTCTGTTTATAATGAATACCAGTCCAACACAGAGACACAGACTGGAGGTCTGTTTATAATGAATACCAGTCCAACACACAGACTGGAGGTCTGTTTATAATGAATACCAGTCCAACACAGAGACACAGACAGGAGGTCTGTTTATAATGAATACCAGTCCAACACAGAGACAGACTGGAGGTCTGTTTATAATGAATACCAGTCCAACACAGAGACAGGAGGTCTGTTTATAATGAATACCAGTCCAACACAGAGACACAGACTGGAGGTCTGTTTATAATGAATACCAGTCCAACACAGAAACACAGACTGGAGGTCTGTTTATAATGAATACCAGTCCAACACAGACACAGACAGGAGGTCTGTTTATAATGAATACCAGTCCAACACAGAGACACAGACTGGAGGACTGTTTATAATGAATACCAGTCCAACACAGAGACACAGACTGGAGGTCTGTTTATAATGAATACCAGTCCAACACAGAGACACAGACAGGAGGTCTGTTTATAATGAATACCAGTCCAACACACAGACTGGAGGTCTGTTTATAATGAATACCAGTCCAACACAGAGACACAGACAGGAGGTCTGTTTATAATGAATACCAGTCCAACACAGAGACACAGACTGGAGGTCTGTTTATAATGAATACCAGTCCAACACAGAGACACAGACAGGAGGTCTGTTTATAATGAATACCAGTCCAACACAGAGACACAGACTGGAGGTCTGTTTATAATGAATACCAGTCCAAACACACAGACAGGAGGTCTGTTTATAATGAATACCAGTCCAACACAGAGACACAGACTGGAGGTCTGTTTATAATGAATACCAGTCCAACACAGAGACAGACAGGAGGTCTGTTTATAATGAATACCAGTCCAACACAGAGACACAGACTGGAGGTCTGTTTATAATGAATACCAGTCCAACACAGAGACAGGAGGTCTGTTTATAATGAATACCAGTCCAACACACAGACAGGAGGTCTGTTTATAATGAATACCAGTCCAACACAGAGACAGGAGGTCTGTTTATAATGAATACCAGTCCAACACAGAGACACAGACAGGAGGTCTGTTTATAATGAATACCAGTCCAACACAGAGACAGACTGGAGGTCTGTTTATAATGAATACCAGTCCAACACAGAGACAGGAGGTCTGTTTATAATGAATACCAGTCCAACACAGAGACACAGACTGGAGGTCTGTTTATAATGAATACCAGTCCAACACAGAGACAGGAGGTCTGTTTATAATGAATACCAGTCCAACACAGAGACACAGACTGGAGGTCTGTTTATAATGAATACCAGTCCAACACAGAGACAGACTGGAGGTCTGTTTATAATGAATACCAGTCCAACACAGAGACACAGACTGGAGGTCTGTTTATAATGAATACCAGTCCAACACAGACTGGAGGTCTGTTTATAATGAATACCAGTCCAACACAGAGACACAGACTGGAGGTCTGTTTATAATGAATACCAGTCCAACACAGAGACAGGAGGTCTGTTTATAATGAATACCAGTCCAACACAGAGACAGGAGGTCTGTTTATAATGAATACCAGTCCAACACAGAGACAGGAGGTCTGTTTATAATGAATACCAGTCCAAACACAGAGACAGGAGGTCTGTTTATAATGAATACCAGTCCAACACAGAGACAGACTGGAGGTCTGTTTATAATGAATACCAGTCCAACACACAGACAGGATGTCTGTTTATAATGAATACCAGTCCAACACAGACAGGAGGTCTGTTTATAATGAATACCAGTCCAACACAGACAGGAGGTCTGTTTATAATGAATACCAGTCCAACACAGAGACAGACAGGAGGTCTGTTTATAATGAATACCAGTCCAACACAGACAGGAGGTCTGTTTATAATGAATACCAGTCCAACACAGAGACACAGACTGGAGGTCTGTTTATAATGAATACCAGTCCAACACAGAGACACAGACAGGAGGTCTGTTTATAATGAATACCAGTCCAACACAGAGACACAGACTGGAGGTCTGTTTATAATGAATACCAGTCCAAACACACAGACTGGAGGTCTGTTTATAATGAATACCAGTCCAACACAGAGACACAGACAGGAGGTCTGTTTATAATGAATACCAGTCCAACACAGAGACACAGACTGGAGGTCTGTTTATAATGAATACCAGTCCAACACAGAGACACAGACAGGAGGTCTGTTTATAATGAATACCAGTCCAACACAGAGACACAGACAGGAGGTCTGTTTATAATGAATACCAGTCCAACACACAGACAGGAGGTCTGTTCATAATGAATACCAGTCCAACACAGAGACAGACAGGAGGTCTGTTTATAATGAATACCAGTCCAACACAGAGACAGACAGGAGGTCTGTTTATAATGAATACCAGTCCAACACACAGACAGGAGGTCTGTTTATAATGAATACCAGTCCAACACAGAGACACAGACTGGAGGTCTGTTTATAATGAATACCAGTCCAACACAGTCCAGTGACTTTTTGTGTCTGAGTGGACGTGACTCTGGTAGTTGAAGAGGCGTGAGCCCCACTGTGGGTGGTGTCTGAGGGGAGGTGACGAGCGTTTCCTTACCTCTGGTAGTTGAAGAGGCGTGAGCCCCACTGTGGGTGGTGTCCCCGAGGCCCAGAGTGGAAGAAGCATGAGTCTGTCCCGTCAAACTTATTCAGCCCATCAGCTGTGTTACTGGAGGCGTGGCTATGTACCACATCCAATAGGACGGTGATCCCCAAAGAGTGGGCGGTGTCCACCAACCTCTTCAGGTCCTCAGGGGTGCCGAACCGACTGGAGAGAGGCGTGGGGGCGGTGGAGAGAAGGGGGAGAGGAAGAGGGAGGCACGGACGGACGGACGGACAAGGGGTACAGGGGTAAACATTAGTAAAGAACATATTGCTTTGTTGAAAGCATCTTCAGATCATGGAGAGAGAAAGAGAGTTACGTTTTATGAGTCGTGTGTACGAGACACGTATGGTATGAATAGTCCAACGAAATGCTTACTAGCAGGTTTCTTCTCCACAATGATACAACATTTGGAGAAAAAAAACGTACAGTAAAATGGCAGTAGAACAGAATAAACCTTTTAGGAAGGAAAGAGAGACAGAAAACGTACATTTCAAATTCTGCAGGTCTATAGCGTAAAGAACTCAGATGCACAGCCCTGCTTTGACCAATCAAATCTCCTCCCGCAGCACAGGGGACTCTGTGCTGTGTGTGTGGCTCTAAGGCTGTGTGTGTGTTACCTAGAGGTTGTGTGTGTGTGTGTGTGTGTGTTACCTGGAGGTTGTGTGTGTGTTACCTAGAGGTTGTGTGTGTGTGTGTGTGTGTTACCTAGAGGTTGTGTGTGTGTGTGTTACCTGGAGGTTGTGTGTGTGTGTGTGTGTGTGTGTTACCTGGAGGTTGTGTGTGTGTGTGTGTGTTACCTGGAGGTTGTGTGTGTGTGTGTGTGTTACCTGGAGGTTGTGTGTGTGTGTGTGTGTGTGTGTGTGTTACCTGGAGGTTGTGTGTGTGTGTGTGTGTGTGTTACCTGGAGGTTGTGTGTGTGTGTGTGTGTTACCTGGAGGTTGTGTGTGTGTGTGTGTGTTACCTGGAGGTTGTGTGTGTGTGTGTGTTACCTGGAGGTTGTGTGTGTGTGTGTGTGTGTTACCTGGAGGTTGTGTGTGTGTGTGTGTGTGTGTGTTACCTGGAGGTTGTGTGTGTGTGTGTTACCTGGAGGTTGTGTGTGTGTGTGTGTGTGTGTGTTACCTGGAGGTTGTGTGTGTGTGTGTGTGTGTTACCTGGAGGTTTTGTGTGTGTGTGTGTTACCTGGAGGTTGTGTGTGTGTGTGTGTTACCTGGAGGTTGTGTGTGTGTGTGTGTTACCTGGAGGTTGTGTGTGTGTGTGTGTTACCTAGAGGTTGTGTGTGTGTGTGTGTGTGTTACCTGGAGGTTGTGTGTGTGTGTGTTACCTAGAGGTTGTGTGTGTGTGTGTTACCTAGAGGTTGTGTGTGTGTGTGTGTGTGTGTGTGTGTGTGTGTGTGTGTGTGTGTGTGTGTGTGTGTGTGTGTGTGTGTGTGTGTTACCTGGAGGTTGTGTGTGTGTGTGTGTGTTACCTAGAGGTTGTGTGTGTGTGTGTGTGTGTTACCTAGAGGTTGTGTGTGTGTGTGTGTGTGTTACCTAGAGGTTGTGTGTGTGTGTGTGTGTGTGTGTTACCTAGAGGTTGTGTGTGTGTGTGTTACCTAGAGGTTGTGTGTGTGTGTGTGTTACCTAGAGGTTGTGTGTGTGTGTGTGTGTGTGTTACCTGGAGGTTGTGTGTGTGTGTGTGTGTGTGTGTTACCTGGAGGTTGTGTGTGTGTGTGTTACCTGGAGGTTGTGTGTGTGTGTGTGTTACCTGGAGGTTGTGTGTGTGTGTGTGTTACCTGGAGGTTGTGTGTGTGTGTTACCTGGAGTTTGTGTGTGTGTGTGTGTGTGTTACCTGGAGTTTGTGTGTGTGTGTGTGTGTGTTACCTGGAGTTTGTGTGTGTGTGTGTGTGTGTTACCTGGAGGTTGTGTGTGTGTGTGTGTTACCTGGAGGTTGTGTGTGTGTGTGTTACCTGGAGGTTGTGTGTGTGTGTGTTACCTGGAGGTTGTGTGTGTGTGTGTTACCTGGAGGTTGTGTGTGTGTGTGTTACCTGGAGGCAGCAAAGAAGTTGGTGACCTGGTATCCAAAGCTGCCGTAGTACGCATGCTCCATGATGGCCATCAACTGGACACAGTTATAACCTGACAGAGACATAACCAGTTATAACCTGACAGATATTATAACCAGTTATAAACTGACAGACATTATAACCAGTTATAAACTGACAGACATTATAACCAGTTATAACCTGACAGATATTATAACCAGTTATAACCTGACAAAGACATAACTAGTTATAACCTGACATAAAGACATAACTAGTTATAACCTGACAAAGACATAACTAGTTATAACCTGACAAAGACATAACTAGTTATAACCTGACAAAGACATAACTAGTTATAACCTGACATAAAGACATAACTAGTTATAACCTGACATAAAGACATAACTAGTTATAACCTGACATAAAGACATAACTAGTTATAACCTGACAAAGACATAACTAGTTATAACCTGACATAGACATAACTAGTTATAACCTGACATAAAGACATAACTAGTTATAACCTGACAAAGACATAACTAGTTATAACCTGACAAAGACATAACTAGTTATAACCTGACATAAAGACATAACTAGTTATAACCTGACATAAAGACATAACTAGTTATAACCTGACAGACATTATAACCAGTTATAACCTGACAAAGACGTTATAACCGGTCATAATTCAGATGTAAATTGAATGGAGGTGGTGTGGGGTATTCACAGAGTGTTTCCAAATGAAATACCTCCCTACTCTACGCTGTAAGGAGTTGAACAGCACAGCAGCTGTGGGATTTAGACAGGGCTGAGATAAGAGGCTAAACAGAGATGGGGTTTCCAAGTGTTGCAGCATGGCCATCCTTACCCCTGCAGCGCTCACGCAGATAGGAGAGAGAGGGGAGGCTGAAGAAGAAAGGAGGAGAGAGAGAGAAAGCATCCCTTTCTGACATTTATTCGTCCAAGGGTGGACTCCCTACCAAGTTCCTGGGGGCTTAGCTGTGCTCCAACGCCGTGTGTGTGAGCAGGCTCTGTATGGGGTCGTCTAAGACCCTGCTGTGAGCTCCTCTAACAGGTCAACACTACCAGAGCTTAGCTTACATCAGACAGAGAGAGAGAGAGAGAGAGACAAATAGACAGAGAGACAGAGAGAGAGAGACAGAGATAGAGAGACAGAGATAGAGAGACAGAGACACAGAGATAGAGACAGAGAGACAGAGAGACAGAGAGACAGAGAGACAGAGAGACAGAGAGACAGAGAGACAGAGAGACAGAGAGACAGAGATAGAGAGACAGAGATAGAGAGACAGAGATAGAGAGACAGAGATAGAGAGACAGAGATAGAGAGACAGAGATAGAGAGACGGAGAGACAGAGAGAGTCAGACACAGACAGAGAGACAGAGACAGAGAGACAGAGAGACAGAGAGACAGAGAGACAGAGAGACAGAGAGACAGAGAGAGTCAGACACAGACAGAGATAGAGACAGACAGTGTGTTTTTAAATGGCATAAAATGGCACACGGCCTTTTCAGAAATTAAACAACAAAACATGTCACTCTTAAATAAAAATACAAATTAAAATTGTTAAAAAGTATTATTTCATCAACAAGAAATAATTTCCCTCCAGAAAACCGCTCCTTCAGAGACCGATTTCCCTTCAAACAATGGGAGGTCTCTAACAGCAGAGAAAAACTAAACATCCGCTATTATGGTCCCTTTTACTGATCTTAAAAACACATCTTACATCATTACCATATTCCCTGTCTATCTCGTGTTTCCTACTCAGAAATATGGACATCTTAGCTCATCCCCAAAAATACAATTTAACAAGTTGCCATTTTCCTTTCTGTTGCTTACTGTATTGAAACACCAAAATAAAAACAGTGTAATTGAAAATCTCCCCTACAGCTGTAAACAAGACTCTAGTATTTCAAAAATAGTTTTTATCCCTAAAACAGTGACAAATAGTTTCTCTTATATTACAAAAAGAACACCCATCTCCAACATCAAACAACGCAACTTCATGTGTTTACAGATCCTACATTACTCTATGTATATGTAATCTATACCATCCACTGCATCTTACCTATGTCGTTCTGTACCATCGCTCATCCATATATCTACATGTACATATACTGATTAATTCCTTTACACTTGTGTGTGTATAAGGTAGTCATTGTGGAATTGTTAGATTACTCGTTGGTTATTACTGCACTGTCAGAACGAGAAGCACAAGCATTTCGCTACACTCGCATTACCATCTGCTAACCATGTGTATGTGACCAATAACATCTGCTAACCATGTGTATGTGACCAATAACATCTGCTAACCATGTGACCAATAACATCTGCTAACCATGTGACCAATAACATCTGCTAACCATGTGACCATTAACATCTGCTAACCATGTGACCATTAGCATCTGCTAACCATGTGACCATTAACATCTGCTAACCATGTGACCATTAACATCTGCTAACCATGTGACCATTAACATCTGCTAACCATGTGACCATTAACATCTGCTAACCATGTGACCAATAACATCTGCTAACCATGTGTATCTGACCATTAACATCTGCTAACCATGTGACCATTAACATCTGCTAACCATGTGACCATTAACATCTGCTAACCATGTGACCATTAACATCTGCTAACCATGTGACCATTAACATCTGCTAACCGTGTGACCATTAACATCTGCTAACCGTGTGACCAATAACATCTGCTAACCGTGTGACCAATAACATCTGCTAACCATGTGACCAATAACATCTGCTAACCATGTGACCAATAACATCTGCTAACCATGTGACCAATAACATCTGCTAACCATGTGACCAATAACATCTGCTAACCATGTGACCAATAACATCTGCTAACCATGTGACCTATAACATCTGCTAACCATGCGTATGTGACCAATAACATCTGCTGACCATGTATATGTGACCAATATCATCTGCTAACCATGTGACCAATATCATCTGCTAACCATGTGACCAATATCATCTGCTAACCATGTGACCAATAACATCTGCTAACCATGTGACCAATAACATCTGCTAACCATGTGACCAATAACATCTGCTAACCACGTGTATGTGAGCAATAACATCTGCTAACCATGTGACCAATAACATCTGCTAACCATGTGACCAATATCATCTGCTAACCATGTGACCAATATCATCTGCTAACCATGTGACCAATAACATCTGCTAACCATGTGTATGTGACCAATATCATCTGCTAACCATGTGACCAATAACATCTGCTAACCATGTGTATGTGACAAATAACATCTGCTAACCATGTGTATCTGACCTTTAACATCTGCTAACCATGTGACCAAATGGATTTGATTCTGAATTAATGACATATACAAAAGCATGAACCGCAATGATGCCATGCATCATGTCATCAACACCCTCCATTACATATCACCAGTCCCCTTCAACACCCCCCATTACATATCACCAGTCCCCTTCAACACCCCCCATTACATATCACCAGTCCCCTTAAACACCCCCCATTACATATCACCAGACCCCTTCAACACCCCCCATTACATATCACCAGTCCCCTTTAGTAACAGTGGCTTTACAGAGTTCTCCATGCTGGCTTTACCTTGTCATCAACACCCCCCATTACATATCACCAGTCCCCTGTACAGTGTTCTCCATGCTGGCTTTACCTTGTCATCAACACCCCCCATTACATATCACCAGTCCCCTGTACAGTGTTCTCCATGCTGGTTTTACCTTGTCATCAACACCCCCAATTACATATCACCAGTCCCCTGTACAGTGTTCTCCATGCTGGTTTTACCTTGTCATCAACACCCCCCATTACATATCACCAGTCCCCTGTACAGTGTTCTCCATGCTGGTTTTACCTTGTCATCAACATCCCCCATTACATATCACCAGTCCCCTTCAACACCCCCCATTACATATCACCAGTCCCCTGTACAGTGTTCTCCATGCTGGTTTTACCTTGTCATCAACACCCCCCATTACATATCACCAGTCCCCTGTACAGTGTTCTCCATGCTGGTTTTACCTTGTCATCAACACCCCCCATTACATATCACCAGTCCCCTGTACAGTGCTCTCCATGCTGGCTTTACCTTGTCATCAACACCCTCCATTACATATCACCAGTCCCCATCAACACCCCCCATTACATATCACCAGTCCCCTGTACAGTGCTCTCCATGCTGGCTTTACCTTGTCATCAACACCCCCCATTACATATCACCAGTCCCCTTTAGTAACGGTGGCTTGTACAGTGTTCTCCATGCTGGCTTTACCTTGTCATCAACACCCCCCATTACATATCACCAGTCCCCTGTACAGTGTTCTCCATGCTGGCTTTACCTTGTCATCAACACCCCCATTACATATCACCAGTCCCCTGTACAGTGTTCTCCATGCTGGCTTTACCTTGTCATCAACACCCCCATTACATATCACCAGTCCCCTGTACAGTGTTCTCCATGCTGGTTTTACCTTGTCATCAACACCCCCATTACATATCACCAGTCCCCTTCAACACCCCCATTACATATCACCAGTCCCCATCAACACCCCCATTACATATCACCAGTCCCCTGAACAGTGTTCTCCATGCTGGCTTTACCTTGTCATCAACACCCCCCATTACATATCACCAGTCCCCTGTACAGTGTTCTCCATGCTGGTTTTACCTTGTCATCAACACCCCCCATTACATATCACCAGTCCCCTTCAACACCCCCCATTACATATCACCAGTCCCCTGTACAGTGTTCTCCATGCTGGTTTCACCTTGTCATCAACACCCCCCATTACATATCACCAGTCCCCTGTACAGTGTTCTCCATGCTGGTTTTACCTTGTCATCAACACCCCCCATTACATATCACCAGTCCCCTTCAACACCCCCATTACATATCACCAGTCCCCTGTACAGTGTTCTCCATGCTGGCTTTACCTTGTCATCAACACCCCCCATTACATATCACCAGTCCCCTGTACAGTGCTCTCCATGCTGGTTTCACCTTGTCATCAACACCCCCCATTACATATCACCAGTCCCCTGTACAGTGTTCTCCATGCTGGTTTTACCTTGTCATCAACACCCTCCATTACACATCACCAGTCCCCATCAACACCCCCATTACATATCACCAGACCCCTTCAACACCCCCCATTACATATCACCAGTCCCCATCAACACCCCCCATTACATATCACCAGTCCCCTGTACAGTGTTCTCCATGCTGGTTTCACCTTGTCATCAACACCCCCATTACATATCACCAGTCCCCTGTACAGTGTTCTCCATGCTGGTTTTACCTTGTCATCAACACCCCCATTACATATCACCAGTCCCCTGTACAGTGCTCTCCATGCTGGCTTTACCTTGTCATCAACACCCCCATTACATATCACCAGTCCCCTGTACAGTGTTCTCCATGCTGGTTTTACCTTGTCATCAACACCCCCCATTACATATCACCAGTCCCCTGTACAGTGTTCTCCATGCTGGTTTTACCTTGTCATCAACACCCCCCATTACATATCACCAGTCCCCTGTACAGTGTTCTCCATGCTGGCTTTACCTTGTCATCAACACCCCCCATTACATATCACCAGTCCCCTGTACAGTGTTCTCCATGCTGGCTTTACCTTGTCATCAACACCCCCCATTACATATCACCAGTCCCCTGTACAGTGTTCTCCATGCTGGCTTTACCTTGTCATCAACACCCCCCATTACATATCACCAGTCCCCTTCAACACCCCCCATTACATATCACCAGTCCCCTGTACAGTGTTCTCCATGCTAGTTTTACCTTGTCATCAACACCCTCCATTACATATCACCAGTCCCCTTTAGTAACGGTGGCTTATACAGTGTTTTCCATGCTGGCTTTACCTTGTCATCAACACCCCCCATTACATATCACCAGTCCCCTTTAGTAACGGTGGCTTGTACAGTGTTCTCCATGCTGGCTTTACCTTGTCATCAAGGCCCAGGGTTACCCTCCAAGGAGTGTCTTTTCAATGTATCTTTATTTAACACCTTACCACCTTGACACACTCCCTATATAACTCCTTGCCATTCACCTCATCCAAACCCTCCCAAACCCTCCCAAACCCTCCCAAACCCAGTACTAAAGCCTTTCTGTCTGACTCTGGGATATTGGGTGGAATCCCTAGTCTGGGAAATGGGGCGTCTTCACCTGGTGTCTTTTTGTAGTAACTCTTGAGCATAATCCACTCTTCTCCTGACAGAGCCTTCCTGCAACTTTCCAGCAGTTGTCCGACAATCCTTTCCAACATCACCCCCAAAATGTTCAGCCACCCGTCCTCTAAGACACTACACTAAGAAGGCCTCTGTGAAAGAGGTTCTCCGTCCCTAGAAATCCTGCTGTAATACCAGACCTGCCCTCCCTCTCCACACCTCATTTTCTGGTCCATAAAGGAACCTTAAAGTGAAACCGGAAAGCAGCAGCCCTACTAAGCCAGATGTACCTTTCCCCCCCCTTCTTCCACTTTGTGGAAGCCAATGATATTTATCCCCAAATAAATCTAGAATAATTGCCTGTATCTCTGCCAGAAGGCCAGATGGTGGATCTTAACATGACAACCGATGCCACAGTGCAGAGGCAACCACATTACAATTAATCCCCACCCATTGTCCTCTCATCCCCTAGGTACACTCCCAAGATACCTCAAACCTCCCTTACACCATTCTAACCCCTCTGGCAAAGCCATGATCCCTCCAAGCCATTTCCCGATCTGTAAAAGCACCATTTTCTTTTTTTTTACCTTTGAGAGGATATTCCCTTAAACCGATCAATCACGAGACTCAAAATATCCACGTCTGCTTGATTTTCACTAACTACATCATCAGCGTACGCTGAGAGACGAATAGGAGGAGTATCCTCTGAAAAGGTACACCCCTTCAATGAAACATCTAATGCTATTTAGTAGTGGCTCTATAGCGATGGCATATAACATTCCTGACAACGAACACCCCTGTCTAGTTCCTCTACACACTTTAAAAGGAGCACTCAAGCCACCGTTAACTTTCAATACACTTTCAACATAATAATAATAATATATCCCATTTAGCAGACGCTTTTGTCCAAAGCGACTTACAAGTCGGCTGGGGCCACTACTTTTACATATGGGTGGCCCCAGCGGGAATCGAACCCACGACGCTTGGCGTTGCAAGCGCCATGCTCTACCGACTGAGCCACACAGGACCCAACCAGATCATGGCAATAAACACAGAGATGAAACCAAAAGCCTCCCCAAGTGGTCCCATAAGTATCGATGGTCACATGCCTTTTCCTGATCAACTTGACCAGCATTCAACCCAATAGCCATAAAGACATACAAAAAAAATCCAGAATCAGGCCGGGAACACAGTAGGACTAGTCCGTTATGATGTGAAATGTTATCCCCTCTCTGCCTGCAGGGAACACAGTAGGACTGGTCCGTTATGATTTGCCCCATCACATCCCTCAGCCTGTTGGACAACGCCTTGGACGGGATCTTATAAATCAGTGCACATTAAGGCCCCCGTCCTCCAGTTCTTCACCTCCATCCCTTTTTTGGCAGTAAGGTGAGGACAGCCCTTCTGCAGCTTAGCGGTAGTAACCCTCGGGTCAAACTATCCTTAACTACTGCTAGCCAATCCTCTCCCAACATTGCCCAAAATGACTTTTTAAAAAGTCAACAGGAAGCCCATCAATGCCCGGCGCCCTTCCATTCTCCATGCCTTTCAATGCAGTGTGTAGCTCCTGCAAAGACAACAGTTGATCGAGTTCAACCTGAGCTCCTGCAGCCACCTGTGGGAGCTCATCAAGGAACTGCTGTGTCACTGTTCTGTCCTCTTTATAATTCCACTGGTAGAACTCAGTATAGAACTCTACTGTTCTCTTTATAATTCCACTTGTAGAACTCAGTATAGAACTCTACTGTCCTCTTTATAATTCCACTGGTAGAACTCAGTATAGAACTCTACTGTTCTCTTTATAATTCCACTGGTAGAACTCAGTATAGAACTCTACTACCCTCTTTCTAATTCCACTGGTAGAACTCAGTATAGAACTCTGTTCTCTTTATAATTCCACTGGTAGAACTCAGTATAGAACTCTACTACCCTCTTTCTAATTCCACTGGTAGAACTCAGTATAGAACTCTACTGTTCTCTTTATAATTCCACTGGTAGAACTCAGTATAGAACTCTACTGTCCTCTTTATAATTCCACTGGTAGAACTCAGTATAGAACTCTACTGTCCTCTTTATAATTCCACTGGTAGAACTCAGTATAGAACTCTACTGTCATCTTTATAATTCCACTTGTAGAACTCAGTATAGAACTCTACTGTTCTCTTTATAATTCCACTGGTAGAACTCAGTATAGAACTCTACTGTCCTCTTTATAATTCCACTTGTAGAACTCAGTATAGAACTCTACTACCCTCTTTCTAATTCCACTGGTAGAACTCAGTATAGAACTCTGTTCTCTTTATAATTCCACTGGTAGAACTCAGTATAGAACTCTACTACCCTCTTTCTAATTCCACTGGTAGAACTCAGTATAGAACTCTACTACCCTCTTTCTAATTCCACTGGTAGAACTCAGTATAGAACTCTACTACCCTCTTTCTAATTCCACTGGTAGAACTCAGTATAGAACTCTACTACCCTCTTCTAATTCCACTTGTAGAACTCAGTATAGAACTCTACTACCCTCTTTCTAATTCCACTGGTAGAACTCAGTATAGAACTCTGTTCTCTTTATAATTCCACTGGTAGAACTCAGTATAGAACTCTACTACCCTCTTTATAATTCCACTGGTAGAACTCAGTATAGAACTCTACTGTCCTCTTTATAATTCCACTGGTAGAACTCAGTATAGAACTCTACTCTCCTCTTTATAATTCCACTGGTAGAACTCAGTATAGAACTCTACTGTCCTCTTTATAATTCCACTGGTAGAACTCAGTATAGAACTCTACTGTTCTCTTTCTAATTCCACTGGTAGAACTCAGTATAGAACTCTACTACCCTCTTTCTAATTCCACTGGTAGAACTCAGTATAGAACTCTACTACCCTCTTTCTAATTCCACTGGTAGAACTCAGTATAGAACTCTACTGTCCTCTTTATAATTCCACTGGTAGAACTCAGTATAGAACTCTACTGTCCTCTTTATAATTCCACTGGTAGAACTCAGTATAGAACTCTACTACCCTCTTTCTAATTCCACTGGTAGAACTCAGTATAGAACTCTACTACCCTCTTTCTAATTCCACTGGTAGAACTCAGTATAGAACTCTACTGTTCTCTTTATAATTCCACTGGTAGAACTCAGTATAGAACTCTACTGTCCTCTTTATAATTCCACTGGTAGAACTCAGTATAGAACTCTACTGTCCTCTTTATAATTCCACTGGTAGAACTCAGTATAGAACTCTACTGTCCTCTTTATAATTCCACTGGTAGAACTCAGTATAGAACTCTACTGTCCTCTTTATAATTCCACTGGTAGAACTCAGTATAGAACTCTACTGTCCTCTTTATAATTCCACTGGTAGAACTCAGTATAGAACTCTACTGTTCTCTTTATAATTCCACTGGTAGAACTCAGTATAGAACTCTACTACCCTCTTTCTAATTCCACTGGTAGAACTCAGTATAGAACTCTACTGTTCTCTTTATAATTCCACTGGTAGAACTCAGTATAGAACTCTACTGTCCTCTTTATAATTCCACTGGTAGAACTCAGTATAGAACTCTACTGTCCTCTTTCTAATTCCACTTGGGCTCCTGTCCAACAGCGGACTTGAGGAAATTAATAATAATAATTCTTATTTGTCCATTATTTTTCTCTAAACCAAAGAAACATGGGGATGAGGCATCCGTTTCAGAGATTCCCTGAAACCTACTTCTCACCAATAACCCCTGTGTTCTGATACCCAGCAGGTCTACCAATGTCCCCTGTGTTCTGATACCCAGCAGGTCTACCAATGTCCCCTGTGTTCTGATACCCAGCAGGTCTACCAATGTCCCCTGTGTTCTGATACCCAGCAGGTCTACCAATGTCCCCTGTGTTCTGATACCCAGCAGGTCTACCAATGTCCCCTGTGTTCTGATACCCAGCAGGTCTACCAATGTCCCTGTGCTCTGATACCCAACAGGTCTACCAATGTCCCCTGTGTTCTGATACCCAGCAGGTCTACCAATGTCCCCTGTGCTCTGATACCCAGCAGGTCTACCAATGTCCCCTGTGCTCTGATACCCAGCAGGTCTACCAATGTCCCTGTGCTCTGATACCCAGCAGGTCTACCAATGTCCCTGTGCTCTGATACCCAGCAGGTCTACCAATGTCCCTGTGCTCTGATACCCAGCAGGTCTACCAATGTCCCCTGTGCCCTGATACCCAACAGGTCTACCAATGTCCCCTGTGCTCTGATACCCAGCAGGTCGTCCAATGTCCCTGTGCTCTGATACCCAGCAGGTCGTCCAATGAGATGCTATTTTTCCTCTTGAGTGCCTGAATATGGCCTCAACTATCGTCAGGAGTTCCACTATTTCAGGCTCAAGGGCGTTAAATGATCTGCTGATATCTCTGGTGACATTCATCGCGTATTGAATACAGAATTGTTGAATCTGGATGTTCCCAATATCCCACCACTGTTGAAGAGATACAATTACTGTCCTCTTCAGACCTCCACCTCTGTTACTCAACAATGATCAGAACACTGACTGCCTTCAGCTCATCTGCAATGTAGAGACGTGTGTCTGTTGAGGTGGACATGATGTACTTAATTATTCCTTGCCCAGGAACATTCAACCACCTATCAGAGATGATTGCAATAGTCTGCTTTCTCTATGATTGGCTTGACCTTCACTTGAACTCTGCATCCAGCAAATGATTAGATAAAGCATGTCTGGTTGGAGGGTGTCTGCTGGACGAAGAACATTCAGAAACCTCTTCCAATACACATTGTCTGTGAGCATCAGAGGTGACCCAGTTGTACACACAGCTTGAGCAAGACATTCATCAGCATCTCTGACTACGTTCCTCCACTGAGTCAAAAAATTTCTGATTCCAGGAGGACCATGAGCTGTTGCTATCGATAAGGTGTATGATTCATCCTTTTCACCTCGAATAGAAGTAGAGGGACATTTGTCAGAGGTTGCTTGTTGTGAGAGCTGAGGGAACTTTATGCACTTGGCCAGATGATTCTGCATCTCTGTTGCATTCTTCACATATGATCTGGCACATTATTAGCAAATATACACAGGTTTTCCTTCTACATTAGCTGCAGTGAAATGTCTCCACACATCAGATAGTGCCCGTGGCATTTTCCTTTAAAGATTTGAAAACAACAAATACAATTCCATGTACAGATAAATAATTAAACAGTTAGATTAAACAACTCCTTTGTAAGATAAATATTTTAAATAAAACATGGCTCAACCATACTAAAACACAACATGGTATTTTAAATAAAACATGTATGGAAACAGGTGAATCAACACTCCTCGGCAGGCTCAAACAAACTAAAACACAACATGGTAATAAAAACAAACGAGCAGAAATTGTTAACAAGTTAGAAATTATTTAAACACACTTTGCTGTAGGCTACTATTTACTAGTTAACAAAAAAATAATTTATTTCATAAAATATATTCACCCAACCCAGTACTGTAATCAAAACTTACCAGAAAGCATGTAGTCCTTGGCTCAGACAGTGTAGTAGCATCTCATTAGTGTGCAAGATCTTGAGAATGTGATTGGATGGGCAGAACGCACTGTGCATGTGATGGGCAGAACGCACTGTGCATGTGATGGGCAGAACGCACTGTGCATGTGATGGGCAGAACGCACTGTGCATGTGATGGGCAGAACGCACTGTGCATGTGATGGGCAGAACGCACTGTGCATGGTATGGGCAGAACGCACTGTGCATGGTATGGGCAGAACGCACTGTGCATGGTATGGGCAGAACGCACTGTGCATGTGATGGGCAGAACGCACTGTGCATGGTATGGGCAGAACGCACTGTGCATGTGATGGGCAGAACGCACTGTGCATGTGATGGGCAGAACGCACTGTGCATGTGATGGGCAGAACGCACTGTGCATGTGATGGGCAGAACGCACTGTGCATGGTATGGGCAGAACGCACTGTGCATGGTATGGGCAGAACGCACTGTGCATGGTATGGGCAGAACGCACTGTGCATGGTATGGGCAGAACGCACTGTGCATGGTATGGGCAGAACGCACTGTGCATGGTATGGGCAGAACGCACTGTGCATGGTATGGGCAGAACGCACTGTGCATGGTATGGGCAGAACGCACTGTGCATGTGATGGGCAGAACGCACTGTGCATGTGATGGGCAGAACGCACTGTGCATGTGATGGGCAGAACGCACTGTGCATGTGATGGGCAGAACGCACTGTGCATGTGATGGGCAGAACGCACTGTGCATGTGATGGGCAGAACGCACTGTGCATGTGATGGGCAGAACGCACTGTGCATGTGATGGGCAGAACGCACTGTGCATGTGATGGGCAGAACGCACTGTGCATGTGATGGGCAGAACGCACTGTGCATGTGATGGGCAGAACGCACTGTGCATGTGATGGGCAGAATGCACTGTGCATGTGATGGGCAGAATGCACTGTGCATGGTATGGGCAGAATGCACTGTGCATGTGATGGGCAGAACGCACTGTGCATGTGATGGGCAGAACGCACTGTGCATGTGATGGGCAGAATGCACTGTGCATGTGATGGGCAGAACGCACTGTGCATGTGATGGGCAGAACGCACTGTGCATGTGATGGGCAGAATGCACTGTGCATGTGATGGGCAGAACGCACTGTGCATGTGATGGGCAGAATGCACTGTGCATGTGATGGGCAGAATGCACTGTGCATGTGATGGGCAGAACGCACTGTGCATGTGATGGGCAGAATGCACTGTGCATGTGATGGGCAGAACGCACTGTGCATGTGATGGGCAGAATGCACTGTGCATGTGCTATAAACTTTGTTTTTTTTAAATGAAAGCAAAATTCCCCAAATTCCAGGGCTTAACGTCCTGAAATTTACCATGGGGAAGTTTTTCCGACCCTTTGCAACCCTAATCATACCCAATGATAGCGCCCACTGCTAAGCTACACCCTGCCACAGAACACCCTGCCGCCGGAATCTTCACCCCATGCCGCCGACTTGAGCTTTTCAAACTCCAAACCTCCACGTGCGACATTACAGCCAGCCCCCCCTGCTGGATACGGCCTAGAGAAAAACAACCTCAACTATCCCACCACCCCTACACGTGCTTAGTGATAGTGAGACAAATATAACCTTAAAACAACCTCAACTATCCCACCACCCCTACACGTGCTTAGTGATAGTGAGACAAATATAACCTTAAAACAACTCAACACACACACACATACACATATATATATACATATATATATATATATATATATATATATATATATATATATATATATATATATATATATATATATATATATATATATTATTATTATTATTTTTTACACACCAAAACAAAGTGAAAAGAATTCCAGTCGCTCCCACAATCACTCCTGCTTCACGACTCACTCCCAGCATGCACTCTGACAAGACAGAGAGTAAACCCCCCCCAGAAAACTAAAATAATGATTTTCCAGAGAAGATCCAAATCTCAGGGAATTAAACCAAAGTTCTCAATCAAGTTCTCAATGGGATATATATGGTACAAAATATATAGAGTACTGTACACACTACAATTACTGAGATTTAAATATATAGAGTACTGTACACACTACAATTACTGAGGTTTAAATATAGAGTACTGCACATACTACAATTACTGAGGTTTAAATATATAGAGTACTGCACATACTACAATTACTGAGGTTTAAATATATAGAGTACTGCACATACTACAATTACTGAGGTTGAAATATATAGAGTACTGTACACACTACAATTACTGAGGTTTAAATATATAGAGTACTGTACACACTACAATTACTGAGGTTTAAATATATAGAGTACTGTACACACTACAATTACTGATGTTAAAATATATAGAATACTGCACACACTACAATTACTGAGGTTAAAATATATAGAGTACTGCACACACTACAATTACTGAGGTTTAAATATATAGAGTACTGTACACACTACAATTACTGAGGTTTAAATATATAGAGTACTGCACACACTACAAATACTGAGGTTTAAATATATAGAGTACTGCACACACTACAATTACTGAGGTTTAAATATATAGAGTACTGCACACACTACAATTACTGAGGTTTAAATATATAGAGTACTGCACACACTACAATTACTGAGGTTTAAATATATAGAGTACTGCACACACTACAATTACTGAGGTTTAAATATATAGAGTACTGCACACACTACAAATACTGAGGTTTAAATATATAGAGTACTGTACACACTACAATTACTGAGGTTTAAATATATAGAGTACTGTACACACTACAAATACTGAGGTTTAAATATATAGAGTACTGTACACACTACAATTACTGAGGTTTAAATATATAGAGTACTGCACACACTACAATTACTGAGGTTTAAATATATAGAGTACTGTACACACTACAATTACTGAGGTTTAAATATATAGAGTACTATACACACTACAATTACTGAGGTTTAAATATATAGAGTACTGCACACACTACAATTACTGAGGTTTAAAGATATAGAGTACTGCACACTACAATTACTGAGGTTTAAATATATAGAGTACTGTACACACTACAATTACTGAGGTTTAAATATATAGAGTACTGTACACACTACAATTACTGATGTTTAAATATATAGAGTACTGTACACACTACAATTACTGAGGTTTAAATATATAGAGTACTGCACACACTACAATTACTGAGGTTTAAATATATAGAGTACTGTACACACTACAATTACTGGAGGTTAAAAATAAGCTCAACTGGACACCTTAATGAGGCAGTGAATGAGCTGAGAGAGAAAGCACGCAGGGCATTCTACGCCATTAAAAAGCACTTTATGGCAGCGAGGTGTGGGGTCCACTTTATGGCAGCGGGGTGTGGGGTCCACTTTATGGCAGCGGGGTGTGGGGTCCACTTTATGGCAGCGAGGTGTGGGGTCCACTTTATGGCAGCGAGGTGTGGGGTCCACTTTATGGCAGCGAGGTGTGGGGTCCACTTTATGGCAGCGAGGTGTGGGGTCCACTTTATGGCAGCGAGGTGTGGGGTCCACTTTATGGCAGCGAGGTGTGGGGTCCACTTTATGGCAGCGAGGTGTGGGGTCCACTTTATGGCAGCGTGGTGTGGGGTCCACTTTATGGCAGCGAGGTGTGGGGTCCACTTTATGGCAGCGAGGTGTGGGGTCCACTTTATGGCAGCGAGGTGTGGGGTCCACTTTATGGCAGCGTGGTGTGGGGTCCACTTTATGGCAGCGAGGTGTGGGGTCCACTTTATGGCAGCGAGGTGTGGGGTCCACTTTATGGCAGCGAGGTGTGGGGTCCACTTTATGGCAACGAGGTGTGGGGTTCACTTTATGGCAGCGAGGTGTGGGGTCCACTTTATGGCAGCGAGAAACAAGATTTCACCCAATGGGACAAACACCCCATTGAAACCCTGCATGCAGAGTTCTGTAAGATTCTCCTACATGTCCAGAGGAAAACTACAAACAATGCATGCAGGGCAGAATTAGGCCAATATCCACTAATAATAAAAACAACAAAAAGAGCAATTCAGTTTTGGAAACATCTAAAATACAGTGACCCCTTCTCATATCATTACCAAGCCCTGCAATGCCAAGAGCTGAGCAAAGAAAAGAGTCCCCTCATCCAGCTGGTCCTGAGTTCACTAACCTGTTCTACTAACACACTGAAGCCTCAGTCCCCTCATCCAGCTGGTCCTGGGGCTGAGTTCACTAACCTGTTCTACTAACACACTGAAGCCTCAGTCCCCTCATCCAGCTGGTCCTGAGTTCACTAACCTGTTCTGCTAACACACTGAAGCCTCAGTCCCCTCATCCAGCTGGTCCGACACCTACCCCACAGGGCTCTAATGAGAGAGACCGACACCCACCCCACAGGGCTCTAATGAGAGAGACCGACACCCATCCCACAGGGCTCTAATGAGAGAGACCGACACCCACCCCACAGGGCTCTAATGAGAGAGACCCACACCCACCCCACAGGGCTCTAATGAGAGACCGACACCC
>NC_088219.1:2644554-2724554 GCF_036934945.1 Oncorhynchus masou masou
GAGAGCAGAGGAGGAGAGCAAAGGAGGAGAGCAGAGGAGGAGAGCAAAGGAGGAGAGCAGAGGAGGAGAGCAGAGGAAGAGAGCAAAGGAGGAGAGCAGAGGAGAGCAAAGGAGGAGAGCAGAGGAGGAGAGCAGAGGAGGAGAGCAGAGGAGGAGAGCAAAGGAGGAGAGAAGAGGAAGAGAGCAAAGGAGGAGAGCAGAGGAAGGAGAGCAAAGGAGGAGAGCAAAGGAGGAGAGCAAAGGAGGAGAGCAGAGGAGGAGAGCAGAGGAGGAGAGCAAAGGAGGAGAGAAGAGGAAGAGAGCAGAGGAGGAGAGACAACAGTACCACGGGGCCCCGAGACAACAGTACCACAGGTACTACAGGGCTCCAAGACAACAGTACCGCGAGACAACAGTACCCCGAGACAACAGTACCACAGGGCCCCGAGACAACAGGACCACAGGGCCCCGAGACAACAGGACCACAGGGCCCCGAGATAACAGGACCACAGGGCCCCGAGACAACAGGACCACAGGGCCCGAGACAACAGTACCACAGGGCCCCGAGACAACAGGACCACAGGGCCCCGAGACAACAGGACCACAGGGCCCCGAGATAACAGGACCACAGGGCCCCGAGACAACAGGACCACAGGGCCCCGAGACAACAGGACCACAGGGCCCCAGGAGAACAGTACCACAGGGCCCCGAGATAACAGGACCACAGGGCCCCGAGACAACAGGACCACAGGGCCCCGAGACAACAGGACCACAGGGCCCCGAGACAACAGGACCACAGGGCCCCGAGATAACAGGACCACAGGGCCCCGAGACAACAGGACCACAGGGCCCCGAGACAACAGGACCACAGGGCCCCGAGACAACAGGACCACAGGGCCCGAGACAACAGTACCACAGGGCCCCAGGAGAACAGTACCACAGGGCCCCGAGACAACAGGACCACAGGGCCCGAGACAACAGGACCACAGGGCCCGAGACAACAGGACCACAGGGCCCCGGGACAACAGTACCACAGGGCCCCGAGACAACAGTACCACAGGGCCCCGAGACAACAGTACCACAGGGCCCCGAGACAACAGTACCACAGGGCCCCGGGACAACAGTACCACAGGGCCCCGAGACAACAGTACCACAGGGCCCCGAGACAACAGTACCACAGGGCCCCGAGACAACAGTACCACAGGGCCCCGAGACAACAGTACCACAGGGCCCCGAGACAACAGTACCACAGGGCCCCGAGACAACAGTACCACAGGGCCCCGAGACAACAGTACCACAGGGCCCCGAGACAACAGTACCACAGGGCCCCGAGACAACAGTACCACAGATACTACAGAGAGCTCTGTAGTAAAGGAGAGCGTTGAAAGAGAGAATAGATGAGAGAGAAAGAGAGCGAGGTTAGTTTTACATCCCCCAGGGAATAACTGAGAAACAGTCCAACTCAAACTGCTTTCATGACCAACTGCTTCTGTCTGGGTATGTTTCTGTCTATAAACCTGACGCAACAGCTGAAGAGGAGAGGAGGGAGAGCAGAGGAAGGAGAGCAGAGGAGGGAGAGCAGAGGAGGGAGAGCAGAGGAGGGAGAGCAGAGGAGGGAGAGCAGAGGAGGGAGAGCAGAGGAGGGAGAGCAGAGGAGGAGAGCAGAGGAGGAGAGCAGAGGAGGAGAGCAAAGGAGGAGAGCAGAGGAGGGAGAGCAGAGGAGGGAGAGCAGAGGAGGGAGAGCAGAGGAGGGAGAGCAGAGGAGGGAGAGCAGAGGAGAGAGCAGAGGAAGGAGAGAGCAGAGGAAGGAAAGCAGAGGAGGGAGAGCAGAGGAGGGAGAGCAGAGGAGGGAGAGCAAAGGAGGAGAGCAGAGGAGGAGAGCAGAGGAGGGAGAGCAGAGGAGGGAGAGCAGAGGAGGGAGAGCAGAGGAGGGAGAGCAGAGGAGGGAGAGCAGAGGAGGGAGAGCAGAGGAGGGAGAGCAGAGGAGAGAGCAGAGGAAGGAGAGCAGAGGAGGAGAGCAGAGGAGGAGAGCAGAGGAGGAGAGCAGAGGAGGAGAGCAGAGGAGGAGAGCAGAGGAGGAGAGCAGAGGAGGAGAGCAGAGGAGGAGAGAAGAGGAAGAGAGAAGAGGAAGAGAGCAGAGGAGGAGAGACAACAGTACCACGGGGCCCCGAGACAACAGTACCACAGGTACTACAGGGCTCCAAGACAACAGTCCCACAGGGCCCCGAGACAACAGTACCACAGGGCCCCGAGACAACAGTACCACAGGTACTACATGGCCCCGAGACGACAGTACCACAGGGCCCCGAGACAACACTACCCCGAGACAACAGTACCACAGGGCCCCGAGACAACAGTACCACAGGTAATACATGGCCCCGAGACGACAGTACCACAGGTACTACATGGCCCGAGACGACAGTACCATGAGTACCACAGGGCCCCGCGACAAGAGTACCACAGGGCCCCGCGACAACGGTACCACAGGTACTACAGGGGCAGAGGAGGAGAGGAGAGGAGGGAGAGCAGAGGAGGGGAGAGGAGAGGAGGGAGAGCAGAGGAGGAGAGGAGAGGAGGGAGAGCAGAGGGGGGGGGCAGAAGCAGAGGGGGGAGAAGCAGAGGAGCAGAGGAGGGGAGCAGAGGAGGGGAGAGGAGAGGGGGAGAGCAGGAGAGCACAGGAGGGAGATTAGAGGAGGAGAGAAGGAGGAGGAGAGAAGGAGGGGACAGGAGGAGAGGACAGGAGGAGAGGACAGGAGGAGAGGACAGGAGGAGAGGACGGAGGAGAAAAGGGGGTAGAGCAGAAGGGGGAGAGCAGAGGAGAGCACAGGAGAGGACAGGAGCAGAGGGAAGGAGAGGACAGGAGGAGAGAAGTGGGGAGAGCAGAGGAGAGCAGAAGGAGAGAGGAGGAGAGGACAAGAAGAGAGGACAGGAGGAGAGGGAAGGATTCTTTATTAATCGGTACATAAACATGTCTCCATTAGCAACACAAACATCAGAAGCTTCATGCTGCTGAGCTTCCAGTGAAGAGCTCCTTCACATCGGGGTGTCTGGGTGGCTGCCTGGGAAATGTTAATAGCACTTCATTAAAAAGGAGAAAGCTTTCTGCAATAAGAGGCTTCTCACAATGCTGGAGGACACACACACACACACACACACGGTACATACCAGGAAAGGCCTAATAGGGTCCCAGTGTATCCAGTCGTAGGTGTTGGAGTCCACATGTTTGTGACAGTATTTGGCCCACGGAGAGATACGGAATAACTCCTCCCCTTCTGACGTCAGTACCACTAGCTGATTGGACAAGACACGTTGAAAAAAAAAAAAAGGAAATGACATCAGAGGCGAGCAGCGACGACAAGGATATTTATCTACCAACAAGACACCAAAAATATTCAATACTTTATATATAATAAAGTAAAAATACTTTAAAAACACAGAATTCAAAGTCTGATCTGAACAGTCTAATTTTAGAACGTCATCGGGATCCATTGAACCAAATCAGAAGGGCGGGCTGACGTTTTGTGCTTAGCGAAGAAGCTAGTTAGCCAAGCAGAGCGCTAGCTAGCCAAGCAGACTACTAGTTTTAGTACGGTTGAGAAGAACATACCAGCCTCTCCTCTAGTTTTAGTACGGATGCGATGAATAGACCAGCATCTCCTCTAGTTTTAGTATGGAAGTTTCCCCCGGAAAAAAACAACTCTTATATCTTTACTTTCAACACACATACAGACTTTCCTCGTGGCTAAATCCCCAGGTAGCTGTATAGACTTGCAACAGTGGCAAGATAAACCCTTGTAGCGTTCTATACGTCCAGTTAAAAGTTCATACAGAGTATCACACACACACACACAAACACATGATCAAATATTAATGTCTGAATAATTGCTGGTTCAGTGATGCTGAACAGATGAGGTGATTTAAAGAGCTACTGAGATATATTGAACAGTGGTGTGTGTGTGTGTGTGTGTGTGTGTGTGCTGCGGGTTCATTTTCATGTGATGTGCGTTTGAACATAAGGCACACAGAGGTGTACAGGGTCTGAGATAAACAGACACCCTACCAACAGTCCTTTGGGAGGGAGGGGGGGGAGAGAAGAGATTTGGGGCACAATTAAATATTTACCAACTAGCTGACTGTTAAGAGTTGTCATAGTGCAGAAAGTAGAGCCCCCTGAGGAGGAGAGCCTGAACTGACATAGATGCAAGTTGGCTGGGGAATATAAGTTTTGTTGGTGGAATATTTAAGAATGGAAGTACGAGAAAAGATGAGTCAGACAGAGTACAAACGTCTTGGTCAGAGACGGAAACTCAGTTCTAGTTTGTTTTGGAGGTTGTTCTTATGATAAAATGTTTTTTGTTTTGTTTTTTTGTTTTAAAAGCCGAGTGAGTGACAGAGCAAAAGAAGGAGGGTTTAAAACGCAGTGAGGGTTTAAAACACAGTGAGGGTTTAAACACAGTGAGGGTTTAAACACAGTGAGGGTTTAAAACGCAGTGAGGGTTAAAACACAGTGAGGGTTTAAAACACAGTGAGGGTTTAAAACACAGTGAGGGTTTAAACACAGTGAGGGTTTAAACACAGTGAGGGTTTAAACTGTGCACCACATGACATATGATTCTGTTCTTATCCTCTGTCCAATCCACCAACCATTCTGTTAGCTCACCGTCTCTGTGTGTGTATATATATATATAGAGAGCCTGGGAGGAAACAGATGGACCCAGCAGAGCTGAACACCGTCCTGTGTGCCAACACTGATAGGCTGTTATTGTGTTGTGTGTGCGTGGTGTGTGGATGTTGTTTGTACACACACAGGGCAACCTGTGCCAAGCTCCCTCCCATTCCCAGTTACAAATCGGCCCCCTAGCAGTACTTTCAGACTCCTTAAGTTGCTCCGTTCCCATGTCCTCATTCACTACCCCTCGTAGTGTTGAATGGATAACCAAGTGGGTTCCAATCAATAACAATATCTTTCAATAAATGGAGCATTACACAAATCACAATAACACAAAACATGATTAGATAATCTCATCCGTCAAGGAGGTACTTTACCACACAAGAGAAGATTGAGTAGAAGAGGATGGTTTATATCGTACTGCTCACAAAAAACGAGGAAATTGAAGACTTATAATTACATAAAATGCAGATTTGCTTTTCTCTCGTTCTCTCTTTTTAAATCCCCACGTTGTTTAACACATATTGTGTCGGCCTGCTTGGGACCGGTTTCAGTGTACTAAGTTCGAATCAATAGCCCAGAAATGCCTATATCTTATATTATCATTTTTATCTCATTCACAAATAAATAAATCAACTCAATTGGTGTGGTACTTATTTCGTTAAGACTCGGTTTGTGTAGATTCTCAGATTATCATTATTCACAGATTTACGTTAAAGGGAGTTTTTCCCCGTGTTTCTCCATCAATAACTAAATGTGTGACTCAGCACCTGGATTCGGTCTTACGTGGCAAAATTTGAAATGCTGTTCCCTACATTGGACTCAGAGCTAAGAGACTGACTGGGCTGTGACCTATCAAACTGACACCTAACCTAGCCAGGACACCTAGCCACTGTTGTCTTTAAGTGCTAGCTAGCTACTAGTTGGCAGCAGCTAACATATCTTCAGCAATATTCAAAATGTCAAGCCAGATAAGCTGGAATTATTACAATGTTATCAGTTTGTTAGTTTGACGTTGTAGGTGCTTGTTGCTTGCTCGTCTCCAGCTGAGCCAGCTAGCCAGGCTCCAGTGTAGCAGGCAACACGCAGCGTCTTGTTAACCTCTCTTGGGTAGGGGGCAGTATTTTCACATCTGGATGAAAAGCGTCCCCAAAGTAAACTGCCTGTTATTCAGGCCCAGAAGCTAGGATATGCATATGATTGGTAGATCTGGACAGAAAACTCTAAAGTTTCCAAAACGGTTAAAATAATGTCTGTGAGTATAACAGAACTGATATGGCAGGCGAAAAACCTGAGAAAAATCCAACCAGGAAGTGGAATTATTTTCATGTGGCTGTTTTTCAACTCAATGCCTGTAGAGAATCCAATGGGTTAGGAATCAGATTGCAGTTCCTATGGCTTCCACTAGATGACAAGAGTCTATGAACCGGTTATAGGTACAGGTTTCAGGCTCTTATTTTGAAAAACGACAAGTAAAAAGCCATTTTGGTCAGAGGAAGTATGCAGACCTGATTTGGGCGGGCTGTTTTTGCTTTCTATTGAAAACCGGTTGAAATATTATTGATTATAAAGACAATAAACAACCTGAGGATTAATTATAAACATCGTTTGACATGTTTTGACAAACTTCACCGGTACTTTTAGTATGTATTCGCCTGTCTGTTGTGACCGCCTTGGAGCCATTGGATTACTGAACAAAACTTTTTGGGACATAAAGAGGGACTTTATCGAACAAAACAAACATTTACTGTGTAACGGAGTCTTGTGAGTGCAACCATATGAAGATCATCAAAGGTAAGTGATTAGTTATATCGCTATTTCTGACTTTAGTGACTCCTCTACTTGGCTGGTAAATGTTTGTATGCGTTTCTTATGTGGAGAGCTGTCCTCAGATAATAGCATAGTAATAATACTAGTAATAATAAGTAATAATAGCAATAATAGTAATAGTATTATTAATAGTAATAATAATATAGTAATACTAATATTAATAATAGTAACAGTAGTAATAACAATAATGGTAACAGCAGTAGTAACAATACCTTGAGTTTGGTCTCATGTTCAATGGCAGGTGCCTTGTCTCTTTTAGGAGGAAGGTAAAGTTCCCATTTACCATACTCTTTCTTAGTGTAGGGGTGGGATGTACTGTTCCAGTCATCTGGGGAGAGGGTGACAGTTACATGAGAACATAGAAGACCATAGCTCACTGTTGCCAACAGTTTCTCAATGAGAATTCCTATTGGCTGCATAACCTTTTTACATTACCGTGACATCACAGCACCACATCTGCGCCCCCGACGAGAGAGCGACCAGAGAGCCAGCAGAGAGCAGAACACAGAGTGCGAGCAGAGGGCAGAGAGAGGGGCAGAGAACAGGGAGAGGGGCAGAGAACAGGGAGAGGGGCAGAGAACAGAGAGAGGGGCAGAGAACAGAGAGAGGATTGTACCATATCTTTCACTACATGTACAGTCGTGGCCAAAAGAGAATGACACAAATATTAATTTTAACAAAGTCTGCTGTCTCAGTTTGTATGATGACAATTTGCATATACTCCAGAATGTTATGAGTGATCAGATGAATTGCAATTAATTGCAAAGTCCCTCTTTGCCATGCAAATGAACTGAATCCCCAAAAAACATTTCCACTGCATTTCAGCCCTGCCACAAAAGGACCAGCTGACATGTCAGTGATTCTCTCGTTAACACAGGTGTGAGTGTTGATGAGGACAAGGCTGGAGATCATTCTGTCATGCTGATTGAGTTCGAATAACAGACTGGAAGCTTCAAAAGGAGGGTGGTGCTTGGAATCATTGTTCTTCCTCTGCCAACCATGGTTACCTGCAAGGAAACACGTGCCGTCATCATTACTTTGCACAAAAAGGGCTTCACAGGAAAGGGTATTGCTGCCAGTAAGATTGCACCTAAATCAACCATTTATCGGATCATCAAGAACTTCAAGGAGAGCGGTTCAATTGTTGTGAAGAAGGCTTCAGGGCACCTAAGAAAGTCCAGCAAACGCCAGGACCGTCTCCTAAAGTTTATTCAGCTGCGGGATCGGGGCTCCACCTGAACAGAGCTTGCTCAGGAATGGCAGCAGGCAGGTGTGAGTGCATCTGCACACACAGTGAGGCAAAGACTTTTGGAGGATGACCTGGTGTCAAGAAGGGCAGCAGAGAAGCCACTTCTCTCCAGGAAAAACATCAGTGACAGACTGATATTCTGCAAAAGGTACAGGGATTGGACTGCTGAGGACTGGGGTAAAGTCATTTTCTCTGATCAATTCTCTTTATGATTTTTTGGGGCATCTGGAAAAAAGCTTTCCCTTAGAAGACAAGGTGAGCGCTACCATCAGTCCTGTGTCATGCCAACAGTAAAGCATCCTGATACCATTCATGTGTGTGGTTGCTTCTCAGCCAAGGGACTGGGCTCACTCACAATTTTGCATAAGAACACAGCCATGAATAAAGAATGGTACCAACACATCCTCCGAGAGCAACTTCTCCCAACCATCCAGGAACAGTTTGGTGATGAACAATGCCTTTTCCAGCATGATGGAGCACCTTGCCATAAGGCAAAAGTGATAACTAAGTGGCTCGGGGAACAAAACATTGATATTTTGGGTCCATGGCCAGGAAACTCCCCAGACCTTAATCCCGTTGAGAACTTGTGGTCAATCCTCAAGAGGCAGGTGGACAAATAAAACCCCACAAATTCTGACAAACTCCAAGCATTGATTATGCAAGAATGGGCTGCCATCAGTCAGGATGTGGCCCAGAAGTCAGTTGACAGCATGCCAGGGCAGATTGCAGAGGTCTTGAAAAAGAAGGGACAACAATGCAAATATTGACTCTTTGCATCAACTTCATGTAATTGTCAATAAAAGCCTTTGACACTTATGAAATGCTTGTAATTGTACTTCAGTGTTCCACAGTAACATCTGACAAAAATATATAAAGGCACTGAAGCAGCAAACTTTGTGGAAATTAATATTTGTGTTATTCTCAAAACTTTTGGCCACGACTGGGTCTGCTGGGAAAGTGGTGTCTGTACAGAGAGAGGGGCAGAGACTTATTGGTGTCACAGTGTGTTATGTGATGACTACCCAAGGCACCAAATCATGCCACCTTAGTAGACAGTAGAACACACGAGCTTGCTCCGTCTCTCACACACAGTCCATTCCCAGACAGAGGTGTTAGTGGCCTAAGGCGATGCTATTGCAGCTTAACAGGCCTGGGGCACTCACCTGAAAATACACACTTGTCTGCTAAAGTGCTCTGACATCCCAACATGTTTAGAATACAATCATCTCCTTCAACCTCTCTCTCTCTCTCATCCTCCTTTAACCTGTCTCCTCCCCTTCATCGACACTGACTGAAGTGGATTTAACATGTGACACTGATAAGGGATCATAGCTTTCACCTGGTCTACTGTATGTCAAGTAAAGAGCAGGTGTTCCCCCCCACACTGGCCAGTTTATTAGGTACACCCATCTAGCACGGGGTCGGACCCCCCTTTGCCTCCAGAACAGCCTGAATTCTTTGGGTGTCGGAAATGTTCCACGGAGATGTTAGTCCATTCTGACGCGATGGCATCATGCATTCGCTGCAGATTGGACTGCCAACACCTTCCATCTCGTCCCAAAGATACTGGGTTCGGTCAACACCACCTTCCATCTCATCCCAAAGACACTGGGTTCGGTCAACACCACCTTCCATCTCGTCCCAAAGACACTGGGTTCGGTCAACACCACCTTCCATCTCGTCCCAAAGACACTGGGTTCGGTCAACACCACCTTCCATCTCGTCCCAAAGACACTGGGTTCGGTCAACACCACCTTCCATCTCGTCCCAAAGACACTGGGTTCGGTCAACACCACCTTCCATCTCGTCCCAAAGACACTGGGTTCGGTCAACACCACCTTCCATCTCGTCCCAAAGATACTGGGTTTGGTCAACACCACCTTCCATCTCGTCCCAAAGATACTGGGTTTGGTCAACACCACCTTCCATCTCGTCCCAAAGATACTGGGTTTGGTCAACAACACCTTCCATCTCGTCCCAAAGAAACTGGGTTTGGTCAACACCTTCCATCTCGTCCCAAAGATACTGGGTTTGGTCAACAACAATACGCTGTGGCGTTCAACCGTTGCTCAGTCGGTATCAAGGGACCTAACGTGAGCCAGGAAAACATTCCCCACACCAGAACACCCATCAGCCTGTACCGTTGACACCAGGCAGGTCCATGGACTCATACGGTTTACATCCTGACTGTCATCAACAGTAACTGAACGCCTGTCTGTCTGCTTTATATAACAAGCCACGTGACTCACTGTCTGGAGGAGCGAACCACTTCCCTGAACGGGGTGATGTCTGGAGGAGCGAACCACTTCCCTGAACGGGGTGATGTCTGGAGGAGCGAACCACTTCCCTGAATGGGGTGATGTCTGGAGGAGCGAACCACTTCCCTGAACGGGGTGATGTCTGGAGGAGCGAACCACTTCCCTGAACGGGGTGATGTCTGGAGGAGCGAACCACTTCCCTGAACGGGGTGATGTCTGGAGGAGCGAACCACTTCCCTGAACGGGGTGATGTCTGGAGGAGCGAACCACTTCCCTGAACGGGGTGATGTCTGGAGGAGCGAACCACTTCCCTGAACGGGGTGATGTCTGGAGGAGCGAACCACTTCCCTGAACGGGGTGATGTCTGGAGGAGCGAACCACTTCCCTGAACGGGGTGATGTCTGGAGGAGCGAACCACTTCCCTGAACGGGGTGATGTCTGGAGGAGCGAACCACTTCCCTGAACGGGGTGATGTCTGGAGGAGCGAACCACTTCCCTGAACGGGGTGATGTCTGGAGGAGCGAACCACTTCCCTGAACGGGGTGATGTCTGGAGGAGCGAACCACTTCCCTGAACGGGGTGATGTCTGGAGGAGCGAACCACTTCCCTGAACGGGGTGATGTACCTAATAAACTGTTCGGTCAGGGTGTTCTACAGATGGTCCCATTTGATGTTCTACAGATGGTCCCATATAGATGTTCTACAGATGGTCCCATATAGATGTTCTACAGATGGTTCCATATAGATGTTCTACAGATGGTTCCATATAGATGTTCTACAGATGGTTCCATATAGATGTTCTACAGATGGTTCCATATAGATGTTCTACAGATGGTTCCATATAGATGTTCTACAGATGGTTCCATATAGATGTTCTACAGATGGTTCCATATAGATGTTCTACAGATGGTTCCATATAGATGTTCTACAGATGGTTCCATATAGATGTTCTACAGATGGTTCCATATAGATGTTCTACAGATGGTTCCATATAGATGTTCTACAGATGGTTCCATATAGATGTTCTACAGATGGTTCCATATAGATGTTCTACAGATGGTTCCATATAGATGTTCTACAGATGGTTCCATATAGATGTTCTACAGATGGTTCCATATAGATGTTCTACAGATGGTTCCATATAGATGTTCTACAGATGGTTCCATATAGATGTTCTACAGATGGTTCCATATAGATGTTCTACAGATGGTTCCATATAGATGTTCTACAGATGGTTCCATATAGATGTTCTACAGATGGTTCCATATAGATGTTCTACAGATGGTTCCATATAGATGTTCTACAGATGGTTCCATATAGATGTTCTACAGATGGTTCCATATAGATGTTCTACAGATGGTCCCATATAGATGTTCTACAGATGGTCCCATATAGATGCTCTACAGATGGTCCCATATAGATGCTCTACAGATGGTCCCATATAGATGCTCTACAGATGGTCCCATATAGATGTTCTACCGATAGTCCCATATAGATTGTCCCATATATATGCTCTACAGATGGTCCCATATAGATGCTCTACAGATGGTCCCATATAGATGGTCCCATATAGATGGTCCCATATAGATGCTCTACAGATGGTTCCATATAGATGGTCCCATATAGATGTAACATACAGTGCCTTGCGAAAGTATTCGGCCCCCTTGAACTTTGCGACTTTTTGCCACATTTCAGGCTTCAAACATAAAGATATAAAACTGTATTTTTGTGTAGAATCAACAACAAGTGGGACACAATCATGAAGTGGAACGACATTTATTGGATATTTCAAACTTTTTTAACAAATCAAAAACTGAAAAATTGGGCGGGGCAAAATTTTTTGTGTGTGTTCTCGTCCTTCGGTGTGTGTGTGTTCTTGTCCGCCCGTGTGTGTGTGTTCTCGTCTGACCGTGTGTGTGTGTGTGTTCTTGTCCGCCCGTGTGTGTGTATACTTACTGAAGTCCCCAGTGAGGAACAAGGCCTGAGCTCCCGGGGCCCACTCTCTGAACATCAGGCTGTTATTAGCCTGTCTCTGGACACCATAGGACATGTAACTCCTGGTGAAGTCATCAAAACTCCCCTCAGCCTCCTCCAACTTAGACAACCTCTCAGTGAACAACTGGTACCTACAGAGAGAGAGAAAGATGGTGAAAGACGTTAGCACACACACACACACACACACACACACTAACGAAGCCTCATCCAGAGAACTACGTTATAATCCCGATAAATAAATCATCAAAACGGAGCGGTGGGAAAGAGAGACTCCATTGGAGTGCAGATAACATGGATTTTCTCCCAGTCCTGTCCCTGTTCCAGTCCCAGTCCCTGTTCCAGTCCCTGCCCCAGTCCCTGCTCCAGTCCATGTTCCAGTCCCAGTCCCTGTTCCAGTCCCTGCCCCAGTCCCTGCTCCAGTCCATGTTCCAGTCCCAGTCCCTGCTCCAGTCCCTGTTCCAGTCCCTGCCCCAGTCCCTGCTCCAGTCCATGTTCCAGTCCCAGTCCCTGCTCCAGTCCCTGCTCCAGTCCATGTTCCAGTCCCAGTCCCTGCTCCAGTCCCTGCTCCAGTCCCTGTTCCAGTCCCAGTCCCTGCTCCAGTCCCTGCTCCAGTCCATGTTCCAGTCCCAGTCCCTGTTCCAGTCCCTGCCCCAGTCCCTGCTCCAGTCCATGTTCCAGTCCCAGTCCCTGCTCCAGTCCCTGCTCAAGTCCCAGTCCCTGCTCCAGTCCATGTTCCAGTTCCAGTCCCTGCTCCAGTCCCTGCTCAAGTCCCAGTCCCTGCTCCAGTCCCTGCTCAAGTCCCAGTCCCTGCTCCAGTCCATGTTCCAGTTCCAGTCCCTGCTCCAGTCCCTGCTCAAGTCCCAGTCCCTGCTCCAGTCCCTGCTCCAGTCCCTGCCCCAGTCCCTGCCCCTGTTCCAGTACCAGCTCCTGCTCCAGTCCCTGCTCCAGTCCCTGCTCCTGTTCCAGTCCCTGATCCTGCTCCAGTTCCTGCCCCAGTCCCTGCCCCAGTCCCTGCTCCTGTCCCAGTCCCAGTCCCTTTGATAAATGGGACATTCTAAATGTAAACACATTTTACATATTAGTAAAGACAAGATTACATTGAGAATAGTTTGATGAGTGAAAATAGGATCACTTGATGAGACAGCTTGACCAGCCTGAGACAAGGAACAGAGAACAAGCTTTTTTTCTCCCTACTTTTCTCAAATCATCAATAGTTTACAGTCCCGTCATGCAGCCCAAATATGTTTTGATTTCTAACACATTCTAAAAGGTTGGTATCATTCACAACTAAAGTTGTAAAAAATCTAGCATATATGACCTGTTTCAAATGATCATTTTAACATTGCCACTTCATTTGAGCACTTGCTCCGGAGTGGGGAAAACACCCTTTTTATTTATTATTATTTTTTATATATTTTACTATAAAAAAAATGTTAAAGTGTTATAGATTCTTCAAAGTAGCCACCCTTTGCCTTGATGACAGAAACATCCTGGAATCAGTAGGTTTGTCCGAACTTTTGACTGGTACTTAATTTCATTAATATTCTGGTGTTTCTTTTCCATGAAAAAGATACAAATTACTCTGGGTTTCTGTTAGAATGGAGCGGAAAATATGGCGCTGTACAACGTGATTCCATAGGTGTTATTTCATAGTTGTGATGTCTCCTACAGAATTAGACAGACACTACTCAACACTAGTGAGACTCATTTCGTCTATGGTAGGCCTACAGTATATCAAAAAATATTATTTTCAATAATTACATTTAGAGGATTGGAGGACTCTAAATTAATATGTGAGGGACATTTTCCATTAGATGTTATCACAGATCCTCAGGGGCTTTTATAATTCTCAATTAATAAATAATAATAATAATCACTGTTTAAAAAGTAACAATATTTTAGAGATTTCGTTTTACCCAAGAGTGAGTGACAAAAAAGGCAAAAAGCAGACATCACTTGTTTATATTCAGTCAACACATATCTCAAGAATATCATATTTCAACAAGTCATTTGTTATGGATCCATAACTAAATCAACATCTGTATTTTGAAAGAGTATTTTAATAATTATTTTATTAACGAAAGCATAAAGATGCTGATGATGAAACACAGTACTGTACAGTATATGCTTTTACAGTTGGATAATAAAGCATTCTGAAGATATAAGCCACCTGCATTTATTTATTAGGCTACTGTGTAGTCTGACAAGTAAACATACCTACAGTATGTACTGTAGGGAACATGGGAAAGTGCCTAATTCCTTACATAAGGGAGAGCAGGCCCATGTCCAGACTTTCTCTCGTGACCTCACGTACTCATTAACTCTGTTTTTAATGCTTTTTAAAGGTTGCATCAGTCACAGACAGAAACTTCTGGAGACACAGTATTAATGATGGACACCCGGAGGTTCACTGGTTCTTTATATATGAATTATAACATCATGTTTCTAGTTACAATGTGTAATCATTGATGTCCCAGGAGCAGGAGTGGTAAACACTGTTTAAGTGTGTAATTGTAATACATACATGCAGTCACGGCATCATTCACAGTTTGATACACCTGGTATTGGATATGACTGAAAAAAATGGAGAGAAAAAAACCTTGCAAAATAGCAATTTTCGTAAATTAACTTTGACGAAAGAATACACACAATCGTTTTTCTCGACATCAACATATTCCTCTCAATTGTAAATGTTTTGCTTGACTCGTTATGATGTTATAACTACTTGAATTTGCCTCCCGAAATGTTTTGTCAGCCCATCTTTGCTGAAGATGGCTGACAAATTCAAATTCGTCATTGGAACCACTCGATATGATTGGTCATACACAAACCTTGGCACCCAAATGCATAATGAGTGCTTTAACTCCCCCTGGTGGTGATCTGGAGCAATGACGCCGGGAACCTCCCGCGGTGGCTCACAACTTTTAAAAGGAGGAACTACTGTACAAGTCTATTCTAAATCTGAGGGGGTCACTGGGCTTTCAAAGTTCAATACAATAAACATGAATCCACAGAAGAAGAAAAAAATTCAGTTCACAAATACTGACCTATAAACCACTATGAGATGTAATCAAATGTGAGTGACTGTGCAGATCGATAAACACTGTTAGGAAATGTGTTCTTATGACCATGTATGATGCAATGATGTCTTGCAACAAAGAATCCTACCACACCGGAGTAAGGCAGTGCAAATTCAATGTCCCACACTCCGAGGGCCCTCACCTCCTCCCTGTAGGCCGTCTCGTCGTTGTTGGTAATCAAGCCTACCACTGGTTGTGTCGTCCGCAAACTTGATGATTGAGTTGGAGGCGTGCGTGGCCGCGCAGTCGTGGGTGAACAGGGAAAAATATATAATAATAACAATAATAAGTCTTCTTCCTGTGGCTCGTCATCCTTGGTGGAACTGAAACTCAATATAAAAACGCCACTGTCAACTGCGTTTATTTTCAGCAAACTTAACATGTGTAAATATTTGTATGAACATAAGATTCAACAACTGCGACATAAACTGAACAGGTTCCACAGACGTGACTAACAGAAATTGAATAATGTATCCTTGAACAAGAGGGGGGATCAAAATCAAAAGTAACAGTCAGTATCTGGTGTGGCCACCAGCTGCATTAAGTACTGCAGTGCATCTCCTCGTCATGGACTGCACCAGATGTGCCAGTTCTTGCTGTGAGATGTTACCCCACTCTTTCAACGGAAATTTCTGGGGGGGGGGGACCACCCTCGTCCTCACCCTCCGATCCAACAGGTCCCAGACGTGCTCAATGGGATTGAGATCCAGGCTCTTCGCTGGCCATGGCAGAACACTGACATTCCTGTCTTGCAGGAAATCATGCACAGAACGAGCAGTATGGCTGGTGGCATTGTCATGCTGGAGGGTCATGTCAGGATGAGCCTGCAGGAAGGATACCACATGAGGGAGGAGGTCTTCCCCATAATGCACTGCTTTGAGATTGCCCCTAATGACAACAAGCTCAGACTGATGATACAGTGACACACCAGACCATGACGGACCCTCCACCTCCAAATCGATCCCGCTCCAGAGTACAGGCCTCGGTGTAACGCTCATTCCTTCAACGATAAACGCAAATCCGACCATCACCCCTTGTGAGACAAAACCACGACTCGTCAGTGAAGAGCACTTTTTGCCAGTCCTGTCTGGTCCAGCGACGGTGGGTTTGTGCCAATAGGCGACGTTGTTGCCGGTGATGTCTGGTGAGGACCTGCCTTACAACAGGCCTACAAGCCCTCAGTCCAGCCTCTCTCAGCCTATTGCAGACAGTCTGAGCACTGATGGAGGGATTGTGTGTTCCTGGTGTAACTCGGGCAGTTGTTGTTGCCATCCTGTACCTGTCCCGCAGGTGTGATGTTCGGATGTACCGATCCTGTGCAGGTGTTGTTATACGTGGTCTGCCACTCTGAGGACGATCAGCTGTCTGTCCTGTCTCCCTGTAGCGCTGTCTTAGTCGTCTCACAGTACGGACATTGCAATTTATTTCCCTGGCCACATCTGCAGTCCTCATGCCTCCTTGCAGCATGCCTAAGACACGTTCACACAGGTGATCAGGGACCCTGGGCATATTTCTTTTGGTGTTTTTCAGAGTCAGTAGAAAGGCCTCTTTAGTGTCCTAGTTTTCATAACTGTGACCTTAACTGCCTATCGTCTGTAAGCTGTTCGTGTCTTAAAGACCGTTCTACAGGTGCATGTTCATTAATTGTTTATGGTTCAACAAGCATGGGAAACAGTCTTCAAACCCTTTACAATGACAGTTACCAGCCCTTTCAAGCTTAACATCCTTATCATTTATCGCCCTCCAGGTTCCCTCGGAGAGTTCATCAATGAGCTTGATGCCTTGATAAGCTCCTTTCCTGAGGACGGCTCACCTCTCACAGTCCTGGGCGACTTTAACCTCCCCACGTCTACCTTTGACTCATTCCTCTCTGCCGCCTCCTTTCCACTCCTCTCCTCTTTTGACCTCACCCTCTCACCTTCCCCTCCTACTCACAAGGCAGGCAATACGCTCGACCTCATCTTTACTAGATGCTGTTCTTCCACTAACCTCATTGCAACTCCCCTCCAAGTCTCCGACCACTACCTTGTATCCTTTTCCCTCTCGCTCTCATCCAACACTTCCCACACTGCCCCTACTCGGATGGTATCGCGCCGTCCCAACCTTCGCTCTCTCTCCCCCGCTACTCTCTCCTCTTCCATCCTATCATCTCTTCCCTCTGCTCATACCTTCTCCAACCTATCTCCTGATTCTGCCTCCTCAACCCTCCTCTCTTCCCTTTCTGCATCCTTTGACTCTCTATGTCCCCTATCCTCCAGGCCGGCTCGGTCCTCCCCTCCCGCTCCGTGGCTCGACGACTCATTGCGAGCTCACAGAACAGTGCTCCGGGCAGCCGAGCGGAAATGGAGGAAAACTCGCCTCCCTGCGGACCTGGCATCCTTTCACTCCCTCCTCTCTACATTTTCCTCCTCTGTCTCTGCTGCTAAAGCCACTTTCTTCCACTCTAAATTCCAAGCATCTGCCTCTAACCCTAGGAAGCTCTTTGCCACCTTCTCCTCCCTCCTGAATCCTCCTCCCCCTCCCCCCTCCTCCCTCTCTGCAGATGACTTCGTCAACCATTTTGAAAAGAAGGTCGACGACATCCGATCCTCGTTTGCTAAGTCAAACGACACCGCTGGTTCTGCTCACACTGCCCTACCCTGTGCTCTGACCTCTTTCTCCACTCTCTCTCCAGATGAAATCTCGCTTCTTGTGACGGCCGGCCGCCCAACAACCTGCCCGCTTGACCCTATCCCCTCCTCTCTTCTCCAGACCATTTCCGGAGACCTTCTCCCTTACCTCACCTCGCTCATCAACTCATCCCTGACCGCTGGCTACGTCCCTTCCGTCTTCAAGAGAGCGAGAGTTGCACCCCTTCTGAAAAAACCTACACTCGATCCCTCCGATGTCAACAACTACAGACCAGTATCCCTTCTTTCTTTTCTCTCCAAAACTCTTGAACATGCCGTCCTTGGCCAGCTCTCCCGCTATCTCTCTCAGAATGACCTTCTTGATCCAAATCAGTCAGGTTTCAAGACTAGTCATTCAACTGAGACTGCTCTTCTCTGTATCACGGAGGCGCTCCGCACTGCTAAAGCTAACTCTCTCTCCTCTGCTCTCATCCTTCTAGACCTATCGGCTGCCTTCGACACTGTGAACCATCAGATCCTCCTCTCCACCCTCTCCGAGTTGGGCATCTCCGGTGCGGCCCACGCTTGGATTGCGTCCTACCTGACAGGTCGCTCCTACCAGGTGGCGTGGCGAGAATCTGTCTCCTCGCCACGCGCTCTCACCACTGGTGTCCCCCAGGGCTCTGTTCTAGGCCCTCTCCTATTCTCGCTATACACCAAGTCACTTGGCTCTGTCATAACCTCACATGGTCTCTCCTATCATTGCTATGCAGACGACACACAATTAATCTTCTCCTTTCCCCCTTCTGATGACCAGGTGGCGAATCGCATCTCTGCATGTCTGGCAGACATATCAGTGTGGATGACGGATCACCACCTCAAGCTGAACCTCGGCAAGACGGAGCTGCTCTTCCTCCCGGGGAAGGACTGCCCGTTCCATGATCTCGCCATCACGGTTGACAACTCCATTGTTTCCTCCTCCCAGAGCGCTAAGAACCTTGGCGTGATCCTGGACAACACCCTGTCGTTCTCAACTAACATCAAGGCGGTGGCCCGTTCCTGTAGGTTCATGCTCTACAACATCCGCAGAGTACGCCCCTGCCTCACACAGGAAGCGGCGCAGGTCCTAATCCAGGCACTTGTCATCTCCCGTCTGGATTACTGCAACTCGCTGTTGGCTGGGCTCCCTGCCTGTGCCATTAAACCCCTACAACTCATCCAGAACGCCGCAGCCCGTCTGGTGTTCAACCTTCCCAAGTTCTCTCACGTCACCCCGCTCCTCCGCTCTCTCCACTGGCTTCCAGTTGAAGCTCGCATCCGCTACAAGACCTTGGTGCTTGCCTACGGAGCTGTGAGGGGAACGGCACCGCAGTACCTCCAGGCTCTGATCAGGCCCTACACCCAAACAAGGGCACTGCGTTCATCCACCTCTGGCCTGCTCGCCTCCCTACCACTGAGGAAGTACAGTTCCCGCTCAGCCCAGTCAAAACTGTTCGCTGCTCTGGCCCCCCAATGGTGGAACAAACTCCCTCACGACGCCAGGACAGCGGAGTCAATCACCACCTTCCGGAGACACCTGAAACCCCACCTCTTCAAGGAATACCTAGGATAGGATAAAGCAATCCTTCTCACCCCCCCTTAAATGATTTAGATGCACTATTGTAAAGTGGCTGTTCCACTGATGTCAGAAGGTGAATTCACCAATTTGTAAGTCGCTCTGGATAAGAGCGTCTGCTAAATGACTTAAATGTAAATGTAAATGTAAGTTATTTGGATTTTTACAAATTATCTTTGAAAGACAGGGTCCTGAAAAAGGGACATTTATTTTTTTGTTTATATACCTTGAGTACCTTTTGACACACCCCTCCCTCAGATTACACACACACACCTGGGGCGGCAGGGTAGCCTAGTGGTTAGAGCGTTGGACTAGTAACCAGAAGGTTGCAAGTTCAAACCCCCGAGCCGGTAGTTAACCTGTACAGGGGCAGAACTGTTCCTAGGCAGTCATTGAAAATAAGAATTTGTTCTTAACTGACTTGCCTAGTAAAATAAAAAAAATTACACACACACCTCAGATTACACACACACAAAAAAAAAAAAATTCAAACAAAACAATTTGACAAGCTTTTAGGCGACATACCAGGGTGCCAGCAGCAACGTGTGACCTGCTACCACAAGAACATGGCCAACCAGCGTGTCTGAAATACCAATGTGAATAACCCACATTTATCCTCTCCCCCGTCATTCATACAGGACTCTATTTGCACTGTTAGTTGCTTATGCAACGTCCCTCTCCCCGGTCTCCCTCTCCCCGGTCTCCCTCTCCCCCTGGTCTCTCTCCGCAGGCTCCCCATCCCCGGTCTCCCCCTCCCAGGTCTCCCTCTCCACCTCCACCTCCCGCGGTCTCCCTCTCCCCCTCACCGGTCTCCCCGGTCCCCCTCCCTAGTCTCCCTCTCCCCCTCCCAGGTCTCCCTCTCCACCTCCACCGGTCTCCCTCTCCCCCTCACCGGTCTCCCCGGTCCCCCTCCCTAGTCTCCCTCTCCCCCTCCCAGGTCTCCCTCTCCACCTCCACCTCCCGCGGTCTCCCTCTCCCCCTCACCGGTCTCCCTCTCCCCAGGCTCCCCATCCCCGGTCTCCCCCTCCCAGGTCTCCCTCTCCACCTCCACCTCCCGCGGTCTCCCGCGGTCTCCCGCGGTCTCCCTCTCCCCCTCACCGGTCTCCCCGGTCCCCCTCCCTAGTCTCCCTCTCCCCCTCCCAGGTCTCCCTCTCCACCTCCACCTCCCGCGGTCTCCCTCTCCCCCTCACCGGTCTCCCTCTCCCCAGGCTCCCCATCCCCGGTCTCCCCCTCCCAGGTCTCCCCTCTCCCCCTCACCGGTCTCCCTCTTCCCCTCCCAGGTCTCCCTCTCCCCCTCCCAGGTCTCCCTCTCCACCTCCACCTCCCGCGGTCCCCCGCGGTCTCCCTCTCCCCCTCACCGGTCTCCCCGGTCCCCCTCCCTAGTCTCCCTCTTCCCCTCCCAGGTCTCCCTCTCCACCTCCACCTCCCGCGGTCTCCCTCTCCCCCTCACCGGTCTCCCCCTCCCCAGGCTCCCCATCCCCGGTCTCCCCCTCCCAGGTCTCCCTCTCCCCCTCCCTAGTCTCCCTCTCCCCCTCCCAGGTCTCCCTCTCCACCTCCACCTCCCGCGGTCTCCCTCTCCCCCTCACCGGTCTCCCTCTCCCCAGGCTCCCCATCCCCGGTCTCCCCCTCCCAGGTCTCCCTCTCCACCTCCACCTCCCGCGGTACATTACCATTAGACCCACTGTGGTTGACATTTAGCTCCATTACCATTAGACCCACCGTGGTTGACATTTAGCTCCATTACCATTAGACCCACCGTGGTTGACATTTAGCTCCATTACCATTAGACCCACCGTGGTTGACATTTAGCTCCATTACCATTAGACCCACCGTGGTTGACATTTAGCTCCATTACCATTAGACCCACCGTGGTTGACATTTAGCTCCATTACCATTAGACCCACCGTGGTTGACATTTAGCTCCATTACCATTAGACCCACCGTGGTTGACATTTAGCTCCATTACCATTAGACCCACTGTGGTTGACATTTAGCTCCATTACCATTAGACCCACTGTGGTTGACATTTAGCTCCATTACCATTAGACCCACTGTGGTTGACATTTAGCTCCATTACCATTAGACCCACTGTGGTTGACATTTAGCTCCATTACCATTAGACCCACTGTGGTTGACATTTAGCTCCATTACCATTAGACCCACCGTGGTTGACATTTAGCTCCATTACCATTAGACCCACCGTGGTTGACATTTAGCTCCATTACCATTAGACCCACTGTGGTTGACATTTAGCTCCATTACCATTAGACCCACTGTGGTTGACATTTAGCTCCATTACCATTAGACCCACTGTGGTTGACATTTAGCTCCATTACCATTAGACCCACTGTGGTTGACTTTTAGCTCCATTACCATTAGACCCACTGTGGTTGACTTTTAGCTCCATTACCATTAGACCCACTGTGGTTGACATTTAGCTCCATTACCATTAGACCCACTGTGGTTGACTTTTAGCTCCATTACCATTAGACCCACTGTGGTTGACTTTTAGCTCCATTACCATTAGACCCACCGTGGTTGACATTTAGCTCCATTAAGGAAGTAATAACCTGTATGGACACTCCCTTCAGCCGACACCAATCCCATGTTCTCAACCGTGGGGAGTAGTGAGTGAGTGTACACTTCAGGAGGAAGGAGGGGTTATTGGGACGTCCCGTCTATTTGACATTTAAGCTACATTACCATTTAAAAAAAACACACAAATTGAGTCAACACACACAGGATTGGCAAGACCACAGAACATAGCCTCTAGCATGACCGACAGAGACAGACCACCCACACACACACACCAACCAACTCTCTCTACTGTTATCCAGTGTGTGTGTGTTTATGTCTGATTCAACGAACAACGACTGAAGAGAGAAAGGCTGTGAATAAAACATTCAACTGTTGTTAATGACCTCTCAGTGTATTCCATGTTATCTCTCTGTATGTGTGTGTGTGTGTGTCAACCCATCAGTGTTTCTGTTTTAATGAGCTCAGTATAGACCTCCAGAGACAACCTATCACATCCTCCCTGTCACCATCACGCTACAGAGGTCACACAGAGGTCACACAAACACTTGGGAGGCACACACACAAACATCTCTCTAAGGAGACGCAGCTAACACTCATACACAACCTTCGACCGGGCCTGTATTGATCTCACACACACACACAGGACTGTCTGACAAGACATTCGGGCCCAGGGCCCCGTGCGACCCGGGTAAAGACCGGCCCAGGGCCCCGTGCGACCCGGGTAAAGACCGGCCCAGGGCCCCCGTGCGACCCGGGTAAAGACCGGCCCAGGGCCCCCCGGGTAAAGACCGGCCCAGGGCCCCCCGGGTAAAGACCGGCCCAGGGCCCCCCGGGTAAAGACCGGCCCAGGGCCCCCCGGGTAAAGACCGGCCCAGGGCCACCCGGGTAAAGACCGGCCCAGGGCCACCCGGGTAAAGACCGGCCCAGGGCCACCCAGGTAAAGACCGGCCCAGGGCCACCCAGGTAAAGACCGGCCCAGGGCCACCCGGGTAAAGACCGGCCCAGGGCCACCCGGGTAAAGACCGGCCCAGGGCCCCCCGGGTAAAGACCGGCCCAGGGCCCCCGGGTAAAGACCGGCCCAGGGCCCCCCGGGTAAAGACCGGCCCAGGGCCACCCAGGTAAAGACCGGCCCAGGGCCCCCGTGTGACCCAGGTAAAGACCGGCCCAGGGCCACCCAGGTAAAGACCGGCCCAGGGCCCCCGGGTAAAGACCGGCCCAGGGCCACCCAGGTAAAGACCGGCCCAGGGCCCCCCGGGTAAAGACCGGCCCAGGGCCACCCGGGTAAAGACCGGCCCAGGGCCACCCGGGTAAAGACCGGCCCAGGGCCACCCAGGTAAAGACCGGCCCAGGGCCACCCAGGTAAAGACCGGCCCAGGGCCACCCAGGTAAAGACCGGCCCAGGGCCACCCAGGTAAAGACCGGCCCAGGGCCACCCAGGTAAAGACCGGCCCAGGGCCACCCAGGTAAAGACCGGCCCAGGGCCACCCGGGTAAAGACCGGCCCAGGGCCACCCAGGTAAAGACCGGCCCAGGGCCACCCAGGTAAAGACCGGCCCAGGGCCCCGTGTGACAGATACACACTATTGGGTTGACTAACACCACAGTGACTTCAGCTTATCATTTTTCATATAGAATAATGCTTCTGTTATTTCTATATGTTAAAAAGGGAAGCATGAACATCCCCCGATAGGATCTCAGTCTATATGTGCTACTATTTAGGGCAGGAGGGTGTGTGTGTGTGTGTGTGTGTGTGGTAACACCTCAGAAGTCACTGCCAAATCCACAAGCTGGCTCACCGTGACTCAGTGCTTTTGACCGACCAGACAGACACAGGACTTAGGAAGCACTCTGCGCCACCAACTCTCCCCGTGACACTCATTCAGAATTTTTCCAACACACATTCTGGAGTATCTCCTATCATTGGCACCTGCTCACAAGCGTCAAATCGGCTCATCGTGACCAAGTGATTTACATAGGACAGGACACACGACTTGGAAAGCCCCTCCCCCATCCTCCCATTTACACAGACAGACAGAGAGACCCGGGAGCATCTCCTATCACGCTGGCTTATACCACAAGATTGATGAATACTTGTTTCTGATTGGGACAAATAGTAAGCTGCAAAAGTATTGGGACAGTGAGAACTGTTTGGTTCAGTTACTTTGGACTTGAAATGATACAATGACTATGGCGGGTTATATGTGCAGACCGACAGCTTTCATTTGAGGGTAGTTTCATCCAATTACAGCACTTGATGTACATAGTTCCTCCCCCCATTTTAGTGGACCAAAAGCATTTGGGACTAAATTAGTAAAAAAGTGAAGTACTTGGTCCCACATTGCATAGCTTGTGACTAAAAACTTGTACAATTCATTTGCTATTTGTTTTGTTTGTGTTTCAGATTATTTTGTGCCCAATAGAAATGAACGGTAAATAACGCATTGTCATTTTGGAGTCACTTTTATTGTAAATAAGAAAATAATGTGATTATAAATAAGTCCATACTAATATCGATGCTACCATAATTATGAATAATCCTTAATAAATTCGGAATAATTATGAGTGAGAAAGTTAGAGGCATAAATATTTATTTTTAAAGTGCTGTAATTTCTATCACAACTACTATTTTACAACCATTGATACTTTAAGACTAACAACACACCACATTTACTTCAGGAAATTATATTTTGTATTTTGTTACACTTAAGCTTTGCACTCTCAAAACTGCATAGCGACTAGGGTATCCTGGCTGTTTAAACTGCATAGCGACTAGGGTATCCTGGCTGTTTAAACTGCATAGCGACTAGGGTATCCTGGCTGTTTAAACTGCATAGCGACTAGGGAATCCTGGCTGTTTAAACTGCATACTTTAAACCTTAATTATTCCTCTGAGAGGAGAGAGGCAGGACGGACAGGCTCTCTCCTCGCCTCTGGTCTGCTTTGTTCTTAATTAATCTATTGAGACTGAAGTTGACACTCGTGAAGAAAGGGGGTGTTGGGGGGGGGTGGTGTGTGTTTGTGTGTGTCGACACAAACGTGTGCTTGTGTTGCAAACATCCCATCCCTCTCCTCCACCTTGCCTAGTCCTCCAAGGTGACGCCAAACTTCAAGGTTGTATATACATTAGCACGTCGGTCCCCCCCACCGGGGCCTCTGGCGCGTCGGTCCCGCCCACCGGGCCCTCTGGCGCGTCGGCCCCCCCCCCCACCGGGGCCTCTGGCGCGTCGGCCCCCCCCCCCCACCGGGGCCTCTGGCGCGTCGATGTCCCCCCCCACCGGGGCCTCTGGCGCGTCGATGTCCCCCCCCACCGGGGCCTCTGGCGCGTCGATGTCCCCCCCCCCACCGGGGCCTCTGGCGCGTCGATGTCCCCCCCCCACCGGGGCCTCTGGCGCGTCGATGTCCCCCCCACCGGGGCCTCTGGCGCGTCGATGTCCCCCCCCCACCGGGGCCTCTGGCGCGTCGATGTCCCCACCACCGGGGCCTCTGGCGCGTCGATGTCCCCACCACCGGGGCCTCTGGCGCGTCGATGTCCCCCCCACCGGGGCCTCTGGCGCGTCGATGTCCCCCCCACCGGGGCCTCTGGCGCGTCGATGTCCCCCACCGGGGCCTCTGGCACGTCGATGTCCCCCACCGGGGCCTCTGGCACGTCGATGTCCCCCACCGGGGCCTCTGGCACGTCGATGTCCCCCACCGGGGCCTCTGGCACGTCGATGTCCCCCACCGGGGCCTCTGGCACGTCGATGTCCCCCACCGGGGCCTCTGGCACGTCGATGTCCCCCTCCGGGGCCTCTGGCACGTCGGTCCCCCACCAGCGTACAGTCGGAAGTTTACATACACTTTGGTTGGAATCATTGAAAATCGTTTTTCAACCACTCCACAAATTTCTTGTTAACAAATTGTGGTTTTAGCAAGTCGGTTAGGACAAGTCATTTTTCCAACAATTGTTTACAGACAGATTATTTCACTGTATCACAATTCCAGTGGGTCAGAAGTTTACATACACTAACTTGACTGTGCCTTTAAACAGCTTGGAAAATTCCAGAAAATGATGTCATGGCTTTAGAAGCTTCTGATAGGCTAATTGACCTCTTTTGAGTCAATTGTAGGTGTACCTGTAGATGTATTTCAAGGCCGACCTTCAAACTCAGTGCCTCTTTGCTTGACATCATGGGAAAACCAAAAAGAAAATCAGCCAAGACCTCAGAAAATAAATGTGTAGACCTCCAAGTCTGGTTCATCCTTGGGAGCAATTTCAAAACGGCAGAAGGTACCGCGTTCATCTATACAAACAATAGGACGCATGTATAAACACCATGGGACCACGCAGCCGTCATACCGCTCAGGAAGGAGATGCGTTCTGTCTCCTAGAGATGAACGTACTTTGGTGTGAAAAGTGCAAATCAATCCCAGAACAACAGCAAAGGACCTTGTGAAGATGCTGGAGGAAACAGGTACAAAAGTATCTATATCCACAGTAAAACGAGTCCTATATCAACATAACCTGAAAGGCCGCTCAGCAAGGAAGAAGCCACTGCTCCAAAACCACCATAAAAAGCCAGGCTACAGTTTGCATCTGGAGAAATGTCCACAAACTAAAAATGGCCATAATGACCATCGTTATGTTTGGAGAAATAAGGGAGAGGCTTGCAAGCCGAAGAACACCATCCCAACCGTGAAGCATGGGGGTGGCAGCATCATGTTGTGGGGGACTGGCGCACAAAATAGATGGCATCATGAGGAGGCGAAAATAATGTGGATATATTGAAGCAACATCTCAAGACATCAGTCAGGAAGTTAAAGCTTGGTCGCAAATGGGTCTTCCAACTGGACAATGACCCCAAGCATACTTCCAAAGTTGTGGCAAAATGGCTTAAGGACAACAAAGTCAAGGTATTGGAGTGGCCATCACAAAGCCCTGGCCTCAATCCTATAGAACATTTGTGGGCAGAACTGAAAAAGTGTGTGCGAGCAAGGAGGCCTACAAACCTGACTCAGTTACACCAGCTCTGTCAGGAGGAATGGGCCAAAATTGACCCAACTTATTGTGGGAAGCTTGTGGAAGGGTACCTGAAACAGTTATACTATTTAAAGGCATTGCTACCAAATACTAATTGAGTGTAAACTTCTGACCCACTGGGAATGCGACGAAAGAAATAAAAGCTCAAATAAATAATTCTCTACTATTATTTTTGACATTTCAAGTTCTTAAAATAAAGTGGTGATCCTAACTGACCTAAGACAGGGAAGTTTTACTAGGATTTAATGTCAGGAATTGTGAAAAACTGAGTTGAAATGTATTTGGCTAAGGTATATGTAAACTTCAGACAACCGTATAGTCACCCCCTTTGCTATGAAGCCGCCAAATGTAAATGTAAACCTCCGACTACAATTGTATATAGTATATCGGTCCTCCATCAGTGTACATAGTGTATCAGTCCTCCATCAGTGTACATAGTATATCAGTCCTCCATCAGTGTATATAGTATATCAGTCCTCCATCAGTGTATACAGTAATATAGTATATCAGTCCTCCATCAGTGTATACAGTAATATAGTATATCAGTCCTCCATCAGTGTATACAGTAATATAGTATATCAGTCCTCCATCAGTGTATACAGTAATATAGTATATGAGTCCTCCATCAGTGTATATAGTATATCAGTCCTCCATCAGTGTATATAGTATATCAGTCCTCCATCAGTGTATATAGTATATCAGTCCTCCATCAGTGTATACAGTAATATAGTATATCAGTCCTCCATCAGTGTATATAGTATATCAGTCCTCCATCAGTGTATACAGTAATATAGTATATCAGTCCTCCATCAGTGTATATAGTATATCAGTCCTCCATCAGTGTACATAGTGTATCAGTCCTCCATCAGTGTATACAGTAATATAGTATATCAGTCCTCCATCAGTGTATATAGTATATCAGTCCTCCATCAGTGTACATAGTATATCAGTCCTCCATCAGTGTACATAGTGTATCAGTCCTCCATCAGTGTATACAGTAATATAGTATATCAGTCCTCCATCAGTGTATATAGTATCTCAGTCCTCCATCAGTGTATATAGTATATCAGTCCTCCATCAGTGTATATAGTATATCAGTCCTCCATCAGTGTATATAGTATATCAGTCCTCCATCAGTGTATATAGTATATCAGTCCTCCATCAGTGTACATAGTATATCAGTCCTCCATCAGTGTACATAGTATATCAGTCCTCCATCAGTGTACATAGTATATCAGTCCTCCATCAGTGTACATAGTGTATCAGTCCTCCATCAGTGTATACAGTAATATAGTATATCAGTCCTCCATCAGTGTATATAGTATATCAGTCCTCCATCAGTGTACATAGTATATCAGTCCTCCATCAGTGTATATAGTATATCAGTCCTCCATCAGTGTATATAGTATATCAGTCCTCCATCAGTGTATATAGTATATCAGTCCTCCATCAGTGTACATAGTATATCAGTCCTCCATCAGTGTATACAGTAATATAGTATATCAGTCCTCCATCAGTGTATATAGTATATCAGTCCTCCATCAGTGTATACAGTAATATAGTATATCAGTCCTCCATCAGTGTATATAGTATATCAGTCCTCCATCAGTGTACATAGTATATCAGTCCTCCATCAGTGTATACAGTAATATAGTATATCAGTCCTCCATCAGTGTATATAGTATATCAGTCCTCCATCAGTGTATACAGTAATATAGTATATCAGTCCTCCATCAGTGTATATAGTATATCAGTCCTCCATCAGTGTATACAGTAATATAGTATATCAGTCCTCCATCAGTGTATATTATATCAGTCCTCCATCAGTGTATATAGTATATCAGTCCTCCATCAGTGTATACAGTAATATAGTATATCAGTCCTCCATCAGTGTATATAGTATATCAGTCCTCCATCAGTGTATACAGTAATATAGTATATCAGTCCTCCATCAGTGTATATAGTATATCAGTCCTCCATCAGTGTATACAGTAATATAGTATATCAGTCCTCCATCAGTGTATATAGTATATCAGTCCTCCATCAGTGTATATAGTATATCAGTCCTCCATCAGTGTATACAGTAATATAGTATATCAGTCCTCCATCAGTGTATATAGTATATCAGTCCTCCATCAGTGTATACAGTAATATAGTATATCAGTCCTCCATCAGTGTATACAGTAATATAGTATATCAGTCCTCCATCAGTGTATATAGTATATCAGTCCTCCATCAGTGTATATAGTATATCAGTCCTCCATCAGTGTATATAGTATATCAGTCCTCCATCAGTGTATACAGTAATATAGTATATCAGTCCTCCATCAGTGTATATAGTATATCAGTCCTCCATCAGTGTATATAGTATATCAGTCCTCCATCAGTGTATATAGTATATCAGTCCTCCATCAGTGTATACAGTAATATAGTATATCAGTCCTCCATCAGTGTATATAGTAATATAGTATATCAGTCCTCCATCAGTGTATACAGTAATATAGTATATCAGTCCTCCATCAGTGTATATAGTATATCAGTCCTCCATCAGTGTATATAGTATATCAGTCCTCCATCAGTGTACATAGTATATCAGTCCTCCATCAGTGTATATAGTATATCAGTCCTCCATCAGTGTATATAGTATATCAGTCCTCCATCAGTGTACATAGTATATCAGTCCTCCATCAGTGTGTGTCTGAGAAGAAATATGTAAAATAGTGTTTCCTACGGTATAGTAGCTACAAAACTAAATCTAATATTTCATAGATTTTATTTTGACAGTCCACTGCACAGCAACACACACCTTATTCAGGAGCAGTGGTTTCTAAAAGCCATTTTCCCCTTGGTTAAGCAAGCAGCACAAACACTTGGCTAACGGAAAAGTCCCAAATGAGACGGCAGAAATTCACAAACACACTGAAATACTATCTGCTACAGTGAAACTGGTCCTGCATCTTAATACACACACACACACACATTTTTTTTATCACCTGTGTGGGTGTGCTGAATCCTAAAAGACTGCTTTAAGTACAGTACCAGTCAAAAGATTGGGCAAACGATTTCATTCAAGGGGTTCTCTTCATTTTTTATATTTTCTACAATGTAGAATAATAGTGAAGACATCAACACTATGAAATAACACATATGGAATCATGTAGTAACCACAAAAAGTGTTATATTTTGATTTATTTCAGATTTTTCAAGGTAGCCACCTTTTACCTTGACAGCTTTGCACACTCTTGGCATTCTCTCAACCAGCATCAATGAAGAGTTCCGACTGGCTCATGGATTGATGTTTCAGCATTCCGACTGGCTCATGGATTGATGTTTCAGCATTCCGACTGGCTCATGGATTGATGTTTCAGCATTCCGACTGGCTCATGGATTGATGTTTCAGCATTCCGACTGGCTCATGGATTGATGTTTCAGCATTCTGACTGGCTCATGGATTGATGTTTCAGCATTCCGACTGGCTCATGGATTGATGTTTCAGCATTCCGACTGGCTCATGGATTGATGTTTCAGCATTCCGAATGGCTCATGGATTGATGTTTCAGCATTCCGACTGGCTCATGGATTGATGTTTCAGCATTCCGACTGGCTCATGGACTGATGTTTCAGCATTCCGACTGGCTCATGGATTGATGTTTCAGCATTCCGAATGGCTCATGGATTGATGTTACAGCATTCCGACTGGCTCACGGATTGATGTTTCAGCATTCCGACTGGCTCATGGATTGATGTTTCAGCATTGTCTCAATGAAGAGTTGTGAGTTGTACTAGCCGCGTGTGACATGCACGAGCAGTTTACAACCCTGCCAGAACGAGCGGCAGGCGGAGGAGCAAAATCCACCAGTCGTAGTGCGGATGAAGCCTGGAATGTGAAGCTAACTGAAGCTGGCTAGCGTTAGAAAACCCAGAGTAGATCTAGCTTGCTTCGTTGGATACTACTCAGGCTTTTCACTAAGCCAGATGTGTTAGAATTCAAACTCTCAAACACGCTCACATTCAAGCCTGTGCATGCTTACACACACACACACACACACCAAGTTAGGGTATACACTGTAGGACAGTGTATAGGGTCTAGGACTGAAACACTGACCTAGTGTGACACACACCGTGACACATTAATCCTCTTGTTAAATTCATTGAATATATATATATCTTTTTTTAAGTGGTGCTCAAATGATCCCGCTCTCCTTTTAGTCAGTAGAGGGATAAACCCCTGGTTTCAGTCTCAGGGGGAAAAGGGAGATGAATTAGCATCAGTCCATTCAGCATCCAAAATTGATCCCTATATAGTGCCCTACTTTAGACCAGGGCTCCTATGGAACCCTATGTAGTGCCCTACTTTAGACCAGGGCTCCTATGGAACCCTATGTAGTGCCCTACTTTAGACCAGGGCTCCTATGGAACCCTATGTAGTGCCCTACTTTAGACCAGGGCTCCTATGGAACCCTATGTAGTGCACTACTTTAGACCAGGGCTCCTATGGAACCCTATGTAGTGCCCTACTTTAGACCAGGGCTCCTATGGCACCCTATGTAGTGCCCTACTTTAGACCAGGGCTCCTATGGAACCCTATGTAGTGCACTACTTTAGACCAGGGCTCCTGTGGAACCCTATGTAGTGCACTACTTTAGACCAGGGCTCCTGTGGAACCCTATGTAGTGCACTACTTTAGACCAGGGCTCCTATGGAACCCTATGTAGTGCACTACTTTAGACCAGGGCTCCTGTGGAACCCTATGTAGTGCACTACTTTAGACCAGGGCTCCTGTGGAACCCTATGTAGTGCACTACTTTAGACCAGGGCTCCTGTGGAACCCTATGTAGTGCACTACTTTAGACCAGGGCTCCTATGGAACCCTATGTAGTGCACTACTTTAGACCAGGGCTCCTGTGGAACCCTATGTAGTGCACTACTTTAGACCAGGGCTCCTGTGGAACCCTATGTAGTGCACTACTTTAGACCAGGGCTCCTATGGAACCCTATGTAGTGCACTACTTTAGACCAGGGCTCCTGTGGAACCCTATGTAGTGCACTACTTTAGACCAGGGCTCCTATGGAACCCTATGTAGTGCACTACTTTAGACCAGGGCTCCTGTGGAACCCTATGTAGTGCACTACTTTAGACCAGGGCTCCTGTGGAACCCTATGTAGTGCACTACTTTAGACCAGGGCTCCTATGGAACCCTATGTAGTGCACTACTTTAGACCAGGGCTCCTATGGAACCCTATGTAGTGCACTACTTTAGACCAGGGCTCCTATGGAACCCTATGTAGTGCACTACTTTAGACCAGAATACCAAATGGGTCCATGTTGAAGTATTAAAATCAGCCCATTATAAAAACACCTATAAAAATAAAGTTACATTTTTTTTTTGTAATTCAGTTCAGTTCTCTTTCTTAAATTCCTTAAAATGCTCTGTTCCTGTTTTTCTACATTTTCACCTTATTATTACTACAACAACAATAACAATAAACAATAAACAATAATAATTCTATAAACAATAATAATAAACAATAATAATAAACAATAATAATAAACAATAATAATTCTATAAACAATAATAATAAACAATAATAATTCTATAAACAATAATAATAAACAATAATAATTCTATAAACAATAATAATAAACAATAATAATTCTATAAACAATAATAATAAACAATAATAATTCTATAAACAACAATAATAAACAATAATAATTCTATAAACAATAATAATAAACACTAATAATTCTATAAACAATAATAATAAACAATAATAATAAACAATAATAGTAAACAATAATAATAAACAATAATAATAAACAACAATAATTCTATAACCAATAATAATAAACAATAATAATAAACAATAATAATTCTATAAACAATAATAATAAACACTAATAATCCTATAAACAATAATAATAAACAATAATAATAAACAATAATAATAAACAACAATAATTCTATAACCAATAATAATAAACAATAATAATAAACAATAATAATAAACAATAATAATTCTAAGGCTTAAACCACATCAGGAGACCATAATGGAACTGCAGAGATTTCTGAACAAATCATCACTGGATTGATGAAAATAATTATGACGGCATCCTGCCAGGTTGATCACAGGCTACTTTGTAGTTCACATTGAACTGAGAAGGTTGTTTTTTTTATAAAGCCTTTCCATCTAGCAGAAGATGGTTGTCATTAGCATCATCGCTAACGACTTTACAGCTTTTAGATTTAGCTTTATTTAATTAGGCAAGTCATTTAAGAACACATTCTTATTTACAACGACGACCCAGGAACAGTGGGTTAACTGCCTTGTTCAGGGGGCAGAACGACAGATTTTTACCTTGTCACCTCAGGGATTCGACCTAGCAACCTTTCGGTTACTGGCCCAACGCTCTGTCTGCCGCCAACGTGGTAGACAAACTCATACAGACAGAAAGGGAGTAATGTCTGCAATTTTTCTTCTGAGGTCTTGGCCGATTTCTTTTCATTTTCCCATGATGTCAAGCAAAGAGGCGCTGAGTTTGAAGGTCGGCCTTGAAATACATCCACAGGTACACCTCCAATTGACTTAAATCATGTCAATTAGCCTATCAGAAGCTTCTAAAGCCATGACATCATTTTCTGGAATGTTCCAAGCTGTTTAAAGGAACAGTCAACTTAGTGTATGTGAACTTCTGACCCACTGGAATTGTGATACATTGACTTAGAAGTGAAATAATCTCTCTAAACAATTGTTGGAAAAATTACTTGTCATGCACAAAGTAGACGTTCTAACCGACTTGCTAAAACTATAGTTTGTTAACAGGAAATTTGTGGAGTGGTTGAAAAACAAGTTAATGACTCCAACCTAAGTGTATGTAAACTTCCAACTTCAACTGTATATATATTCATAGGTGTGTGCAGGTGCGTGTGCGCACGCGTGTATTCGTAGGTGTGTGTGTGTGTGTGTATGTATTCGTAGGTGTGTGCATGTAGCCCATTAAAAAGAGTGTTTGTACAGCAGCAGTCCCCTGAGACAGAGAGAGAAGAACCTGTTTCCAACAACCTTACAACAAGAATACTAACTAAGGAACGGAAGGAAGGATGGTCAATTAAAGATCTGGGCTCAGACGGATTCTACAACCCTCCCCTCCATGTGTCCCCACAGTCCCTTCTCCACTCTGCCCTCATATTAGACATCATTTCCTCAAGAAACGAGAACACAAAAAAAGCTAAATGAAACGATGCTGAATGAGACGACCCAGCTGCACATTCAGTCACAGTGTGGACAGGACAGGTACAGTCCGAAGTCTATGGGAGGCTGGGATCTATCAAAGCTGACCTATGAAACAATGGACTGTGCAGTGTATCCAAAACCACCCAATTATAACAACACACAATTATAGGCCGAGAAACAGAGGGGACGCGCACACACACACACACTTCTTATAACGGTGAATTACTATATAAAGCAAAAGGCCAATGGTGATACAGGTCTATGTTGTGAGAGTTAAGGTAGGCCAATACCCACCTACCTACAGGTCTATGTTGTGGGGGTTAAGGTAGGCCAATACCCACCTACCTACCTACAGGTCTATGTTTTGGGGGTTAAGGTAGGCCAATACCCACCTACCTACAGGTCTATGTTGTGGGGGTTAAGGTAGGACAATACCCACCTACCTACAGGTCTATGTTGTGGGGTTAAGGTAGGACAGTACCCACCTACCTACCTACAGGTCTATGTTGTGAGAGTTAAGGTAGGCCAATACCCACCTACCTACCTACAGGTATATGTTGTGGGGGTTAAGGCAGGACAGTACCCACCTACCTACAGGTCTATGTTGTGGGGGTTAAGGTAGGCCAATACCCACCTACCTACCTACAGGTCTATGTTGTGGGGGTTAAGGTAGGACAGTACCCACCTACCTACAGGTCTATGTTGTGGGGGTTAAGGTAGGACAGTACCCACCTACCTACCTACAGGTCTATGTTGTGGGGGTTAAGGTAGGCCAATACCCACCTACCTACCTACAGGTCTATGTTGTGGGGGTTAAGGTAGGACAGTACCCACCTACCTACAGGTCTATGTTGTGGGGGTTAAGGCAGGCCAATACCCACCTACCTACAGGTCTATGTTGTGGGGGTTAAGGTAGGACAGTACCCACCTACCTTCTGCAGGAAGGGTATTGGCCTACCTTAACCCCCACAACATAGACCTGTAGGTAGGTGGGTACTGTCCTACCTTAACCCCCACAACATAGACCTGTAGGTAGGTGGGTACTGTCCTACCTTAACCCCCACAACATAGACCTGTAGGTAGGTGGGTACTGTCCTACCTTAACTCTCACAACATACACCTGTAGGTAGGTGGGTACTGTCCTGCCTTAACCCCCACAACATAGACCTGTAGGTGGGTATTGGCCTACCTTAACCCCCACGACATAGACCTGTAGGTAGGTGGGTACTGTCCTACCTTAACCCCCACAACATAGACCTGTAGGTAGGTAGGTGGGTATTGGCCTACCTTAACCCCCACAACATAGACCTGTAGGTAGGTAGGTGGGTACTGTCCTACCTTAACCCCCACAACATAGACCTGTAGGTAGGTGGGTACTGTCCTGCCTTAACCCCCACAACATACACCTGTAGGTAGGTGGGTACTGTCCTACCTTAACCCCCACAACATAGACCTGTAGGTAGGTGGGTACTGTCCTACCTTAACCCCCACAACATAGACCTGTAGGTAGGTGGGTACTGTCCTGCCTTAACCCCCACAACATAGACCTGTAGGTAGGTGGGTACTGTCCTGCCTTAACCCCCACAACATAGACCTGTAGGTAGGTAGGTGGGTATTGGCCTGCCTTAACCCCCACAACATAGACCCACAGCGTCTGGTGGAAAGCAGACCACCAGGTTTTCCTAAAGCTTAGCTTAACATTTTATCTTGGGAAAACTCCCCAGTTCTTAACGATTACAAGCATACCGACCAAATGATGCAGCCACCACTATGATTGAAAATATGAAGAGTGGTACTCGGTAATGTGTTGGATTTGCCCCAAATATCACACTTTGTATTCAGGACAAAAACTGAATTGCTCTGCCACATTTGTTTGCAGTTTTACAAACAGGAGCCATGTTTTGGAATTGTTTTATTCTGTACAGGCTTCCTTCTCTTCACTCTGTCATTTAGGTTAATATTGTGTAGTAACTACAGCATTGTTGATCCATCCTCAGTTTCCTCCTATCACAGCCATTCAACTCTGTAACTGTTTTAAAGTCACCATTGGCCTCATGGTGAAAATCCTGAGCGGTTTCCTTCCTCTCCGGCAACTGAGTTAGGAAGGACACCCGTATCTATGTAGTGACTGGGTGTATTGATACACCATCTAAAGTGTAATTAATAACTTCACCCTGCTCAAAGGGATATTCAATGTCTGAGAGGCGTTGGAACACCACAGTTCTTTGTGGTTGAATCGGTTTGAAAAGCACCGTACGACTGATGTGTGGGGTACAGAAGAATCATGTGAAACACCACGATAGCACACATCCTGAGTCCATGCAACTTATTATGTGACTTAAGCAAAGTTTTACTCCTGAACTTACTTAGGCTCCCAATAACAAAAAGAGGTAGGACTCAAGACATATCAGCTTTTCATTTATTTGCGAAGTTTTAAAATTTAAAAAAAAAATCCACTTTGAGACTTCGTCCGATTGGTCAAAAGGAAAGACGACTCTCGGCCGACCGAGGTTTGTTTTAGTCGGGGACAGCTCACACACACACACACACACCTCCCCGGTGACAGAAAGAGGAGAAGTGTGCTGACAACAGCTGGCTAATGACTAACACCCACTCCTGTCTTCCGTTCCCATCCCGCCGTCTCCCAGCATCCCGTCTCTGGGCTGCTGACATTAGTGACTTAACAAGCCCCGAGTACCTGCACACACACACACACACACCTCAGACAGTAGAGACCTCGGCGTCGCTCCTCAAACCTTCCCACGCAATTAACTAACTTCCACACCTCCGAATTGTACTGGGACAGGGTGACAGTCCACACACACACGTGGTGTGTGTGTGTGTGTGTGTGTGTGTGTGTATGTATAGGCCTGGGTGACAGTCTCACACCCACAGCAGAGGAATACTCTCCCTCTCTCTCAAATGGCTCGGGAGTGCACACAGACAAAACCTCCAAAAGCCTGATCTCTCCCAATCTCCCAGGGACAGGAAATCATAGAGCTGAGATAACCAGTCTAGAGAGGATAGAGAGAAGACAAGCTGACCAGTCTAGAGAGGATAGAGGGAAGACAAGCTGACCAGTCTAGAGAGGATAGAGGGAAGACTAGCTGACCAGTCTAGAGAGGATAGAGGGAAGACTAGCTGACCAGTCTAGAGAGGATAGAGGGAAGACTAGCTGACCAGTCTAGAGAGGGTAGAGGGAAGACTAGCTGACCAGTCTAGAGAGGATAGAGGGAAGACTAGCTGACCAGTCTAGAGAGGATAGAGGGAAGACTAGCTGACCAGTCTAGAGAGGATAGAGGGAAGACTAGCTGACCAGTCTAGAGAGGATAGAGGGAAGACTAGCTGACCAGTCTAGAGAGGATAGAGGGAAGACTAGCTGACCAGTCTAGAGAGGGTAGAGGGAAGACTAGCTGACCAGTCTAGAGAGGGTAGAGGGAAGACTAGCTGACCAGTCTAGAGAGGGTAGAGGGAAGACTAGCTGACCAGTCTAGAGAGGGTAGAGGGAAGACTAGCTGACCAGTCTAGAGAGGGTAGAGGGAAGACTAGCTGACCAGTCTAGAGAGGGTAGAGGGAAGACTAGCTGACCAGTCTAGAGAGGGTAGAGGATAGACTAGCTGACCAGTCTAGAGAGGGTAGAGGATAGACTAGCTGACCAGTCTAGAGAGGGTAGAGGATAGACTAGCTGACCAGTCTAGAGAGGGTAGAGGATAGACTAGCTGACCAGTCTAGAGAGGGTAGAGGATAGACTAGCTGACCAGTCTAGAGAGGGTAGAGGATAGACTAGCTGACCAGTCTAGAGAGGGTAGAGGATAGACTAGCTGACCAGTCTAGAGAGGGTAGAGGGAAGACTAGCTGACCAGTCTAGAGAGGGTAGAGGATAGACTAGCTGACCAGTCTAGAGAGGGTAGAGGATAGACTAGCTGACCAGTCTAGAGAGGGTAGAGGGAAGACTAGCTGACCAGTCTAGAGAGGGTAGAGGATAGACTAGCTGACCAGTCTAGAGAGGGTAGAGGGAAGTCTAGCTGACCAGTCCAGAGAGGGTAGAGGATAGACTAGCTGACCAGTCTAGAGAGGATAGAGGGTAGACGAGCTGACCAGTCTAGAGAGGATAGAGGGAAGACCAGCCCAGAGAGGGTAGAGGGAAGATTAGCTGACCAGTCTAGAGAGGGTAGACTAGCTGACCAGTCTAGAGAGGATAGAGGGAAGATCAGCTGACCAGTCTGGAGAGGATAGAGGGAAGACAAGCTGACCAGTCTAGAGAGGGTAGAGGGAAGACTAGCTGACCAGCCCAGAGAGGGTAGAGGGAAGATCAGCTGACCAGTCTAGAGAGGGTAGACTAGCTGACCAGTCTACAGAGGATAGAGGGAAGACCAGCCCAGAGAGGGTAGAGGGAAGACTAGCTGACCAGTCTAGAGAGGGTAGAGGGAAGACCAGCTGACCAGTCTAGAGAGGGTAGAGGGAAGACTAGCTGACCAGTCTAGAGAGGGTAGAGGGAAGACAAGCTGACCAATCTAGAGAGGGTAGAGGGAAGACTAGCTGACCAGTCTAGAGGGGGTAGAGGGAAGACTAGCTGACCAGTCCAGAGATGGGAGTGGGAAGTCTAGCTGACCAGTCCAGAGATGGGAGTGGGAAGTCTAGCTGACCAGTCCAGAGATGGGAGAGGGAAGTCTAGCTGACCAGTCCAGAGAGGGTAGAGGGAAGACTAGCTGACCAGTCCAGAGAGGGTAGAGGGAAGACTAGCTGACCAGTCTAGAGAGGGTAGAGGGAAGACTAGCTGACCAGTCTAGAGAGGGTAGAGGGAAGTCTAGCTGACCAGTCTAGAGAGGGTAGAGGGAAGTCTAGCTGACCAGTCCAGAGAGGGTAGAGGGAAGACTAGCTGACCAGTCCAGAGAGGGTAGAGGGAAGTCTAGCTGACCAGTCCAGAGAGGGTAGAGGGAAGACTAGCTGACCAGTCCAGAGAGGGTAGAGGGAAGTCTAGCTGACCAGTCCAGAGAGGGTAGAGGGAAGACTAGCTGACCAGTCCAGAGAGGGTAGAGGGAAGATCAGCTGACCAGTCCAGAGAGGGTAGAGGGAAGATCAGCTGACCAGTCCAGAGAGGATAGAGGGAAGTCTAGCTGACCAGTCCAGAGAGGATAGAGGGAAGTCTAGCTGACCAGTCCAGAGAGGGTAGAGGGAAGACTAGCTGACCAGTCCAGAGAGGGTAGAGGGAAGACTAGCTGACCAGTCCAGAGAGGGTAGAGGGAAGTCTAGCTGACCAGTCCAGAGAGGGTAGAGGGAAGTCTAGCTGACCAGTCCAGAGAGGGTAGAGGGAAGACTAGCTGACCAGTCCAGAGAGGGTAGAGGGAAGACTAGCTGACCAGTCCAGAGAGGGTAGAGGGAAGACTAGCTGACCAGTCCAGAGAGCGTAGAGGGAAGACTAGCTGACCAGTCCAGAGAGGGTAGAGGGAAGTCTAGCTGACCAGTCCAGAGAGGGTAGAGGGAAGACTAGCTGACCAGTCCAGAGAGGGTAGAGGGAAGTCTAGCTGACCAGTCCAGAGAGGGTAGAGGGAAGTCTAGCTGACCAGTCCAGAGAGGGTAGAGGGAAGACTAACTGACCAGTCCAGAGAGGGTAGAGGGAAGACTAGCTGACCAGTCCAGAGAGGGTAGAGGGAAGACTAGCTGACCAGTCCAGAGAGGGTAGAGGGAAGTCTAGCTGACCAGTCCAGAGAGGGTAGAGGGAAGACTAGCTGACCAGTCCAGAGAGGGTAGAGGGAAGTCTAGCTGACCAGTCCAGAGAGGGTAGAGGGAAGACTAACTGACCAGTCCAGAGAGGGTAGAGGGAAGACTAACTGACCAGTCCAGAGATGGGAGTGGATGTGGACAGAGTATACACAGTCTATACAACTCAGAACGATACTGAACGAAAATTTAAAACGCAACTTGTAAAATGTTGTCGTTGGTTTCACCAGCTAAAATTTAAAAAAAAATCCCAGACATTTTCCATATGCACAAAAAGCTTCTCAAATTTTGTGCACAAATTTGTTTACGTCGCTATTTAGGCAGCATTTCTTCTTTGCCAATATAATCCATCCACCTGACAGGTGTGGCATATCAAGAATCTGATTAAACAGAGGTATAATTACACAGGTGCACCTTGTGCTGGCAACAATACAAGGCCACTCCAAAACATGCAGTTTCGTCACAACACAATGCCACAATTGAAGGAGTGTGCAATTGGCATTCTGACTGCAGGAATGTCCTCCAATGTGATTTTAGAGAATTCCGCAGTACGTCCAACCAGCCACACAACGTCAGACCACGTGTAAACCACGCCAGCCCAGGACCTTCACATCCGGCTTCTTCACCTTCGGGATCGTCAGAGGGGGGGGGGAGCAATACTTTTGTGGGGACAAACTCATTCTGACTGTTACGGGCCTGGCTCCCAAGTGGGTGGGCCTGGCTCCCAAGTGGGTGGGCCTGGCTCCCAAGTGGGTGGGCCTGGCTCCCAAGTGGGTGGGCCTGGCTCCCAAGTGGGTGGGCCTGGCTCCCAAGTGGGTGGGCCAATGCACTCCCAAGCCCACCCATGATTGCACCCTGCCCAGTCATGTGACATTAATAGATTGAATGAATTCATTTCAATTGACTAATTTCCCTATACAAACTGTAACTCAGTAAAATTGTTGAAATTGTTCCATGTCATGTTTCGTTTTATATATTTTTTTGTTCAGTATACAACCACTAGGCTACCTTACACCCCTCCACTCTAACCACTAGGCTACCTGCCGCCCCTCCACTCCACTCTAACCACTGGGCTACCTGCCCCCCTCCACTCCACTCTAACCACTGGGCTACCTGCCCCCCCTCCACTCCACTCTAACCACTGGGCTACCTGCCCCCCCTCCACTCCACTCTAACCACTGGGCTACCTGCCGCCCCTCCACTCCACTCCACTCTAACCACTGGGCTACCTGCCGCCCCTCCACTCCACTCTAACCACTGGGCTACCTGCCGCCCCTCCACTCCACTCTAACCACTGGGCTACCTGCCGCCCCTCCACTCCACTCTAACCACTGGGCTACCTGCCGCCCCTCCACTCTAACCACTGGGCTACCTGCCGCCCCTCCACTCTAACCACTGGGCTACCTGCCGCCCCTCCACTCTAACCACTAGGCTACCTGCCGCCCCTCCACTCCAACCACTAGGCTACCTGCCGCCCCTCCACTCCAACCACTAGGCTACCTGCCGCCCCTCCACTCTAACCACTAGGCTACCTGCCTCCCCTCCACTCTAACCACTAGGCTACCTGCCGCCCCTCCACTCTAACCACTAGGCTACCTGCCGCCCCTCCACTCTAACCACTAGGCTACCTGCCGCCCCTCCACTCTAACCACTAGGCAACCTGCCGCCCTCCACTCTAACCACTAGGCTACCTGCCGCCCTCCACTCTAACCACTAGGCTACCTGCCGCCCCTCCACTCTAACCACTAGGCTACCTGCCGCCCCTCCACTCTAACCACTAGGCTACCTGCCGCCCCTCCACTCTAACCACTAGGCTACCTGCCGCCCCTCCACTCTAACCACTAGGCTACCTGCCGCCCCTCCACTCTAACCACTAGGCTACCTGCCGCCCCTCCACTCTAACCAGTAGGCTACCTGCCGCCCCTCCACTCTAACCACTAGGCTACCTGCCGCCCCTCCACTCTAACCACTAGGCTACCTGCCTCCCCTCCACTCTAACCACTAGGCTACCTGCCGCCCCTCCACTCTAACCACTAGGCTACCTGCCGCCCTCCACTCTAACCACTAGGCTACCTGCCGCCCCTCCACTCTAACCACTAGGCTACCTGCCGCCCCTCCACTCTAACCACTAGGCTACCTGCCGCCCTCCACTCTAACCACTAGGCTACCTGCCGCCCCTCCACTCTAACCACTAGGCTACCTGCCGCCCCTCCACTCTAACCACTAGGCTACCTGCCGCCCCTCCACTCTAACCACTAGGCTACCTGCCGCCCCTCCACTCTAACCACTAGGCTACCTGCCGCCCCTCCACTCTAACCACTAGGCTACCTGCCGCACCTCCACTCTAACCACTAGGCTACCTGCCACCCCTCCACTCTAACCACTAGGCTACCTGCCGCCCCTCCACTCTAACCACTAGGCTACCTGCCGCCCCTCCACTCTAACCACTAGGCTACCTGCCGCCCCTCCACTCTAACCACTAGGCTACCTGCCGCCCCTCCACTCTAACCACTAGGCTACCTGCCGCCCCTCCAGTCTAACCACTAGGCTACCTGCCTCCCCTCCACTCTAACCACTAGGCTACCTGCCGCCCCTCCACTCTAACCACTAGGCTACCTGCCGCCCCTCCACTCTAACCACTAGGCTACCTGCCGCACCGGCTCCATAGGAGAACAGCTATATTTACATCTTATCCTACAAGGCCCAGAGCCTTGCTGTTTAATGACGCAAGTAACAAATAAAAATGTAATTTGATCAGAATAAGCAGGAATTCTTTAACCCTCCAACCAGGATTTCTGGAAAATCTGTGAATATTGGGAAAGTTACCTGAATATTTCAACCCTACTGTGGAAGTTTAGGCCTTCAGCTAGGACAGTGTTGTTCCATCCTATTCCTGGAGGATGGAACAGATCAACATGGCAGCATAGCCTCGTGGTTAGAGTGTTGGACTAGTAACCGAAAGGTTGCAAGTTCAAATCCCTGAGCTGACAAGGTACAAATCTCTGTTCTGCCACTGAACAGGCAGTAAACCCACTGTTCCTAGACCAGTAAACCCACTGTTCCTAGACCAGTTAACCCACTGTTCCTAGACCAGTTAACCCACTGTTCCTAGACCAGTAAACCCACTGTTCCTAGGCCGTCATTGAAAATAAGAATTTGTTCTTAAACCGACTTGCCTCGTTAAAAAAAAATTAAAACACTGCAGCCCTTTAAAAACCATAACCTTTTCAAACATACAGCACTGACAACATCAAACATATATTTCTATTCACTGCACACAGCCTAGAAATCTAGTGTACAACAGGTCTGGATTCCTGCAGAAAAAAAAACAAACAAACATGGACATACACTTTCAATCTGTAGTCCACAGAGATGAATGAAACAGCAGAGATATTCAACTGGTAACACGCACCCCTCCATCCCCATCACACACGTTTCATCTGACCAAAACAGCGCTGTAACCATTGAACCCTTGTCTTGCTCTGGTTCACGTCTGAAATATGACCTGCAGAGTCACTGTTGTATAACGACTCTTATGTAGATATCAATCCCTGATTGATTACACCATTGGTATTCTAATCCCAATCATACTACACATTATGATTGGTGGATGCACCGAAGGGACATTTTTGACAGATACCAATATCCAATACTTTCCCTGCCGCCAAAAAAAAAAAAAATTATATTTAAACTTTTAGCGGCCTTTTAAGCATTCTAGTACAGTTCAATAGTTATCACACACACACGGACACACACGGACGCACACGGACACACACGGACGCACACGGACACACACGGACGCAGCGATCTAAGGCACTGCATCTCAGTGCAAGAGGCGTCACAGTCCCTGGTTCGAATCCAGGCTGTATCACATCCAGCCGTGATTGAGAGTCCCAATTGGCCCAGCGCCATCCGGGTCTCGCCGAGGTAGGCCGTCATTGTAAATAAGAATGTGTTCTTAACTGACCGAGCTAAATCAGTTTCTACTGGTCATTGTTTTCAGGCTGGTTGTGTTGGTGTTAGCTAGGTACCAAGCTAAATCAGTTTCTACTGGTCATTGTTTTCAGGCTGGTTGTGTTGGTGTTAGTTAGGTACCGAGCTAAATCAGTTTCTACTGGTCATTGTTTTCAGGCTGGTTGTGTTGGTGTTAGCTAGGTACCAAGCTAAATCAGTTTCTACTGGTCATTGTTTTCAGGCTGGTTGTGTTGGTGTTAGCTAGGTACCAAGCTAAATCTTGTTGAAGTTGAGGTCGAACAAATGATGCTTTATTACCAATACGGTATTGTAAACATATCGTTTGTGGCCGGTGTTTGCAGACTCCAAGACCTTAATAGGGAATAGGGTACCATAGAGCTCTGGTCTAAATTAGTGCACTATAGAGGGAATAGGGTGCCATTTGGAAGGCAGACATGATCATCACGTCTTGACATTACTCTGACCCCAATCACACTAAACATTAACATGAATCACACATGCTAACATGATCGAACGGAGCTACGAGGGAGGGGATGATTATAAATTGTTCCAGCCAGTCGATTGAACGCACTAACAACAACAACAAGAGCCAGGCGGGGAGGTGGGACCATTCTAGCCAATAAGAGGGCAGATATAGTGATAGGTCTGATCTTTACATCTGTGCTGTGACAGCCTCCGTGACACTGCCCATGCCATCTCCATTTTAAAGTGGTCAATTTTCTTATTCATTGGCTGGTGGCTCCCAACATAGGAATCCCGACCCAGTGGACTACGTAAAAAAAAAACGTTGGAAGCCATTAATGGCAATGTCCATTAAAAACGGGTTATATCCATGATGAGTCCTCTATCGCTATGCCGACAAGCACAATTCTAATATCAAAGTAGTTTGTTTTACAAGTTTCTGAAATGCCAGTGAATTCCTAACACCTTAACCATGATAACCACCTCAGATTTGATCAAATAAACCTAAATTAGAAATGCAATCCTTTGTTGACCAAAAGTCGACATTCATTAACCTAGATACAAAAATTCTTAATATCGTAGTCTTATTTTTCCTTGGACAGATTTTTTGGGCTGAGTAAAACCTCTCGTTTCGCCTCCTCCTCTCTGACTTACTGCAATAACTAGTCACCTTCCCCCCCTCAATGTCAAATGTAGCTGAAAGTTGTTACATTGCACTGAAAGTTACAACAGGGCTTTGACTGCATTCTGGTATTGATGAGATAGAACATAGTAACCTAAATACATTGGACTGTTGTAGAGACTGGCCTGCCAGCTCTATTAAAAAGTAGCCTATCCTGCCATTTCAGAAAGTGCGTCGCAAAATTGCAAGCTGGGCCTAGGTGGTCTGCGTTGGTTTAAAATCTACATCGTGCACTGTGCAGTGAACAACGTTGTTACCCTACCTGCGACATAAGTCTTCTTGGTAGGGCACTAAGTAGGGATCCTCCCGGAGAAATTCGCTTAGTTCGGGCAGCTCGGTAAATTCATCGCGTTCTGAATGGTCCGCCATCTTATGTTCCGTGATTCTAGAAGCAGACGTACTATAGTTTTATAACGCCGACATATACTGAAACTGGTAACTGTTAAAGTTAAGATTAATAAACTGCAAGCAGAGTTGCTTTATACTATCTTCTAAAAAGTTTTCGGACACACGTGTGGAGGGGGCGGGGTGTCCTAAAACACACAGATACTTGTTTTAGTCCCTCCCATGCGGAGCCAGAAGCAAAAACATAAGACATAGATATATACACATATATATATATATATATATTATATATATATATATACACACACACATATACAGAGACATATATATACAGAGACATAGATATATATATATACAGAGACATAGACACATACAGTGCCTTGTGAAAGTATTCGGCCCCCTTGAACTTTGCGGCCTTTTGCCACATTTCAGGCTTCCAACATAAAGATATAAAACTGTATTTTTTTGTGAAGAATCAACAACAAGTGGGACACAATCATGAAGTGGAACGACATTTATTGGATATTTCAAACTTTTTTAACAAATCAAAAACTGAACAATTGGGCGTGCAAAATTATTTGCACTGTATATATACAGAGACAGAGACAGAGACATATATATATATATATATATACAGAGACGTAGGCATATACATAGACATAGATATATACATAGATATAGATATATACATAGACATAGACATAGACATAGACATAGACATATATATATACATAGACATAGATATATACATATATATATATATATATATATATATATATATATATATATATATATATATATATATATATACAGAGACGTAGACATAGACATAGACATATATATATATGTATACAGAGGCATATATATATATACAGAGACATAGACATATATATATATACATATACAGAGACATAGACATATATATAGATATATACAGAGACATAGATATAGATATATACATAGACATAGATATATACATATACATAGATATAGATATATACATAGACATAGATATAGATATATACATAGACATAGATATATACATATACATAGATATATACATATACATAGATATATACATAGACATAGATATATACATAGACATAGATATATACATAGACATAGACATAGATATATACATAGACATAGATATATACATATACATAGATATATACATAGACATAGATATATACATAGACATATATATAGATATATACAGAGACATAGATATAGATATATACATAGACATAGATATAGATATATACATATACATAGATATATACATATACATAGATATATACATAGACATAGATATATACATAGACATAGATATATACATAGACATAGATATATACATAGACATAGATATAGATATATACATAGACATAGATATAGATATATACATATACATAGATATAGATATATACATAGATATAGATATATACATAGATATAGATATATACAAAGACATAGATATATACATATACATAGATATATACATAGACATAGATATAGATATATACATAGACATAGATATATACATATACATAGATATAGATATATACATAGACATAGATATATACATAGACATAGATATATACATAGATATATATATATACATAGACATAGACATAGATATATACATAGACATAGATATATACATATACATAGATATATACATATACATAGATATATACATATACATAGACATAGATATATACATATACATAGATATATACATAGATATATACATAGACATAGACATAGATATATACATATACATAGATATAGATATATACATAGACATAGATATATACATAGACATAGATATATACATAGACATATATATATACATATACATAGACATATATATATATACATAGACATAGATATATACATAGACATAGATACATACATATACATAGATATATACATAGACATAGATATAGATATATACATAGACATAGATATATACATAGACATAGATATATACATATACATAGACATAGATATATACATAGACATAGATATATACATATACATAGACATAGATATATACATAGATATAGATATATACATAGACATAGATATATACAGAGACATAGATATATACATAGACATAGACATAGATATATACATAGACATAGATATATACATATACATAGATATATACATATACATAGACATAGATATATACAGAGACATAGATATATACAGAGACATAGATATATACATATACATAGATATAGACATAGACATAGATATAGATATATATATATATACATAGACATAGATATATACATATACATAGATATATACATAGACATAGATATAGATATATACATAGACATAGATATATACATAGACATAGATATATACATATACATAGACATAGATATATACATAGACATAGATATATACATAGACATAGATATATACATAGACATAGATATATACATATACATAGACATAGATATATACATATACATAGACATAGATATATACATATACATAGACATAGATATATACATATACATAGATATATACATAGACATAGATATATACATAGACATAGATATATACATATACATAGATATATACATAGATATAGATATATACATAGACATAGATATATACATAGACATAGATATATACATAGACATAGATATATACATAGACATAGATATATACATATACATAGATATATACATAGACATAGATATATACATAGATATAGATATATACATAGACATAGATATATACATATACATAGATATATACATAGACATAGATATATACATAGACATAGATATAGATATATACATAGACATAGATATATACATATACATAGATATAGATATATACATAGACATAGATATATACATAGACATAGATATATACATAGACATAGATATGTACAGAGACATAGACATATATATATATACATATACAGAGACATAGACATATATATAGATATATACAGAGACATAGATATAGATATATACATAGACATAGATATATACATAGATATATACATAGGGTAGCCTAGTGGTTATAGTGTAGACATAGACATAGATATATACATAGACATAGATATATACATATACATAGATATATACATAGACATAGATATATACATAGATATAGATATATACATAGACATAGATATATACATATACATAGATATATACATAGACATAGATATATACATAGACATATACATAGATATATACATATACATAGACATAGATATATACATAGACATAGACATAGATATATACATAGACATAGATATATACATATACATAGATATATACATAGACATAGATATATACATAGACATAGACATAGATATATACATATACATAGATATATACATAGACATAGATATGTACAGAGACATAGATATAGATATATACAGAGACATATATATATACATATACAGAGATATATACATAGACATAGATATAGATATATATATATACATAGATATATACATATATACATATGCATCGCTTATTTCAAAATACAGCAGGTCACAGAAGTGCATAATCCACATTTTGTTGGCCTTCCATCTCTCTTCCGCATCTGCAGTGTAGCCTTTATTGATAGAAATGATAAACATTTATTGCTAGCAGTCTGAGTGCTTGCGGTCTGGCTGGGCTACTTTCAAAATAAACCGCTGCATTGTCTCTGTATTCTGCATAACAAATGTACCGATATTTTCCAATGTGTCAATGAATGTTTTTCCAATTTTAGATGTCAACATACAATACTTGAATATATATACTTGAATATATATATATATTATATATGACAGCATGTGCTATATATATATATATTTTTTTTACACATTATTTTAGGCTATTCACTTTTGTTCTATTGAGTTACTTGTCTTTATTTTTTATATATATTTTTATATCCCCACTTCTCTTTCCTTCCTCTGGTCTGTCTTCGCTGAAGGCGTTGCCGGTGACAGAATGTGTCTTGGGCTGCAGATAGCCTAGTGGTTAGAGTGGAGGGGTGGCAGGGTAGCCTAGTGGTTAGAGTGGAGGGGTGGCAGGGTAGCCTAGTGGTTAGAGTGGAGGGGTGGCAGGGTAGCCTAGTGGTTATAGTGTAGAGGAGGCAGGGTAGCCTAGTGGTTAGAGTGGAGGGGCGGCAGGTAGCCTAGTGGTTAGAGTGGAGGGGCGGCAGGGTAGCCTAGTGGTTATAGTGTAGAGGAGGCAGGGTAGCCTAGTGGTTAGAGTGGAGGGGTGGCAGGGTAGCCTAGTGGTTATAGTGTAGAGGAGGCAGGGTAGCCTAGTGGTTAGAGTGGAGGGGCGGCAGGTAGCCTAGTGGTTAGAGTGGAGGGGCGGCAGGTAGCCTAGTGGTTATAGTGTAGAGGAGGCAGGGTAGCCTAGTGGTTAGAGTGGAGGGGTGGCAGGGTAGCCTAGTGGTTATAGTGTAGAGGAGGCAGGGTAGCCTAGTGGTTAGAGTGGAGGGGCGGCAGGTAGCCTAGTGGTTAGAGTGGAGGGGCGGCAGGTAGCCTAGTGGTTATAGTGTAGAGGAGGCAGGGTAGCCTAGTGGTTAGAGTGTAGAGGCGACAGGTAGCCTAGTGGTTAGAGTGTAGAGGCGGCAGGTAGCCTAGTGGTTAGAGTGGAGGGGCGGCAGGGTAGCCTAGTGGTTAGAGTGGAGGGGCGGCAGGTAGCCTAGTGGTAAGAGTGGAGAGGTGGCAGGGTAGCCTAGTGGTTAGAGTGTAGAGGTGGCAGGGTAGCCTAGTGGTTAGAGTGGAGGGGTGGCAGGGTAGCCTAGTGGTTAGAGTGTAGAGGCGGCAGGGTAGCCTAGTGGTTAGAGTGTAGAGGTGGCAGGTAGCCTAGTGGTTAGAGTGTTGGACTAGTAACCGGAAGGTTGCGAGTTCAATCCCCCGAGCTGACAAGGTACAAATCTGTCATTCTGCCCCTGAACAGGCAGTTAACCCACTGTTCCTAGGCTGTCATTGGAAATAAGAATTTGTTCTTAACTGACTTGCCTGGTAAAATAAAAAAAGACCAGTGTAGTAGAACTCTGTATTACTGTTGTTATTTCATTACAAACGTTTGTTTTCCCAGATTATTCTGCCCCCCCCCCCCACCCCGGCTTCCCGACTCCTAGCATAACCCATTACCAGCGTGACCTGTGACCTGTGCACCGTTGCTTCCTCTGGAGTCCTCCGCTCTGCTGGCACTAATAAAGTAGATCAAGGCAAAGACACTTGTTTTCTGTTCTCCACCGGGAGCTCTAGAGGGAAAATAGAATGAACGATGAAAACAGGTTATTTTATACTGTTGCCTCATTGCCTTATAGCCCTACAGTACTGCATCCACTCTCCGTATAGGCCTACTGGAAGACACAAGCACTGTCAAGGACTGAGGCGTTTCTTCCCAGTATACCGAGAAGACAATCAATCAAATTTAATTTATAGAGACATTTTTTACATCAGCCGATGTCACAAAGTGCTATAAAGAAACCTAAAACCTCCAAACAGCAGAAGCACGGTGGCTAGGTAAGAATTCCCTAGATAAACAGGAACCGAGGAAGAAACCTAGAGAGGAACCAGGCTCTGAGGGGATGGCCAGTCCTCTTCTGGCTGTGCCGGGTGGAGATTATAAACCTAGAGAGGAACCAGGCTCTGAGGGGATGGCCAGTCCTCTTCTGGCTGTGCCGGGTGGAGATTACAACAGAACATGGGGCCAAGATGTTCAAACGTTCATAGATAACCAGCAGGGTCAGATAATAATAATTACAGTGGTTGTCAAGGGTGCAGCAATTTTCAGAATTGAACCATCATAGATGGATCATGGACTGGAGCTCCTTGTTACTATGGTGATGACTGTTTGTTTTATGGATGTTTGCTGTTTTTTTGTTTGTTTTTTTTTTATTCGAAAAATTGACTAGAAATGTAATCACACAATAAAATAAAAAATAATGAAATGATCCGAGTAAGAGATGACTGCTGTTAGAAGAAGAGAAGAGCCTACTGTTATATCATTTGTTATTCATTTCTGAGAGTGAAAGGGAGTTTGAGACGAGGATAGTAAAACTTCACAGTTTTCTGCCCCAAGGTGAAAGCTTTTATTTTAGTTGAAGTTATGTTTTATAACCCTGAGCTCTGAGGCATTCGTGTAAAACCACTAAGCAGTTTACTTTCGAAGCATTGTGTCAATGCCTGTAAATCGCTTGTATCAGAAGAACGTGATCAACGACGGCCAAAAGCGTCGCTTCGTTTTAGTTGGACTGGTGTAAAACACTTATAATATTTACACAAATAATAAACAGAATGAAGAGCCACATAAATCCTGACAGTAATTAGCATTGTCAGCACCAGTAAATAAATAAATAACCTATAGAGTACCACAGAATGAGTCATAATACCCATAAATCCTAGCGGTCAAAAATGGGAAATGATTCTAATTATTTTTTCCACCATTCCATTTTTCCTATAATGGATTTTAGAAACACTTAAAATGGCCTGTGTTTCCTGTCGGCTTACCCTGGCGTGACGTTTTAATAACCGTGTAAATCTCTCTAGGACAGGGCCTCCCGAGTGGCACAGCGGTCTAAGGCACTGCATCGCAGCGCTAGAGGCATCACTACAGATCTGGGTTTGATCCCAGGCTGTATCCCGGCCGGCCGCAGCCCGAGAGATCCATGAGGCGGTGTAACAATTGACCCAGCATCGTCCAGGTTAGGGGAGGGTTTGGCCGGCAGGGATATCCTTGTCCCATCGCGACCTCGCGACTCCTTATGACGACCCTGACTTCGGTCGCCAGCTGTACAGTGTTTCCTCCGACACATGGGTGCGGCTGGCTTCCGGGTTAAATTGGGGAGGTTAATAAGCGGGCATTGTGCCAAGAAGCCTATAGGCACGGCTCTCGCCTTTTCCCGTTGCAGCGATTGGGACAAGACTGTATCTACCAATCAGACATCATGAAATTGGGGTTGGGAAAAGGGGTACAAAGCACCTTAAAAAATGAAACGAAATCCGTCCACTTTGTAGGTAGGACATTAAGACGTGAGTAGAGATTGGAGAGAGTTGTTGAGGCCTTTGTGGCTTAAATTTATATGACAAGCACATGCTGTCATTCCTGCAAAAATGTTTCAGATGGACGACATATTTATTTATTGGGATGGTCCCCACCTACAAATATCTAGGCATTCGGATTGACGAGGACTTCATATTTTTAAAAAACATACAGATGAGAGCTAAGATTTAATTAAAGTGGAACTTGCCTCTCCCCGAAACAGCAGGAAGCAGATTGCACAGTCAACTTTCCTACCAGGTCTTGATTATGGTGACACCAGCCTCTTAAACCATTGGATGTCGTCTACCGTAGCGCCATTCGACTTTATCACATCACTGCATCAAAGGTTGACCTCATAATTAAAGTCACTTCACTATTCCCTTCTTTTGGGGGTTTGGTTTACAAAGCTCTACGACATAAGCTTCCAACTTAACTAACGTTGCTGTTAAAATATAAAAACATGAGATACCAAAGCCGTTCACAAAGCTGGATAACTCTTGAAGTTCCGTCTCCACCCAACAAGGGAAATCTGCTTTCTAGCATTTAAAGCACGTTATTGCTAGAACCAACTACAAAATACATTACAATTGGATGTTCTGATGCCGCTCGGGGCAATTTAACATCATGTTTGGGGACCTTATTGAGGATTATAATTGGACAGCTGTATCGCTGTGAAAACAGTTGTATTGTTCAAATTATGGATCCAAAGTTGTTTGTAAAAGTGAGTTTTTTAAAAATAGTTAAATTCAAACCCAAAGCAAAGTTGACAGGCAGTTACCAAATGATGAAATATGGACGAAGCTCTGTTTGATCCTGTTGTGCTGCTGGACACAACTTACAAATGTATCCTTACAATCTCACTTGGCAGCTGGCTCAACACGTAGAGCTGATAGAGCTGTGGTGATAGAGGTAGAGCTGTGGTGATAGAGGTAGAGCTTTGGTGATAGAGGTAGAGCTGTGGAGATAGAGGTAGAGCTGTGGTGATAGAGGTAGAGCTGTGGTGATAGAGGTAGAGCTGATAGAGCTGTGGTGATAGAGGTAGAGCTGTGGTGATAGAGGTAGAGCTTTGGTGATAGAGGTAGAGCTGTGGAGATAGAGGTAGAGCTGTGGTGATAGAGGTAGAGCTGTGGTGATAGAGGTAGAGCTGATAGAGCTGTGGTGATATAGGTAGAGCTGTGGTGATAGAGGTAGAGCTGTGGTGATAGAGGTAGAGGTGTGGTGATAGAGGTAGAGCTTTGGTGATAGAGGTAGAGCTGTGGAGATAGAGGTAGAGCTGTGGTGATAGAGGTAGAGCTGTGGTGATAGAGGTAGAGCTGATAGAGCTGTGGTGATATAGGTAGAGCTGTGGAGATAGAGGTAGAGCTGTGGTGATAGAGGTAGAGCTGTGGTGATATAGGTAGAGCTGTGGAGATAGAGGTAGAGCTAGAGGTAGAGCTTTGGAGATAGAGGTAGAGCTGATAGTGCTATGGTGATAGAGGTAGAGCTGTGGAGATAGAGGTAGAGCTGAAAGAGCTGTGGTAATAGAGGTAGAGGTGATAGAGCTGTGGTGATAGAGGTAGAGCTGTGGTGATAGAGGTAGAGTAGATAGAGCTGTGGAGATAGAGGTAGAGCTGATAGAGCTGTGGTGATAGAGGTAGAGCTGTGGTGATAGAGGTAGAGCTGTGGAGATAGAGGTAGAGGTTATAGAGCTGTGGAGATAGATGGAGAGCTGTGGTGATAGATGTAGAGCTGTGGAGATAGAGGTAGAGCTGATAGAGCTGTGGTGATAGAGGTAGAGGTGTGGTGATAGAGGTAGAGCTGTGGAGATAGAGGTAGAGGTGATAGAAGTAGAGCTGTGGTGATAGAGGTAGATATGTGGTGATAGAGGTAGAGCTGTGGTGATAGAGATAGAGCTGTCGTGATAGAGGTGTGGAGTTAGAGGTAGAGGTGATAGAGGTAGAGCTGTGGTCATAGACGTAGACCTGTGGAGATAGAGGTAGAGCTGTGGTGATAGAGGTAGAGCTAGAGGTAGAGCTTTGGAGATAGAGGTAGAGCTGAAAGAGCTGTGGTAATAGAGGTAGAGGTGATAGAGCTGTGGTGATAGAGGTAGAGCTGTGGAGATAGAGGTAGAGTAGATAGAGCTGTGGAGATAGACGTAGAGCTGATAGAGCTGTGGTAATAGAGGTAGAGGTGATAGAGCTGTGGTGATAGAGGTAGAGTAGATAGAGCTGTGGAGATAGAGGTAGAGCTGTGGTGATAGAGGTAGAGTAGATAGAGCTGTGGAGATAGAGGTAGAGCTGATAGAGCTGTGGTAATAGAGGTAGAGCTGTGGAGATAGAGGGAGAGCTGTGGAGATAGATGTAGAGCTGTGGAGATAGAGGTAGAGCTGGGGTGATAGAGGAAGAGGTGAGGAGATAGAGGTAGAAGTGTGGAGATAGAGGTAGAGCTGTGGTGATAGAGCTGTGGAGATAGAGGTAGAGGTGATAGAGGTAGAGCTGTGGTCATAGAGGTAGAGCTGTGAAGATAGAAGTACAGGTGATAGAGCTGTGGTGATAGATGTAGAGGTGATCGAGCTGATAGAGGTGATAGAGATAGAGGTGGAGGTGTTAGAGGTGATAGAGATAGAGGTGATAGCGATAGAGGTAGAGCTGTGGTGATAGAGGTAGAGCTGTGGAGATAGAAGTAGAGGTGTGGTGATAGAGGTAGAGTAGATAGAGCTGTGGAGATAGAGGTAGAGCTGTGGTGATAGAGGTTGAGCTGTGGAGATAGAAGTAGAGGTGTGGTGATAGAGGTAGAGCTGATAGAGCTGTGGTGATAGAGGTAGAGCTGTGGTGATAGAGGTAGAGCTGTGGTGATAGAGGTAGAGCTGTGGTGATAGAGGTAGAGCTGTGGAGATAGAGGTAGAGGTTATAGAGCTGTGGAGATAGAGGGAGAGCTGTTGTGATAGATGTAGAGCTGTGGAGATAGAAGTAGAGCTGATAGAGCTGTGGTGATAGATGTAGAGGTGAGGAGATAGAGGTAGAGGTGTGGAGATAGAGGTAGAGCTGATAGAGCTGTGGTGATAGATGTAGAGGTGATAGAAGTAGAGCTGTGCTGATAGAGGTAGAGCTGTGGTCATAGAGGTAGAGCTGTGAAGATAGAGGTAGAGGTGATAGAGCTGTGGTGATAGATGTAGAGGTGATAGAGGTGGAGGTGATAGAGGTGATAGAGATAGAGGTGATAGCGATAGAGGTAGAGCTGTGGTGATAGAGGTGATAGAGGTAGAGGTGAATGAGGTGATAGAGGTGGTAGAGGTGATAGAGGTAGAGATGATAGAGGTGATAGAGGTAGAGGTGATAGAGGTGTTAGAGGTGATAGAGGTAGAGCTATGGTGATAGAGGTAGAGGTGGTAGACGTGAAAATGTCATAGAGGTGATAGAGATAGAGCTGGTAGTGCTGATAGAGGTAGAGGTGATAGAGGTGATAAAGGTGGTAGATGTGATAGAGGTAGAGCTATGGTGATAAAGGTAGAGGTGGTAGAGGTGAAAATGTGATAGAGGTGATAGAGGTAGAGCTGGTAGAGCTGATAGAGGTAGAGCTGATAGAGGTGATAGAGTGTATAGAGCTGATAGAGGTAGAGCTGATAGAGCTGGTAGAGGTGATAGATGTGATAGAGGTAGAGCTTGTGGAGGTGATAGAGCTGATATAGGTTATAGAGGTGATAGATCTGAATGAGTTTATAGAGCTGATAGAGGTAGAGGTGATAGAGGTGATAGAGGTAGAAGTGATATAGCTGATAGAGGTGATAGAGGTGATAGAGGTGGTAGAGGCGATAGAGGTAGAGTTGATAGATGTGATATAGTTTATAGAGCTGATGGAAGTAGAGGTGATAGAGCTGATAGAGGTAGAGCTGGTAGAGGTGAAGATGGGATAGAGGTGATAGAGGTAGAGCTGGTAGAGCTGATAGAGATGATAAAGGTAGAGCTGATCGAGGTGATAGAGTTTATAGAGCTGACAGAGGTAGAGGTGATAGAGCTGATAGAGATAGAGCTGATAGAGATGATAGAGGTGGTAAAGGTAGAGGTGATAGAGGTTATAGAGGTAGAGCTGGAAGAGCTGATAGAGCTGACAGAGGTGATAGAGATAGACATGAGAGGTAAAGGTGATAGAGGTGGTAGAGGTGATAGAGGTAGAGATGATAGAGGTGGCAGAGGTGATGGAGGTCATAGAGGCGATAGAAGTGGTAGAGGTGGTAGAGGTGATAGAGGTAGAGGTGATAGAGGTGTTAGAGGTGATAGAGGTAGAGCTATGGTGATAGAGGTAGAGGTGGTAGACGTGAAAATGTCATAGAGGTGATAGAGATAGAGCTGGTAGAGCTGATAGAGGTAGAGGTGATAGAGGTGATATAGTTTATAGAGCTGATAGAGGTAGAGGTGATAGAGCTGGTAGAGGTGATAGAGGTGGAGCTTGTGGAGGTGATAGAGCTGATAGAGGTTATAGAGGTGATATAGCTGATAGAGGTGATAGAGGTAGAGCTGGTAGAGGTGATAGAGGTAGAGCTGATAGAGGTGATATAGTTTATAGAGCTGATGGAGGTATAGGTGATAGACCTGATAGAGTTGATAGAGGTAGAGCTGGTAGAGGTGATAGAGATGATAGAGGTAGAGCTAGTAGAGGTGAAAATGTGATAGAGGTGATAGAGTTGATAGAGGTAGAGCTGGTAGAGCTGATAGAGGTGATAAAGGTAGAGCTGATCGAGGTGATAGCGTTTATAGAGCTGATAGAGGTAGAGGTGATAGAGCTGATAGAGGTAGAGCTGATAGAGATGATAGAGGTGGTAGAGGTAGAGGTGATAGAGATTATAGAGGTAGAGTTGGAAGAGCTGATAGAGGTGATAGAGGTAGAGGTGATAGAGGTGGCAGAGGTGATGGTGGTGATAGAGCTGGTAGAGGTGATAGAGGTGATAGAAGTGATAGAAGTGATAGAGATAGAGGTGAAAGAGCTGGTAGAGATGATAGAGATGATAGAGGTTTAGGTGATAGAGGTGACAGAAGTGATAGAGGTAGAGGTGGTAGAGATGATAGAGGTGGTAGAGGTGGAGCTGGTAGAGGTAGAGGTGATAGAGGTTATAGAGGTAGAGGTAGAGATGATAGAGGTGGTAGAGGTGATAGAGATGGTAGAGGTAGAGGTGATAGAGGTTATAGAGGTGATAGAGGTGATAGAGCTGGTAGAGAGATAGAGCTGGTAGAGGTAGAGGTGATAGAGGTAGAGGTCATAGAGGTAGAGGTGATAGAGTTAGAGGTGGTAGAGGTGATAGAGGTATAGGTAGAGGTGATAGAGGTAGAAGTAGAGGTGATATAGGTAGAGGTGGTAGAGGTGATAGAGGTGATAGAGGTAGAGGTGATAGAGGTGATAGAGGTCATAGAGGTGATAGAGGTAGAGGTGATAGAGGTGATAGAGGTGATAGAGGTGATAGAGGTAGAGGTGATAGAGGTGATAGAGGTGATAGAGGTAGAGGTGATAGAGGTGATAGAGTTGATAGAGGTAGAGGTGGTAGAGGTTGAGGTGATAGAGGTGATAGAGGTATAGGTAGAGGTGATAGAGGTAGAAGTAGAGGTGATATAGATAGAGGTGATATAGGTAGAGGTGATAGAGGTGATAGACGTGATAGAGGTGATAGAGGTAGAGTAGATAGAGCTGTGGAGATAGAGGTAGAGCTGTGGTGATAGAGGTAGAGTAGATAGAGCTGTGGAGATAGAGGTAGAGCTGATAGAGCTGTGGTAATAGAGGTAGAGCTGTGGAGATAGAGGGAGAGCTGTGGAGATAGATGTAGAGCTGTGGAGATAGAGGTAGAGCTGGGGTGATAGAGGAAGAGGTGAGGAGATAGAGGTAGAAGTGTGGAGATAGAGGTAGAGCTGTGGTGATAGAGCTGTGGAGATAGAGGTAGAGGTGATAGAGGTAGAGCTGTGGTCATAGAGGTAGAGCTGTGAAGATAGAAGTACAGGTGATAGAGCTGTGGTGATAGATGTAGAGGTGATCGAGCTGATAGAGGTGATAGAGATAGAGGTGGAGGTGTTAGAGGTGATAGAGATAGAGGTGATAGCGATAGAGGTAGAGCTGTGGTGATAGAGGTAGAGCTGTGGAGATAGAAGTAGAGGTGTGGTGATAGAGGTAGAGTAGATAGAGCTGTGGAGATAGAGGTAGAGCTGTGGTGATAGAGGTTGAGCTGTGGAGATAGAAGTAGAGGTGTGGTGATAGAGGTAGAGCTGATAGAGCTGTGGTGATAGAGGTAGAGCTGTGGTGATAGAGGTAGAGCTGTGGTGATAGAGGTAGAGCTGTGGTGATAGAGGTAGAGCTGTGGAGATAGAGGTAGAGGTTATAGAGCTGTGGAGATAGAGGGAGAGCTGTTGTGATAGATGTAGAGCTGTGGAGATAGAAGTAGAGCTGATAGAGCTGTGGTGATAGATGTAGAGGTGAGGAGATAGAGGTAGAGGTGTGGAGATAGAGATAGAGCTGATAGAGCTGTGGTGATAGATGTAGAGGTGATAGAAGTAGAGCTGTGCTGATAGAGGTAGAGCTGTGGTCATAGAGGTAGAGCTGTGAAGATAGAGGTAGAGGTGATAGAGCTGTGGTGATAGATGTAGAGGTGATAGAGGTGGAGGTGATAGAGGTGATAGAGATAGAGGTGATAGCGATAGAGGTAGAGCTGTGGTGATAGAGGTGATAGAGGTAGAGGTGAATGAGGTGATAGAGGTGGTAGAGGTGATAGAGGTAGAGATGATAGAGGTGATAGAGGTAGAGGTGATAGAGGTGTTAGAGGTGATAGAGGTAGAGCTATGGTGATAGAGGTAGAGGTGGTAGACGTGAAAATGTCATAGAGGTGATAGAGATAGAGCTGGTAGTGCTGATAGAGGTAGAGGTGATAGAGGTGATAAAGGTGGTAGATGTGATAGAGGTAGAGCTATGGTGATAAAGGTAGAGGTGGTAGAGGTGAAAATGTGATAGAGGTGATAGAGGTAGAGCTGGTAGAGCTGATAGAGGTAGAGCTGATAGAGGTGATAGAGTGTATAGAGCTGATAGAGGTAGAGCTGATAGAGCTGGTAGAGGTGATAGATGTGATAGAGGTAGAGCTTGTGGAGGTGATAGAGCTGATATAGGTTATAGAGGTGATAGATCTGAATGAGTTTATAGAGCTGATAGAGGTAGAGGTGATAGAGGTGATAGAGGTAGAAGTGATATAGCTGATAGAGGTGATAGAGGTGATAGAGGTGGTAGAGGCGATAGAGGTAGAGTTGATAGATGTGATATAGTTTATAGAGCTGATGGAAGTAGAGGTGATAGAGCTGATAGAGGTAGAGCTGGTAGAGGTGAAGATGGGATAGAGGTGATAGAGGTAGAGCTGGTAGAGCTGATAGAGATGATAAAGGTAGAGCTGATCGAGGTGATAGAGTTTATAGAGCTGACAGAGGTAGAGGTGATAGAGCTGATAGAGATAGAGCTGATAGAGATGATAGAGGTGGTAAAGGTAGAGGTGATAGAGGTTATAGAGGTAGAGCTGGAAGAGCTGATAGAGCTGACAGAGGTGATAGAGATAGACATGAGAGGTAAAGGTGATAGAGGTGGTAGAGGTGATAGAGGTAGAGATGATAGAGGTGGCAGAGGTGATGGAGGTCATAGAGGCGATAGAAGTGGTAGAGGTGGTAGAGGTGATAGAGGTAGAGGTGATAGAGGTGTTAGAGGTGATAGAGGTAGAGCTATGGTGATAGAGGTAGAGGTGGTAGACGTGAAAATGTCATAGAGGTGATAGAGATAGAGCTGGTAGAGCTGATAGAGGTAGAGGTGATAGAGGTGATATAGTTTATAGAGCTGATAGAGGTAGAGGTGATAGAGCTGGTAGAGGTGATAGAGGTGGAGCTTGTGGAGGTGATAGAGCTGATAGAGGTTATAGAGGTGATATAGCTGATAGAGGTGATAGAGGTAGAGCTGGTAGAGGTGATAGAGGTAGAGCTGATAGAGGTGATATAGTTTATAGAGCTGATGGAGGTATAGGTGATAGACCTGATAGAGTTGATAGAGGTAGAGCTGGTAGAGGTGATAGAGATGATAGAGGTAGAGCTAGTAGAGGTGAAAATGTGATAGAGGTGATAGAGTTGATAGAGGTAGAGCTGGTAGAGCTGATAGAGGTGATAAAGGTAGAGCTGATCGAGGTGATAGCGTTTATAGAGCTGATAGAGGTAGAGGTGATAGAGCTGATAGAGGTAGAGCTGATAGAGATGATAGAGGTGGTAGAGGTAGAGGTGATAGAGATTATAGAGGTAGAGTTGGAAGAGCTGATAGAGGTGATAGAGGTAGAGGTGATAGAGGTGGCAGAGGTGATGGTGGTGATAGAGCTGGTAGAGGTGATAGAGGTGATAGAAGTGATAGAAGTGATAGAGATAGAGGTGAAAGAGCTGGTAGAGATGATAGAGATGATAGAGGTTTAGGTGATAGAGGTGACAGAAGTGATAGAGGTAGAGTTGGTAGAGGTGATAGAGGTGGTAGAGGTGGAGCTGGTAGAGGTAGAGGTGATAGAGGCTATAGAGGTAGAGGTAATAGAGGTGGTAGAGGTGATAGAGATGGTAGAGGTAGAGGTGATAGAGATTATAGAGGTGATAGAGGTGATAGAGCTGGTAGAGAGATAGAGCTGGTAGAGGTAGAGGTGATAGAGGTAGAGGTCATAGAGGTAGAGGTGATAGAGGTAGAGGTGGTAGAGGTTGAGGTGATAGAGGTGAAAGAGGTGATAGAGGTGATAGAGGTATAGGTAGAGGTGATAGAGGTAGAAGTAGAGGTGATAGAGGTAGAAGTAGAGGTGATATAGATAGAGGTGATATAGGTAGAGGTGATAGAGGTGATAGAGGTCATAGAGGTGATAGAGGTAGAGGTGATAGAGGTGATAGAGGTGATAGAGGTGATAGAGGTAGAGGTGATAGAGGTGATAGAGGTGATAGAGGTAGAGGTGATAGAGGTGATAGAGTTGATAGAGGTAGAGGTGGTAGAGGTTGAGGTGATAGAGGTGATAGAGGTATAGGTAGAGGTGATAGAGGTAGAAGTAGAGGTGATATAGATAGAGGTGATATAGGTAGAGGTGATAGAGGTGATAGACGTGATAGAGGTGATAGAGGTAGAGGTGATAGAGGTAGAGGTGATAGAGGTGATAGAGGTGATCGAGGTAGAGGTGATAGAGGTAGTAGAGGTGATAAAAAAATCAAATCAAAATTATTTATATAGCCCTTCGTACATCAGCTGATGTCTCAAAGTGTTGTACAGACACCCAGCATAAAACCCCAAACAGCAAGCAATGCAGGTGTAGAAGCACGGTGGCTAGGAAAAACTCTCTAGAAAGGCCAAAACCTAGGAAGAAACCTAGAGAGGAACCAGGCTATGTGGGGTGGTCAGTCCTCTTCTGGCTGTGCCGGGTGGAGATTATAACAGAACATGGCCAAGATGTTCAAATGTTCATAAATGACCAGCATGGTCAAATAATAATAGTCACAGGTAGAACAGTTGAAACTGGAGCAGCAGCTCGGCCAGGTGGACAAGGGACAGCAAGGAGTCATCATGTCAGGTAGTCCTGAGGCATGGTCCTAGGGCTCAGGTCCTCCGAGAGAGAGAAAGAAAGAGAGAAAGAAAGAATTAGAGAGGTCATAATTAAATTCACACAGGACAACGGATAGGACAGGAGAAGTACTCCAGATATAACAAACTGACCCGAGCCCCCCGACACATGAGGAGGGGTCAGGAGACACTGTGGCCCCATCCGAGGACACTCCCGGACAGGGCCAAACAGGAAGGATATAACCCCACCCACTTTGTCAAAGCACAGCCCCCACACCACTAGAGGGATATCTTCAACCACCAACTTACCATCCTGAGACAAGGCCGAGTATAGCCCACATAGATCTCCGCCACGGCACAACCCAATAGAGGTGATAGAGGTGATAGAGGTGACAGAGGTGATAGAGGTAGAGGTGATAGAGGTAGAGGTGGAGGTGATAGAGGTAGAAGTGATTGGCTATGTACAGCTGCAATGATCTGTGAGCTGATCTGACAGCTGATGCTTAAAGTTAGTGAGGGAGATATGAGTCTCCAGCTTCAGTGATTTTTTGCAATTCATTCCAGTCATTGGCAGCAGATAATTGGAAGGAAAAGCGGCCAAAGTAAGAACAGGCTTTTGCGGTGACCAGTGAAATATACCTGATGGAGCTTTACCTAGCAAAGACTTATAGATGACCTGGAGTCAGTGGGTTTGGCAATGAATATGAAGCGAGGGCTAGCTGCAACTCCTGCATGGCCTCGAGAGGCAAAGGTCGAGAGCCATGCATCCTGTCACGCCCTGACCATAGTTTGCTTTGTATGTTTCTATGTTTTGTTTGGTCAGGGTGTGATCTGAGTGGGCATTCTATGTTGGATGTCTAGTTTGTCTGTTTCTGTGTTCGGCTGTGTTTGGGCCTGATATGGTTCTCAATCAGAGGCAGGTGTTAGTCATTGTCTCTGATTGGGAACCATATTTAGGTAGCCTGTTTTGTCATTGTGGGTTGTGGGTGATTGTCTATGTTTGTTGCTTGTGCACAGTTCGTATATAGCTTCACGGTCGTTGTTCAGTTTTCTTCGTGTTTTTTGTCATCCATTAAAATGATGCATTCACACCACGCTGCGCTTTGGTCCGCTTCTTACGACACATCCTCTGAAACACGACCATGCCAAGCCACACTGCTCGCTTAACACAGAAGCCAACTGCACCGCTCTGTCAGAGGAACCACGGTACAGCTGGTGACTGTCAGCATGCATGCCCCGCCCGGCCACAGGAGTCCCTAGAGCGCGATGGGACCAGGGCATACCAGCTGGCCAAACTCTCACCTAACCCAGACGACGCTGGGCCAATTGTGTGTCGCCTCATGGGTCTCCTGGTCCCGAGATTGAACCCGGATCTGTAGTGACGCCTCAAGCACTGCAGTGCCTTAGACCACTGTGCCAGTTGGGAGGCCCTATTTCAAACTTTTCAATTATGAATTTTGATTAACATGTGCTGTACAGTTTTTTTTTAAATGTAACATCCTACATTATGCAATGGAGTTCACGTCTGTTGTAAATGTGTAAACGTGAGGTAAAAAGTAGGTTGCTTTGTTTCACAGTCACATGATCAATGACATCCCGAAGTTAAATCACGGGCTTTTTTGAACCGTGTGTAGACCCAAAAGTTATCCTCTGAGTTTTTAGTTTGAGGAGTCAGCGAAGTAAGAAGGTCAACTCTTGAGTTCAAGTCGGGATAATCTGTCATTTGTAAGTGGCTCACCCTTTTGGTCCAGGCCAATTGCTATGAATCCTTCAGAATGAACCTGCTCCAGGGCAGGCTAACTCAGGGCTAAGTTTAGGGCTAACTCAGGGCTAACTCAGGGCTACCTCACGGCTAACTCAGGGCTACCTCAAGGCTAACTCAGGGCTACCTCACGGCTAACTCAGGGCTACCTCACGGCTAACTCAGGGCTACCTCACGGCTAACTCAGGGCTACCTCACGGCTAACTCAGGGCTACCTCAAGGCTAACCCAGGGCTACCTCAAGGCTAACCCAGGGCTACCTCACAGCTAACTCAGGGCTAATTCAGGGCTACCTCACTGCTAACTCCACTTACCCTGAATTAAATTACTGAGCTGTTAAAGACCAATGAATGCTGCAACTAGCTCTCACAGTCTCATGTAAGAATTAGACGTTCATTCAGGTTTCTCAAAAGTCAAATGTTGAAGTTGTTGCAAAATGTCACATTTCAAAGTGTTTCAGGTTAAGTTTAAGGTATTAACTCAGAATTTGTAAGGTTATTTTTAAGGTTATGTAGATAGATGTCGAATACTGACTTGTATCCTGGGTGACCTGGTAGGAATTCAGATGTTCTACTTATCGCAGAGATGGCATCATCATCCCCTTCATTAGAGGCAGAGTTGCAAAGAAAAAGCCATCTCTCAGACTGGTCAATAAAAAGAATAGATTAAGACGGGCAAAATAACACAGACACTGGACAGAGGATCTCTGCCTAGAAGGCCAGCATCCCGGAGTCGCCTCTTCACTGTTGACGTTCAGACTGGACAGAGGAACTCTGCCTTGAAGGCCAGCATCCCAGAGTTGCCTCTTCACTGTTGACGTTGAGACTGGACAGAGGATCTCTGCCTAGAAGGCCAGCATCCCGAAGTCACCTCTTCACTGTTGACGTTGAGACTGGACAGAGGAACTCTGCCTAGAAGGCCAGCATCCCGGAGTCGCCTCTTCACTGTTGACGTTGAGACTGGACAGAGGAACTCTGCCTTGAAGGCCAGCAACCCAGAGTTGCCTCTTCACTGTTGACGTTGAGACTGGACAGAGGATCTCTGCCTAGAAGGCCAGCATCCCGAAGTCACCTCTTCACTGTTGACGTTGAGACTGGACAGAGGAACTCTGCCTAGAAGGCCAGCATCCTGGAGTCGCCTCTATACTGTTAACGCTGAGACTGGACAGAGGAACTCTGCCTTGAAGGCCAGCATCCTGGAGTCACCTCTATACTGTTAACGCTGAGACTGGACAGAGGAACTCTGCCTAGAAGGCCAGCATCCCAGAGTCACCTCTTCACTGTGGACGTTGAGACTGGTGTTTTGCGGGTACTATTTAATGAAGCTGCCAGTTGAAGACTTGTGAGGCGTCTGTTTTCTAAAACTAGACACTCTAATGTACTTTTCCTCTTGCTCAGTTGTGCACCGGGGCCTCCCACTCCTCTTTCTATTCTGGTTAGAGCCAGTTTGTGCTGTTCTTTAAAGGGAGTAGTACACAGTGAGATCGTCAGTTTCTTGGCAATTTCTCGCATGGAATAACCTTCATTTCCCAGAACAAGAGTCGACTGACGAGTTTCACGAGTTTCAGAAGAAAGGTATTTGTTTCTTGGCATTTTGAGCCTGTAATCGAACCCACAAATAGCTGATGCTCCAGATACTCAACTTATCTAAAGAAGGCCAGTTTTATTGCTTCTTTAATCATCATAACAGTTTTCAGCTGTGCTAAAATAATTTCAAAATGGTTTTCTAATGATCAATTAGCCTTTTAAAATTATAAACTTGGATTAGCTATAACACAACGTGCCATTGGAACACAGGAGTGATGGTTGCTGATAATGGGCCTCACGTACGCCTATGTAGATATTTGGTAAAAAATCTGCCGTTTCCAGCTACAATAGTCATTTACAACATGAAAAATGTCTACGCTGTATTTCGGAACAATTCAATGTTATTTTAATGGACAAATTTTTTTTGCTTTTCTTTCAAAAACATTTCTAAGTGATGCCAAACTTTTGAAACGTAGTGCAATACTGTATGTAAGGTATACAATAGCTATGTATGTATACTATAATCCTTCCCACCACCCTCATATTTTATGTCTGCTAAAATGTTTTACTTGGTTCTTCAATGACGGAATCAATCCCATTTATTTATGAGGTCTCTTCTTACGTCAGCAAATGTCACAATGTGCTGAAACCCCCAAACAGCAGAGGCACGGTGGCTCGGAAAAGACTCCCTAGAAAGGCAGGAACCTAGGAAGAAACCTAGAGAGCATGAGATAAGGTAATGGTTAACTTTGATTCTATACACGTTAAGATCAACAGAATCTAACTTATCACATGGAATGTTACATTTAATTTTTTTTTGAGGAATTTCAAATTTTTTAACTTTATTTAAACAGGCAAGTCAGTTAAGAACACATTCTTATTTTCAATGATGGCCTGGGAACAGTGGGTTAACTGCCTGTTCAGGGGCAGAACAACAGATTTGTACCTTGTCAGCTCGGGGGTTTGAACTCTCAACCTTGCGGTTACTAGTCCAACGCTCTAACCACTAGGCTACACTGCCGAGGACCTTGGGTTGGTACCTACTGTAGTAACAGCAGAGGTGTAAGCATCTTTAAAAAAACAAGACTACACAATTTTTCCTTATATCCCCAGCACACGGACCAATGTTGAATTGTACCTTACAGCCCAGTTTAATACAAAATTACAAAATACTCAGAAGTAACTGAAATACATATTTCAAAACCATGTAACTGTGATGTATAGGACCGGTCAGATAACATGTAGCAGAGCCATTCCATCTCAAAAGAGAAGGGATTCTGACTCCCACCATCTCACATTGTTAATAAACATCGAGCCCATTTCATCCATTACCGGTGTTTGACAGGTCACTACACTACATGTGGGGGGGGGGGGGGGACGACAGGCAAAAGAAAGAGTATGAAACAGTCGCAGATAAACCCCCCCCGAGAACAATCAATCCAGCGAGGTTTAAGTGACAAGTGGATTTGCACCCCGTCAAACACAGGAAATGGATGGCTGTCCCGCCCTCAGGTGGGCGGGGCATACGCATTGCTCATAAAGAGCATAGGATCCCATTCGGATGCAGGGTTATTATTCTCTGAGAGACAGAGTGAGTTTTAAACTTTAGCTAATACATTTTAGATTGGGATTGTTGTTGAGTATTGTTATTGTGAAAAATGTATGTGTGGAAAAGTGGCTCTATATTCTAAATAATAACATTGATTGATGGTTGTTCTCCATCACTCTGCAAACCTCCCTGAGAGTAAATGATGTGTTATGGGTAAAGTATATAATCTCTCTCTTACTCATCTCTACCTCCCTCCCTCCCTCTCTCACTCAATTTTTACCACCCTCCCACTCTCTCTCTACTGCCCTCCTTCTCTCTCTACCTCCTTCCATCTCCCTCTCTCTCTCTCTCTCTCTCTCTCCTTTTCCTCCCTGACTCTCTCTTCCCTTCTTTCTCTCATCCCTTCTTTTTCTCTCTCTCTTTTTTCTCCCTGACTCTCTCTTCACTTCTTTCTCTCCTCTCTCTCTTTATTTATATCCCTCTCTCCCTCCATCCTATGCGCTGATGTTGGTCTATTAGGCCTGGCTTGCAGTCAGCGTTCCAATTCATCCCAAAGGTATTCGATGGGGTTGAGGTCAGGACTCTGTGCAGGCCAGTCAAGTTCTTCCACACCAAAATCGACAAACCATTTCTGTATAGACAATGCTTTCTACACGGGGGTATTGTCATGCTGAAACAGGAAATTAACTTCCCCAAACTGTTGCCACAAAAGTTGGAAGAACAGAATTGTCTAGAATGTCATTCTATGTTAAGATTTCCCTTCACTGCAACTAAGGAGCCTGAATCGTGAAAAACAGCCCCAGAACATTATTCCTCCTCCACCAAACTTTACAGTTGGCACTATGCATTGGGGCAGGTAGCGTTCTCCTGGCATACGCCAAACCCAGTTTCGTCCGTCGGACTGCCAGACAGTGAAGCGTGATTCAGCACTCCAGAGAACATTTTTCTCCAGCGTTCAATGGCGACAAACTTTACAGTGTATTTATAATGAGAAACTCACATTTCTGCCCGAGGCTAAGATAAGACAGAGAGAAGAGAGGAGGTCTTCAATAGTGAATTATAACACAGACAGACTGAATACAGAACCTGCTGATGGTATTTATCTAGTCTGTATGTTAAATGGCATCTTAGTTAGTGTTAGTCCTTCCATCAATAGGGCTCTGGTCACAAGTAGTGTGCTAGTTAGGCTGCTCCTTCAGGCTGCTCCTTCAGGCTGCTCCTTCAGGCTGCTCCTTTAGGCTGCTCCTTCAGGCTGCTCCTTTAGGCTGCTTCTTTAGGCTGCTCCTTCAGGCTGCTTCTTTAGGCTGCTCCTTGAGGCTGCTCCTTCAGGCTGCTCCTTCAGGCTGCTCCTTCAGGCTGCTTCTTTAGGCTGCTTCTTTAGACTGCTCCTTCAGGCTGCTTCTTTAGGCTGCTTCTTTAGTCTGCTCCTTCAGGCTGCTCCATCAGGCTACTCTGTTAAGCTGCTCCTTCAGGCTGCTCCTTTAGGCTGCTCCTTTAGGCTGCTCCTTCAGGCTGCGCTGTTAGGCTGCTCCTTTAGGCTGCTCCGTCAGGCTGCTCCGTCAGGCTGCTTCTTTAGGGTGCTTCTTTAGGCTGCTCTTTCAGGCTGCTTTTTTAGGCTGCTCCTTCAGGCTGCTTCTTTAGGGTGCTTCTTTAGGCTGCTCCTTCAGGCTGCTTTTTTAGGCTGCTCCTTCAGGCTGCTCCTTCAGGCTGCTTCTTCAGGCTGCTTCTTTAGGCTGCTTCTTCAGGCTGCTCCTTCAGGCTGCTCCTTCAGGCTGCTTCTTTAGGCTGCTCCTTCAGACTGCTCCTTCAGGCTGCTCCTTCAGGCTGCTTCTTTAGGCTGCTCCTTCAGGCTGCTTCTTCAGGCTGCTTCTTCGGGCTGCTTCTTTAGGCTGCTTCTTTAGGCTGCTCCTTCAGGCTGCTCCTTCAGGCTGCTCTGTTAAGCTGCTCCTTCAGGCTGCTCCTTTAGGCTGCTCCTTTAGGCTGCTCCTTCAGGCTGCGCTGTTACGCTGCTCCTTTAGGCTGCTCCGTTAGGCTGCTCCTTCAGGCTGCTCCTTCAGGCTGCTCTGTTAGGCTGCTTCTTTAGAGTGCTCCGTTAGGCTCCTCCTTCAGGCTGCTCCTTCAGGCTGCTTCTTTAGGGTGCTTCTTTAGGCTGCTCCTTTAGGCTGCTCCTTCAGGCTGCTTCTTTAGGCTACTCCTTCAGGCTGCTCCTTCAGGATGCGTCTTTAGGCTGCTCCTTCAGGTTGCTTCTTTAGGCTGCTCCTTCAGCCTGCTTCTTTAGGCTGCTTCTTCTGGCTGGTCCTTCAGGCTGCTCCTTCAGGCTGCTTCTTTAGGCTGCTCCTTCAGGCTGCTACTTCAGGTTGCTCCTTCAGGCTGCTCCTTTAGGCTGCTCCTTCAGGCTGCTCCGTTAAGCTGCTCCTTCAGGCTGCTCCTTCAGGCTTCTCCTTTAGGCTGCTCCTTCAGGCTTCCCCGTTTAGTTGCTCCTTCAGACTGCTCCTTCAGGCTGCTCCTTTAGGCTGCTCCTTCAGGCTACCCCGTTAAGCTGCTCTGCTCCTTCAGGCTGCTGTTTCAGGCTGCTCCGTTATGCTGCTCCTTCAGGCTGCTACTTCAGACTGCACCTCCAGGCTGCTCCTTCAGACTACTCGATTAGGCTGCTCCTTTAGGTTGTGTTATTGTATCTTAATCTAACATTTCTAGTTGCTATCTACAGTACCTCTTCATTCTGTCCTGATTTATTGTTCGGCGTTACTAATGAAATATTGACTGAGAATTAGTTTAACTCTGAAGACTGTTATTATATCAAGGAACTGCTATGATATGGCCAATTAAACCCGATTATGCTAGTTTGTTTTTTGGAATACCTATTCTAATAGCAATCCCTATTCTAAATTTATCAAAGTGTTTATGAGATATATTGATTACATTTTTCCATCTTGAATTGCAGGAATTCGATGCATATAAGGCGATCGTTCTCAATTCTCCATTGGGGGCGGCAGGTAGCCTAGTGGTTAGAGTGGAGGGGCGGCAGGTAGCCTAGTGGTTAGAGTGGAGGGGCGGCAGGTAGCCTAGTGGTTAGAGTGGAGGGGCGGCAGGTAGCCTAGTGGTTAGAGTGGAGGGGCGGCAGGTAGCCTAGTGGTTAGAGTGGAGGGGCGGCAGGTAGCCTAGTGGTTAGAGTGGAGGGGAGGCAGGTAGCCTAGTGGTTATAGTGGAGGGGCGGCAGGTAGCCTAGTGGTTAGAGTGGAGGGGCGGCAGGTAGCCTAGTGGTTAGAGTGGAGGGGAGGCAGGTAGCCTAGTGGTTATAGTGGAGGGCGGCAGGTAGCCTAGTGGTTAGAGTGGAGGGGCGGCAGGGTAGCCTAGTGGTTAGAGTGTAGGGGCGGCAGGTAGCCTAGTGGTTAGAGTGTAGGGGCGGCAGGGTAGCCTAGTGGTTAGAGTGGAGGGGCGGCAGGTAGCCTAGTGGTTAGAGTGTAGGGTCGGCAGGTAGCCTAGTGGTTAGAGTGGAGGGGCGGCAGGTAGCCTAGTGGTTAGAGTGTAGGGACGGCAGGTAGCCTAGTGGTTAGAGTGTAGGGGCGGCAGGTAGCCTACTGGTTAGAGTGGAGGGGCGGCAGGTAGAATAGTGGTTAGAGTGGAGGGGCGGCAGGGTAGCCTAGTGGTTAGAGTGTAGGGGCGGCAGGTAGCCTAGTGGTTAGAGTGTAGGGGCGGCAGGGTAGCCTAGTGGTTAGAGTGGAGGGGCGGCAGGTAGCCTAGTGGTTAGAGTGTAGGGTCGGCAGGTAGCCTAGTGGTTAGAGTGGAGGGGTGGCAGGTAGCCGAGTGGTTAGAGTGGAGGGGCGGCAGGGTAGCCTAGTGGTTAGAGTGGAGGGGCGGCAGGTAGCCTAGTGGTTAGAGTGTAGGCGTGGCAGGTAGCCTAGTGGTTAGAGTGGAGGCGTGGCAGGTAACCTTATGTTTAGAGTGGAGGGGTGGCAGGTAGCCTAGTGGTTAGAGTGGAGGGGCGGCAGGTAGCCTAGTGGTTAGAGTGGAGGGGCGGCAGGTAGCCTAGTGGTTAGAGTGGAGGGGCGGCAGGTAGCCTAGTGGTTATAGTGGAGGGGCGGCAGGTAGCCTAGTGGTTAGAGTGGAGGGGCGGCAGGTAGCCTAGTGGTTAGAGTGGAGGGGAGGCAGGTAGCCTAGTGGTTATAGTGGAGGGGCGGCAGGTAGCCTAGTGGTTAGAGTGGAGGGGAGGCAGGTAGCCTAGTGGTTATAGTGGAGGGCGGCAGGTAGCCTAGTGGTTAGAGTGGAGGGGCGGCAGGGTAGCCTAGTGGTTAGAGTGTAGGGGCGGCAGGTAGCCTAGTGGTTAGAGTGTAGGGGCGGCAGGGTAGCCTAGTGGTTAGAGTGGAGGGGCGGCAGGTAGCCTAGTGGTTAGAGTGTAGGGTCGGCAGGTAGCCTAGTGGTTAGAGTGGAGGGGCGGCAGGTAGCCTAGTGGTTAGAGTGTAGGGACGGCAGGTAGCCTAGTGGTTAGAGTGTAGGGGCGGCAGGTAGCCTAGTGGTTAGAGTGGAGGGGCGGCAGGTAGAATAGTGGTTAGAGTGGAGGGGCGGCAGGGTAGCCTAGTGGTTAGAGTGTAGGGGCGGCAGGTAGCCTAGTGGTTAGAGTGTAGGGGCGGCAGGGTAGCCTAGTGGTTAGAGTGGAGGGGCGGCAGGTAGCCTAGTGGTTAGAGTGTAGGGTCGGCAGGTAGCCTAGTGGTTAGAGTGGAGGGGTGGCAGGTAGCCGAGTGGTTAGAGTGGAGGGGCGGCAGGGTAGCCTAGTGGTTAGAGTGGAGGGGCGGCAGGTAGCCTAGTGGTTAGAGTGTAGGCGTGGCAGGTAGCCTAGTGGTTAGAGTGGAGGCGAGGCAGGTAACCTTATGTTTAGAGTGGAGGGGTGGCAGGTAGCCTAGTGGTTAGAGTGGAGGGGCGGCAGGGTAGCCTAGTGGTTAGAGTGGAGGGGCGGCAGGGTAGCCTAGTGGTTAGAGTGTAGGGTCGGCAGGTAGCCTAGTGGTTAGAGTGGAGGGGTGGCAGGTAGCCTAGTGGTTAGAGTGGAGGGGCGTCAGGTAGCCTAGTGGTTAGAGTGTAGGGGCGGCAGGTAGCCTAGTGGTTAGAGTGGAGGGGCGGCAGGTAGCCTAGTGGTTAGAGTGGAAGGGCGGCAGGTAGCCTAGTGGTTAGAGAGGAGGGGCGGCAGCGTAGCCTAGTGGTTAGAGTGGAGGGGCGGCAGGTAGCCTAGTGGTTAGAGTGGAGGGGGGGCAGGTACTCTAGTGGTTAGAGTGGAGGGGCGGCAGGTAGCCTAGTGGTTAGAGTGTAGGGGTGGCAGGTAGCCTAGTGGTTAGAGTGGAGGGGCGGCAGGTACTCTAGTGGTTAGAGTGGAGGGGTGGGAGGCAGCCTTGTGGTTAGAGTGGTGGGGCGGGAGGTAGCCTAGTGGTTAGAGTTGGACTAATAACTGATAGTGTTGCAAGACAGGTCCCCCGAGCTGACAAGATACAAATCTGTCGTTCTGCCCATGAACGTAGCAGTTAACCCACTGTTCCTAGGCTGTCATTGAAACTAAGAATTTGTTCTTAACTGGCTTGCCTAGCTGAAAAAATACAAAATATACAGTGCCCTCCACTAATATTGGCACCCTGGGTAAATATGAGCAAAATGGGCATTTTATTTATTTTTTTAATTATTGTTTATCCTTTTGGTCTTTCATTCAAAATATCAACAAGAATCTAAACCTTCAATTCAAGTAAAATAATTGAAAGATTTTTTTTTCACATCATAAAACAAATATTTTTCTCAAATATACTGTATGTACTTTGAGCAACTTCCCTTTGCCAATCTAACAGCTCTGATTCTACTCCTATAATGAGTAATGGGGTTGGAGAACACATGGCAATGGATCTGAGACCATTTCTCCATACAGAATCTCTCCAGATCCTTCAGACTCCCAGGTCAACGCTTGTGGACTCTCCTCTTCAGCTCATCCCACAGGTTGTCTATGGGGTTTAGGTCAGGGGACTGGGATGGCCACGGCAAAAACCTGGATTCTGTGGTCAGTGAACCATTTTTGTTTTGATTTTGAGGTGTGTTTTCAATCAATGTCCTGCTGGAAGATCCAACCACATCCAGTTTAAGGTTCCTAGCAGAGGCAGTCAGGTTTTGATTTAATATCTGCTGGTACTTGATGGAGTCCATGATATTATGTATCCTAACAAGTTGTCCAGGGCCTTTGGAAGAAAAAACAGCCCCACAACATCAGAGATCCACCACCATACTTCACAGTGGGGATGAGGTACTTTTCTGCAAGGCTATCTCCAAAAAAGCTCTATTTTGGTCTCATCTGACCATAGAACCTGGTCCCATTGAAACTCTATGTTGATCTCATCTGACCATAGAACCCAGTCCCATTGAAACTCTATATTGGTCTCATCTGACCATAGAACCTGGTCCCATTGAAACTCTATATTGGTCTCATCTGACCATAGAACCTGGTCCCATTGAAACTCTATATTGGTCTCATCTGAACATAGAACCCAGTCCCATTGAAACTCTATATTGGTCTCATCTGACCATAGAACTCGGTCCCATTGAAAGTCCCAGTAACGTTTGTCAAATTGTAGGCGCTTGAGTTTGTTGTTTGATGACATGTAAGGCTTTTTTTTATGACAACCCTCCTAAACAACTTGTGGTTATGTAGATGGCGTCTGATCGTAGTTTTGGAGACTTTCTGACCCCAAGACCCAACTAACGTCTGCATTTCTCCAGCTGTGATCCTTGGAGATGTTTGGTCCACTCTAACCATCTTCCTCACTGGGGTCAATATAGACACATATCTTCTGGAGATGTTTGGTCCACTCTAACCATCTTCCTTACTGGGGTCAATATAGACACATATCCTCTGGAGATGTTTGGTCCACTCAAACCATCTTCCTCACTGGGGTCAATATAGACACATATCCTCTGGAGATGTTTGGTCCACTCTAACCATCTTCCTCACTGGGGTCAATATAGACACATATCCTCTGGAGATGTTTGGTCCACTCTAACCATCTTCCTCACTGGGGTCAATATAGACACATATCCTCTGGAGATGTTTGGTCCACTCTAACCATCTTCCTCACTGGGGTCAATATAGACACATATCCTCTGGAGATGTTTGGTCCACTCAAACCATCTTCCTCACTGGGGTCAATATAGACACATATCCTCTGGAGATGTTTGGTCCACTCAAACCATCTTCCTCACTGGGGTCAATATAGACACATATCCTCTGGAGATGTTTGGTCCACTCTAACCATCTTCCTCACTGGGGTCAATATAGACACATATCCTCTGGAGATGTTTGGTCCACTCAAACCATCTTCCTTACTGGGGTCAATATAGACACATATCCTCTGGAGATGTTTGGTCCACTCTAACCATCTTCCTCACTGGGGTCAATATAGACACATATCCTCTGGAGATGTTTGGTCCACTCTAACCATCTTCCTCACTGGGGTCAATATAGACACACGTTTTCTTCCAGGGGTCAATATAGACACACATCCTCTTCCAGGGGTCAATATAGACACACGTCCTTTTCCAGGGGTCAATATAGACACATATCCTCTTCCAGGGGTCAATATAGACACATATCCTCTTCCAGGGGTCAATATAGACACACATCCTCTTCCAGGGGTCAATATAGACACACATCCTCTTCCAGGGGTCAATATAGACACACGTCCTCTTCCAGGGGTCAATATAGACACATATCCTCTTCCAGGGGTGAATATAGACACATGTCCTCTACCAGGGGTCACTATAGACACACGTCCTCTTCCACTTTAACCACTAGGCTACCTGCCGCCCCTCCACTCTAACCACCTGCCACCCCACCACTCTAACCACTAGGCTACCTGCCTCCTCTACACTCTAACCACTAGGCTACCTGCCTCCCCTCCACTCTAACCACTAGGGTACCTGCCTCCCCTCCACTCTAACCACTAGGGTACCTTCCACCCCAATATACTGTCATTGGATTTTACCCCTAAACATGTCTAGGGGTGCCATAATTGTGGCACACATGTTATTTATATTTTTTTCACATACATTTAAAAAAAAAATGTACTTCAATTAAAGGTTACATTTTTTGTGAATGTTTTATTAAATGAAAGACCAAGAGGATAAACCAATTTGAAATGAAAGACCGTTAGGATCAGCAAATCATTTTCTTTTTTTCACTGACCATTTTGCTCATATTTCCCCCAGGGTGCCAATATTAGTGGAAGGAACTGTACAGAAGTTCCAGGATGTTGTCCTTAAAACGTCAGTTTCCCGATTTATCATCTGATGTGCGAACGATTCAAAAAACAAAGATAAAGACGAAGAATAATTGGACAATTGCCTTTAATAACTGAGCTGCTGGAAGCATGATGCTCCGTAAAGCCTCTACTCCCTCGGTGACTTCGCTGTCATCCCACAGTTCCATTTCAAGGTTGATCAAGGAAGTGGTTAATAAACATTAGCACGTACTACACAGCGATTCCAGCCTTTGGTAAAGCCTTTGAACCCCCCCCCCTCCCCAAGATTTTTGCTATGAGAGGCCATCAAAGTTACGTAATTGTTTAGTTAGGTCAGATTTGCCAGAATAATAAGAAAAAAACAGCATTTTTATGTCTGTAATTTCCGATGGAAATTTCCCTTGTCATAACTGTGTCCACTGTGATGCCATGACCAGAGGGAACTTTCAATGGGACCAACAACATGACAGTCTGGTACATTCAGAACCACACCATGACAGTCTGGTACATTCAGAATCACACCATGACAGTCTGGTACCTTCAGAACCACAACATGACAGTCTGGTACCTTCAGAATCACAACATGACAGTCTGGTACCTTCAGAACCACACCATGACAGTCTGGTACCTTCAGAACCACAACATGACAGTCTGGTACCTTCAGAATCACACCATGACAGTCTGGTACCTTCAGAATCACACCATGACAGTCTGGTACATTCAGAACCGCACCATGACAGTCTGGTACCTTCAGAACCACACCATGACAGTCTGGTACATTCAGAACCACACCATGACAGTCTGGTACATTCAGAACCACACCATGACAGTCTGGTACATTCAGAACCACAACAATAGTCTGGTACCTTCAGAACCACACCATGACAGTCTGGTACATTCAGAACCACACCATGACAGTCTGGTACATTCAGAACCACACCATGACAGTCTGGTACCTTCAGAACCACACCATGACAGTCTGGTACATTCAGAACCACACCATGACAGTCTGGTACATTCAGAACCACAACATGACAGTCTGGTACCTTCAGAACCACACCATGACAGTCTGGTACATTCAGAACCACACCATGACAGTCTGGTACCTTCAGAACCACACCATGACAGTCTGGTACCTTCAGAACCACATCATGACAGTCTGGTACCTTCAGAACCGCACCATGACAGTCTGGTACCTTCAGAACCACATCATGACAGTCTGGTACCTTCAGAACCACACCATGACAGTCTGGTACATTCAGAACCACACCATGACAGTCTGGTACATTCAGAACCACACCATGACAGTCTGGTACATTCAGAACCACAACAATAGTCTGGTACATTCAGAATCACACCATGACAGTCTGGTACCTTCAGAACCACAACATGACAGTCTGGTACCTTCAGAATCACACCATGACAGTCTGGTACCTTCAGAACCACACCATGACAGTCTGGTACCTTCAGAACCACACCATGACAGTCTGGTACATTCAGAACCACAACATGACAGTCTGGTACATTCAGAACCACACCATGACAGTCTGGTACATTCAGAACCACAACATGACAGTCTGGTACCTTCAGAAACACAACATGACAGTCTGGTACCTTCAGAACCACACCATGACAGTCTGGTACATTCAGAACCACACCATGACAGTCTGGTACCTTCAGAACCACAACATGACAGTCTGGTACCTTCAGAACCACACCATGACAGTCTGGTACATTCAGAACCACACCATGACAGTCTGGTACCTTCAGAACCACAATATGACAGTCTGGTACCTTCAGAACCACACCATATCAGTCTGGTACATTCAGAACCACACCATGACAGTCTGGTACATTCAGAACCACACCATGACAGTCTGGTACCTTCAGAACCACAACATGACAGTCTGGTACCTTCCGAACCACACCATGACAGTCTGGTACTTTAAGAACCACAACATGACAGTCTGGTACCTTCAGAACCACACCATGACAGTCTGGTACCTTCAGAACCACACCATGACAGTCTGGTACTTTAAGAACCACACCATGACAGTCTGGTACCTTCAGAACCACAACATGACAGTCTGGTATCTTCAGAACAATTGAGACCCAGTAGAACCACCAGATGGGAATCAATGTGTTGTTTTTATCTGTCTGGTATTGAGATTATTCTGGAGTTGAAAAGAGAGAGATTTGTGATTGGATTTGCAGCTTAGTGTAATTCATATATGAGTTGTAATGCAACAACTGGATAATGGTATGTGTGTCAAAAAGGTGCACACACACATGCACGCACACACCCACAGACACCCCTACACATATGTCATGACGTTGGCCTGGGGGTAGGTTTATGACAGTCATAAATACCTCTTTCCCCCTTTTTCCTCTCTCTACCCTACTGATGTTACATTTGCAAACCCTTGGTTAACATAGAGATTCTGGGAACATCAGAAGGTGGGGGGAAATGAACTATATTCTGGTAATCCGACCAATTCAACATATACAGTGGTACTTAATGAATATGATGTCAGTTCGGTTGTCATCTGAGACATTCTCATCAATGATAAGATGACATAAACTCTACAGTGGAAAGTCTACACATCAGAGTTATCGGATTCACATGGAATTGTTGTTCAATTTAAATGTTTGAATATTAAATTATTCGTGATGGGATGAAATGTGATTTTAGCTTCTAAAATGTGAGGATTTGGTTTAGGGCTCTGCTCAATCAGTGGCCCGACCTGTGAAGGGACATGGGCTATAAAACCTTTCAAACACGCCCTCCTCTCCCTTCCTATATAAAGCCTTGACAACAATGTAACCTCCTGTTCCAAGTATGTGAGGACGACAGTCCGATGTCAGAATGGTTCAGATAATAACTACAGAACGAAGCCAACATCAGCGTGAGCTTTGGTTGCGAATGGTATGAACTTTGACCTCTTATTTACAACAGAACTGATACCTCCTAGCCGTTGAGTTAGCAACAGCAGCTGCAAATGAGGGTTAGGAAGGAACAGACAGAGTATCCCGTCTATCACACAACGACGTTACTACAACGTATCCAATTGACCACCAGAGACATTCTTCAAAGGACAAAGGACTTGGTTAGGCAACACGGCTTTCCATCTACCACCAACCTACTGAAGCACAGCTCAGAGTAAATATTTATTGCATTTTCTTTTTCCAAATGGGTGATAATTTAGAATGCATAAGATACTGTATTTACGATAGCACAGCTTCTCCCTTTGTTCCTCAGTCTTCCCGCTCTTTCACTCAAACCCAGCCCCTTTTCTTTTGTGTAACAAGCTGTCATATCTGTTCCGCCCGCTAGGGACGTTTTCCTTTATGACGTAATTTGTAGTCAAGTTACGATTAATTATGTGTATGTGTAATTCTGTGTGATTAGTTAGGTATTTAGTAAATAAATATTTAAACCCAATTTTGTATTGCTGATTCAACTTGTTAGCCAGTGTTCGTGAAGATAACCAAGAATTTACAACTTTCAGATGAGACTGAATTAAGGTGACAGTTAATATTGACTGCTATTGATGTAAAATATTACGAGGTCTTTAAGAGTTTATTCGGAATATATAAATATTCTTTCGCGATGCCCCGACTCTCTAGTTAATTACATTTACATGAATAGCTCAATCAGGTAATATTCATTACAGAGAAATTATTTTATAGAATAGCATGTCATATCAATTAGTCTGGCATAGCCAAAGTCACGACACGGAAATGCTTAGTGACCATTTAAGAAAAATACCTACAAAAATAAGAAATAGAAGTAACACATAATTAAAGAGCAGCAGTAAAATAACAATAGCCAGGATATATACAGGGGGTACCGATAGTTGAGGTAATATGCACATGTTGGTACAGTTATTAAAGTGATTATGCATAGACAATAACAGAGAGTAACAGCAGTGTAAAAGCGGGAGGGGGGGCAATGTAAATGTAAATAGTCTGGGTAGCCATTTGATTGGCTGTTCAGGAGTCTTATGGCTTGGGGGTAGAAGCTGTTTAAAAGCCTCTTGGACCTAGACTTGACGCTCCGATACCACTTACCGTGCGGTAGCAGAGAGAACAGTCTATGACTGGGGTGGCTGGAGTCTTTGACAATTTTTAGGGCCTTCCTCTGACACCTCCTGTCCTGGATGACAGGGAGCTTGGCCCCAGTGATGTACTGGGCCGTACGCTCTACCCTCTATAGGGCCTTCCTCTGACACCGCCTGGTATAGAGGTCCTGGATGGTAGGAAGCGTAGCCCCAGTGATGTACTGAGCCGTATGCACTACCCTCTGTAGTGCCTTGCGGTCGGAGGCCGAGCAGTTGCCATTCCAGGCAGTGATGCAACCAGTCAGGATGCTCTCGATGGTGCAGCTGTAGAACCATTTGAGGATCTCAGGACCCATGACAAATCTTTTCAGTCTCCTGAGAGGGAATAGGTTTTGTCATGTCCTCTTCACGACTGTCTTGGTGTGTTTGGACCATGTTAGTTTGTTGGTGATGTGGACACGCTGAGCTGTAGTCTCTCAATACAATTGTTACATAGGTGTTCCTTTTGTACAGGCGTGAGAGGGTAGTGTGTGGTGCAATAGTCGATTGCATCATCTGTTTGGGTGGTATGCAAATTGGAGTGGGTCTAGGGTTTCTGGGATAATGGTGTTGATGTGAGCCATGACCAGTGTTTCAAAGCTACAGACGTGAGTGCTATGGGGCGGTAGTCATTTAGTTACCTTAGTGTTCTTGGGCACAGGGACTATGGTGGTCTGCTTAAAACAAGTTGGTATTGTATGGTGATCTTGAAACATGTAGGTATTACAGACTTGGACAGGGACAGGTTGAAAATGTCAGTGAAGACACTTGCCAGTTGGTCAGCGCATGTTCTGACCGCTACCTGCCTCCCCTCCACTCTGTTCTCTGTCTGTCTCTGTCTCTCTCTCTCTCTGTCTCTCTGTCTCTCTCTCTGTCTCTCACGTCCTGGTTATCCGTCTGGTCCCTTTGGCTTTGTGAATGTTGACCTGTTTAAAGGTCACATAGGCTGCTGAGA
>NC_088219.1:2727054-2737054 GCF_036934945.1 Oncorhynchus masou masou
CACAAAATGAGGTGGAAACTGAGCTGCACTTCCTAACCTCCTGCCCAATGTATGACCATATTAGAGAGACATATTTCCCTCAGATTACACAGATCCACAAAGAATTCGAAAACAAATCCAATTTTGAAAAACTCCCATATCTACTGGGTGAAATTCCACAGTGTGCCATCAGACCAGCAAGATTTGTGACCTGTTGCCACGAGAAAGGGGCAACCAGTGAAAAACACGCACCATTGTAAATACAACCCATATCTATGCTTATTTATTTTATCTTGTGTCCTTTACCATTTGTACATTGTAAAAACACTGTATATATATATATATATATAATATGACATGTGTAATGTCTTTATTGTTTTGAAACTTCTGTATGTGTGATGTCTACTGTTAATTTTTATTGTTTATTTCACTTTATATATTATCTACCTTACTTGCCTTGGCAATGTTAACACATGTTACCCATGCCAATAAAGCCCCTTGAATTGAGAGAGAGAGAGAGACAGCAAAAACCTATACATGATCAAATACAAATCTTAGAATCAACTATTAGACTATTCCAGAACCAGCTGGATTCCAGAACCCACTGGATTCCAGAACCCACTAGATTCTCTAATTAACTTGAATGAACTACAGGACAAAATACAAACCCTCCAACCCAAAAAGGCCTGTGGTGTTGATGGTATCCTCAATTAAATTATAAAATATACAGACAGCAAATTCCAATTGGCTAAACTTAAACTCTTTAACATCATCCTTAGCTCTGGCATCCTCCCCCGATATTTGGAACCAAGGAATGATCACCCCTATTCCCAAAAGTGGAAAAATATTTGACCGCAATAACTAACGTGGAATATGCATCAACAGTAACCTTGGGAAAATCCTCTGCATTATCATTAACAGCAGACTCGTACATTTCCTCAATGAAAACAATGTACTGAGCAAATGTCAAATTGGCTTTTTACCAAATTACCGTACAACAGACCATGTATTCACCCTGCACACCCTAATTGACAACCAAACAAACCAAAACAAAGGCAAAGTCTTCTAATGCTTTGTTGATAAAAAAAAGCCATTGATTAAATTTGGCATGAGGGTCTGCTATACAAATTGATGGAAAGTGGTGTTGGGAGAAAAACATACACCATTATAAAATCACAACAACAAGTGTGCAGTTAAAATTGGCAAAAATCACACACATTTCTTCACACAGGGTCGTGGGGTGAGACAGGGATGCAGCTTAAGCCCCACCCTCTTCAACGTATATATCTAAACGAATTGGCGAGGGCACTAGAAAAGTCTGCAGCACCCGGCCTCACCCTACTAGAATCTGAAGTCAAATGTCTACTGATGATCTGGTGCTTCTGTCACCAACCAAGGAGGGCCAACAGCAGCACCTAGATCTTCTGCACAGATTCTGTCAGACCTGGGCCCTGACAGTAAATCTCAGTAAGACCAAAATAATGGTGTTCTAAAAAAGGTCCAGTTGCCAGGACCACAAATACAAATTCCATCTAGACACCGTTGCCCTAGAGCACACAAAAAACTATACATACCTTGGCCTAAACATCAGCGCCACAGGTAACTTCTACAAAGCTGTGAACCATCTGAGAGACAAGGTAAGTCTTCCATGCCATCAAAAGGAACATAAAATTCAACATACCAATTAGGATCTGGCTAAAAATACTTGAATCAGTTATAGAACCCATTGCCCTTTATGGTTGTGAGGTCTGGGGTCTGCTCACCAATCAAGAATTCACAAAATGGGACAAACACCAAATTGAGACTCTGCATGCAGGATTCTGCAAAAAGTATCCTCTGTGTACAACGTAGAACACCAAATAATGCATGCAGAGCAGAATTATGCTATGTTAGCTAGCTGGCTATGGTTATCCAACAGAGAGGGATGCTATGTTAGCTAGCTGGCTATGGTTATCCAACAGAGAGGGATGCTATGTTAGCTAGCTGGCTATGGCTATCCAACAGAGAAGGATGCTATGTTAGCTAGCTGGCTATGGTTATCCAACAAAGAGGGATGCTATGTTAGCTAGCTGGCTATGGCTATCCAACAGAGAAGGATGCTATGTTAGCTAGCTGGCTATGGTTATCCAACAGAGAGGGATGCTATGTTAGCTATTGCTATCCAACACTGTTTCTCATCCAAGTCAAGTTAAGCTTTTGTTTTTATTAATTTTAAAATGTAAAATGGTATTTTTAGAAGATGGATTAGCTTTAATATCGTTCAATAGAAACTCTTGTTAGAAAAAAAAACAATGCGATTAATGACAATTAATTAAGTTTCTATGAAAATGTAGATCAGAATCAAACACCTGAAACCCCACCTCTTCAAGGAATACCTAGGATAGGATAAAGCAATCCTTCTCACCCCCCCCCCCCTTAAATGATTTAGATGCACTATTGTAAAGTGGCTGTTCCACTGATGTCAGAAGGTGAATTCACCAATTTGTAAGTCGCTCTGGATAAGAGCGTCTGCTAAATGACTTAAATGTAAATGTAAACAGCGGTTCTACAACCTTCTCAGACTCAATAGTAAATCATTATCAGCCGTCCCACAAAAAATAAAAGATAAAATAATTATAAACAAAGTTCCTCCAATTTTTTTAAAATGTACTTTTTCCCTTTGTAGCTCGTGATTGTCAATACGATATCATCAATAATGGCTGTTGATGCCGAAAAGGTTTTACATCGTCTTGAATGGCCTTTTTTACTCAAAACTTTGTAAACTTTCAACTTTCCAGCTGAAATAATAAATGTAATAAAAATATTGTATAAATATCCTAAAGCAAAAAGATACACAAATAATACAATATCTGATGAAATAATACAATATATGATTATGCTTTAGAAAGGGACACAAGATAGGGATATGCCTCTCTCTCCACTACTGTCCTCTCTCTTCACTACTGTCCTCTCTCCACTACTGTCCTCTCTCCACTGCTGTCTCTCTCTCCACTACTGTCTCTCTCTCCACTACTGTCTTCTCTCCACTACTGTCCTCTCTCTTCACTACTGTCCTCTCTCTCCACTACTGTCCTCTCTCCACTGCTGTCTCTCTCTCCACTACTGTCCTCTCTCCACTACTGTCCTCTCTCCACTACTGTCCTCTCTCTTCACTACTGTCCTCTCTCTTCACTACTGTCCTCTCTCTCCACTACTGTCCTCTCTCTCCACTACTGTCCTCTCTCTCCACTACTGTCTCTCTCTCCACTACTGTCTCTCTCTCCACTACTGTCCTCTCTCTTCACTACTGTCCTCTCTCTTCACTACTGTCCTCTCTCCACTACTGTCCTCTCTCCACTACTGTCCTCTCTCTTCACTACTGTCCTCTCTTTTCACTACTGTCCTCTCTCTCCACTACTGTCCTCTCTCTCCACTACTGTCCTCTCTCTCCACTACTGTCTCTCTCTCCACTACTGTCTCTCTCTCCACTACTGTCCTCTCTCTTCACTACTGTCCTCTCTCTTCACTACTGTCCTCTCTCTTCACTACTGTCCTCTCTCTTCACTACTGTCCTCTCTCTCCACTACTGTCCTCTCTCTCCACTACTGTCCTCTCTCTCCACTACTGTCTCTCTCTCCACTACTGTCTCTCTCTCCACTACTGTCCTCTCTCTTCACTACTGTCCTCTCTCTTCACTACTGTCCTCTCTCCACTACTGTCCTCTCTCCACTACTGTCCTCTCTCTTCACTACTGTCCTCTCTTTTCACTACTGTCCTCTCTCTCCACTACTGTCCTCTCTCTCCACTACTGTCCTCTCTCTCCACTACTGTCTCTCTCTCCACTACTGTCTCTCTCTCCACTACTGTCCTCTCTCTTCACTACTGTCCTCTCTCTTCACTACTGTCCTCTCTCTTCACTACTGTCCTCTCTCTCCACTACTGTCCTCTCTCTCCACTACTGTCCTCTCTCTCCACTACTGTCTCTCTCTCCACTACTGTCTCTCTCTCCACTACTGTCCTCTCTCTTCACTACTGTCCTCTCTCTTCACTACTGTCCTCTCTCTCCACTACTGTCCTCTCTCTCCACTACTGTCTCTCTCTCCACTACTGTCCTCTCTCTCCACTACTGTCCTCTCTCCACTACTGTCCTCTCTCCACTACTGTCCTCTCTCTTCACTACTGTCCTCTCTCTTCACTACTGTCCTCTCTCTCCACTACTGTCCTCTCTCTCCACTACTGTCCTCTCTCTCCACTACTGTCTCTCTCTCCACTACTGTCTCTCTCTCCACTACTGTCCTCTCTCTTCACTACTGTCCTCTCTCTTTACTACTGTCCTCTCTCTCCACTACTGTCCTCTCTCTCCACTACTGTCTCTCTCTCCACTACTGTCCTCTCTCTTCACTACTGTCCTCTCTCTCCACTACTGTCCTCTGTCTCCACTACTGTCTCTCTCTCCACTACTGTCCTCTCTCTCCACTACTGTCCTCTCTCTCCACTACTGTCTCTCTCCTCCTGTTTGCACTTGCAATTGAACCGCTTGCAGAAATAATTAGACAGGCCTGAAATGTAACAGGTATCAGTATTGGTAAACATGAATATAAAGTAAACTTATCCCCCCCCCCCCAAATGAAATAATACATAGGACAATAACACTATAGGAAAAATTCAAAATAATAACTGATTTTTTAACAATCCTTTAAGTGTACCGTACCACAAAAAAAATGAAATAGGATGACAACAGACAACACATATATTAAGGTAACTTTATTCCATTACTCAACAATATGAAAACAGATTAAATGTATAATAATACTCTTCCAATAAATCTTACAGGTAAAAATAGCGCTCTTTAGAATGGCTGACAAAGTAAAAAAAAACAGACTTATAACAAACTTTAAATGCAACTCCACTCCCACTCTCCCAACTCCACTCCCACTCTCCCAACTCCACTCCCACTCTCCCAACTCCACTCCCACTCTCCCAACTCCACTCCCACTCTCCCAACTCCACTCCCACGCTCCCAACTCCACTCCCACTCTCCCAACTCCACTCCCACTCTCCCAACTCCACTCCCACTCTCCCAACTCCACTCCCACTCTCCCAACTCCACTCCCACTCTCCCAACTCCACTCCCACTCTCCCAACTCCACTCCCACTCTCCCAACTCCACTCCCACTCTCCCAACTCCACTCCCACTCTCCCAACTCCACTCCCACTCTCCCAACTCCACTCCCACTCTCCCAACTCCACTCCCACTCTCCCAACTCCACTCCCACTCTCACAACTCCACTCCCACTCTCCCAACTCCACTCCCACTCTCCCAACTCCACTCCCACTCTCCCAACTCCACTCCCACTCTCCCAACTCCACTCCCACTCTCCCAACTCCACTCCCACTCTCCCAACTCCACTCCCACTCTCCCAACTCCACTCCCACTCTCCCAACTCCACTCCCACTCTCCCAACTCCACTCCCACTCTCCCAACTCCACTCCCACTCTCCCAACTCCACTCCCACGCTCCCAACTCCACTCCCACTCTCCCAACTCCACTCCCACTCTCCCAACTCCACTCCCACTCTCCCAACTCCACTCCCACCCTCCCAACTCCACTCCCACTCTCCCAACTCCACTCCCACTCTCCCAACTCCACTCCCACTCTCCCAACTCCACTCCCACGCTCCCAACTCCACTCCCACTCTCCCCAACTCCACTCCCACTCTCCCAACTCCACTCCCACTCTCCCAACTCCACTCCCACTCTCCCAACTCCACTCCCACTCTCCCAACTCCACTCCCACTCTCCCAACTCCAACTCCACTCCCACTCTCCGAACTCCACTCCCACTCTCCCAACTCCACTCCCACTCTCCCAACTCCACTCCCACTCTCCCAACTCCACTCCCACTCTCCCAACTCCACTCCCACTCTCCCAACTCCACTCCCACTCTCCCAACTCCACTCCCACTCTCCCAACTCCACTCCCACTCTCCCAACTCCACTCCCACTCTCACAACTCCACTCCCACTCTCCCAACTCCACTCCCACTCTCCGAACTCCACTCCCACTCTCCGAACTCCACTCCCACTCTCCCAACTCCACTCCCACTCTCCCAACTCCACTCCCACTCTCCCAACTCCACTCCCACTCTCCCAACTCCACTCCCACTCTCCCAACTCCACTCCCACTCTCCGAACTCCACTCCCACTCTCCCAACTCCACTCCCACTCTCCCAACTCCACTCCCACTCTCACAACTCCACTCCCACTCTCCCAACTCCACTCCCACTCTCCCAACTCCACTCCCACTCTCCGAACTCCACTCCCACTCTCCCAATTCCACTCCCACTCTCCCAATTCCACTTCCCAACCATCAGCTTCCCTCAGCTTCCCTCAGCTTCCTTCAGCCCATCCCACCTATCTCTGCTGGACATCCTCTTTGTGATTCTGTGCGCCAGATATCTTTCAACTATGATGTGATGTTTAACATACAATTGGAATCTAATCAAACAGAATCCACAGAACATAAATACTTTGACAAACTGTATTACTATATTAGTAACTGATGATCAGGTCTCTCGAAATCTCCCAACAATGCTATTTCTAGGATCAGTCAATTTTAGATTAATCTTATGCTTTTTAAGGCATTCCTGAACCTGAGACCAGAACCAGGCTACCTGAGGGCAATACCTAAATAAATGGTCTATTGATTCTGTATCCTCACAACAACATCTGCAGAGCTGCAATGATTGTATGATCCCAAATATTCAACATGTTGTTGGTGGCAAGAATTCTGTACAATAATTTTAGCTGAAAAGCACAAGTATATCAATCGGTATAGCAAAATATCTCTTCCCAATTTTTATACAATCTGTTTGGCACAGCTGTCAACAGCCACCTGGTTCCTCCCGCTGCCACCTGGTTCCTCCCGCTGCCACCTGGTTCCTCCCGCTGCCACCTGGTTCCTCCCGCTGCCACCTGGTTCCTCCCGCTGGTTCCTCCCGCTGCCACCTGGTTCCTCCCGCTGCCACCTGGTTCCTCCCGCTGCCACCTGGTTCCTCCCGCTGCCACCTGGTTCCTCCCGCTGCCACCTGCCTCCTCCTGCTGCCACCTGCCTCCTCCTGCTGCCACCTGCTTCCACCTGCCTCCTCCTGCTGCAACCTGCCTCCTCCCGCTGCCACCTGCCTCCTCCTGCTTCCACTTGCCTCCTCCTGCTTCCACCTGCCTCCTCCTGCTGCCACCTGGTCCCTCCCGCTGCCACCTGGTCCCTCCCACTGCCACCTGCCTCCTCCTGCTGCCACCTGCCTCCTCCTGCTGCCACCTGGTTCCTCCCACTGCCACCTGCCACCTCCTGCTGCCACCTGCCTCCTCCTGCTGCCACCTGGTTCCTCCCACTGCCAACTGCCTCCTCCCGCTTCCACCTGCCTGCTCTTGCTGCCAACTGCCTCCTCCCGCTTCCACCTGCCTCCTCCTGCTGCCACCTGCCTCCTCCCGCTGCCACCTGCCTCCTCCTGCTGCCACCTGCCTCCTCCTGCTGCCACCTGCTTCCTCTCGCTGCCACCTGCCTCCTCCTGCTGCCACCTGCCTCCTCCTGCTGCCACCTGCCTCCTCCTGCTTCCACCTGCCTCCTCCTGCTGCCACCTGCCTCCTCCCGCTGCCACCTGCCTCCTCCTGCTGCCACCTGCCTCCTCCTGCTGCCACCTGCCTCCTCCTGCTGCCACCTGCCTCCTCCTGCTGCCACCTGCCTCCTCCCGCTGCCACCTGCTTCCTCCTGCTGCCACCTGCTTCCTCTCGCTGCCACCTGCCTACTCCTGCTGCCACCTGCCTCCTCCCGCTGCCACCTGCTTCCTCTCGCTGCCACCTGCCTCCTCCTGCTGCCACTTGCCTCCTCCTGTTGCCACCTGCCCCCTCCTGTTGCCACCTGCCTCCTCCTGCTGCCACCTGGTTCCTCTCGCTGCCACCTGCCTCCTCCTGCTGCCACCTGCCTCCTCCTGCTGCCACCTGCCTCCTCCCGCTGCCACTTGCTTCCTCCTGCTGCCACTTGCTTCCTCTCGCTGCCACCTGCCTACTCCTGCTGCCACCTGCCTCCTCTCGCTGCCACCTGCCTCCTCTCGCTGCCACCTGCCTCCTCCCGCTGCCACCTGCCTCCTCCCGCTGCCACCTGCCTCCTCCTGCTGCCACCTGCCTCCTCCTGCTGCCACCTGCCTCCTCCTGCTGCCACCTGCTTCCTCTCGCTGCCACCTGTGTCCTCCTGCTGACACCTGCCTCCTCCTGCTGCTACCTGCCTCCTCCTGCTGCCACCTGCCTCCTCCCGCTGCTACCTGCTTCCTCCTGCTGCCACCTGCTTCCTCTCGCTGCCACCTGCCTACTCCTGCTGCCACCTGCCTCCTCCCGCTGCCACCTGCTTCCTCTCGCTGCCACCTGCCCCCTCCTGTTGCCACCTGCCCCCTCCTGTTGCCACCTGCCCCCTCCTGTTGCCACCTGCCCCCTCCTGTTGCCACCTGGTTCCTCTCGCTGCCACCTGCCTCCTCCTGCTGCCACCTGCCTCCTCCTGCTGCCACCTGCCTCCTCCTGCTGCCACCTGCCTCCTCCCGCTGCCACCTGCTTCCTCCTGCTGCCACCTGCTTCCTCTCGCTGCCACCTGCCTCCTCCTGCTGCCACCTGCTTCCTCTCGCTGCCACCTGCTGCCACCTGCCTCCTCCTGCTGCCACCTGCCTCCTCCTGCTGCCACCTGCCTCCTCCTGCTGCCACCTGCCTCCTCCTGCTGCCACCTGCCTCCTCCTGCTGCCACCTGCCTCCTCCTGCTGCCACCTGCCTCCTCCTGCTGCCACCTGGTTCCTCCCGCTGCCACCTGGTTCCTCCCGCTGCCACCTGCCTCCTCCCGCTGCCACCTGCCTCCTCCCGCTGCCACCTGCCTCCTCCCGCTGCCACCTGCCTCCTCCCGCTGCGACCTGAAAAGCACAAGTATATCAATCGGTATAGCAAAATATCTCTTCCCAATTTTTATACAATCTGTTTGGCACAGCTGTCAACAGCCACCTGCCTCCTCCTGCTGCCACCTGGTTCCTCCCGCTGCCACCTGCCTCCTCCTGCTGCCACCTGCCTCCTCCTGCTGCCACCTGCCTCCTCCTGCTGCCACCTGCTCCTCCCGCTGAAGACCTTCCCATATAATTCTGATAACTCCATGAAAGACATAACTCTCCAATTGACAAAATCATTTAAAAACAAAATATCATTTTCAAACATGTTTCCCATAAATACAGGTATTTTATCAACCAGCACATTTGAGTTCAGCCATAATAGTTGTTGTAATATTTGTCTTATCTTTCCACAGTGATGAAATTAAAATTTGCAACCAGCTCTGCAGTACTTGTTTGAAAAAGAATGATAATTTGAAAATGGTTTCATTTTTTTTATTAATTGAAAATGAGACATGGCAATCTGCACAAAGGCAAAAAAAGGCCAATTTTTAAACAATGGATGAGCTTTTCTAAGTAATCTAACATTTAGGGTTCAAGACATAACTGTTTATTTAGTGAAGCTTTTAGAGATAAGTTTAGTGCTTTTATATTTAATAATCTCAACCCAACCAGTTCATATTTATTATATAGATAAGTATTGGGAAAAATATGTAATGAATTTTACAAGACCCAATATCACTCCCTATAAACACAACCCCATTGAACGATCTTTCTATAGCTTTTCACAATTCACTGATTAAATTAGTCTTGTAAAAGGAAAACTAAAGGCATAAAAATGTAGATTAATTGGTAACAGCAAATACATTTACTTCCATGACATAAAATTACTTTTTAATTATGTCGATCGTTTTAAATACATTCAACTTAAAAGTTACATATCATGAAATTTCGATTTTGAAATCTTTTGGACAACAGAGCAACCTTCAGGGTATTTTATTTGAGTCGGAAAATGACGTTCATAGGGAAGAACTACATATCCAACTGAGAACATCTTAGAAAAACATAATTAACTACTGGAACCAAGATTTAAAATCAACTGATGTTAACATAAAATGGAGGGAAAGTTG
>NC_088219.1:2742054-2762054 GCF_036934945.1 Oncorhynchus masou masou
ATCAGCTGATATCTCAAAGTACAGAAACCCAGCCTAAAACCCCAAACAGCAAGCAATGCAGGTGTAGAAGCACGGTGGTTAGGAAAAACTCCCTAGAAAGGCCAAAACCTAGGAAGAAACCTAGAGAGGAACCAGGCTATGTGGGGTGGCCAGTCCTCTTCTGGCTGTGCCGGGTAGAGATTATAACAGAACATGGCCAAGATGTTCAAGATGTTCATAAATGACCAGCATGGTCGAATAATAATAAGGCAGAACAGTTGAAACTGGAGCAGCAGCACGGCCAGGTGGACTGGGGACAGCAAGGAGTCATCATGTCAGGTAGTCCTGGGGCATGGTCCTAGGGCCCAGGTCCTCCGAGAGAGAGAAAGAAAGAGAATTAGAGAGAGCATATGTGGAGTGGCCAGTCCTCTTCTGGCTGTGCCGGGTAGAGATTATAACAGAACATGGCCAAGATGTTCAAGATGTTCATAAATGACCAGCATGGTCGAATAATAATAAGGCAGAACAGTTGAAACTGGAGCAGCAGCACGGCCAGGTGGACTGGGGACAGCAAGGAGTCATCATGTCAGGTAGTCCTGGGGCATGGTCCTAGGGCTCAGGTCCTCCGAGAGAGAGAAGGAGAGAATTAGAGAACGCACACTTAGATTCACACAGGACACCGAATTGGACAGGAGAAGTACTCCAGATATAACAAACTGACCCCAGCACCCCGACACATAAACTACTGCAGCATAAATACTGGAGGCTGAGACAGGAGGGGTCAGGAGACACTGTGGCCCCATCCGAGGACACCCCTGGACAGGGCCAAACAGGAAGGATATAACCCCACCCACTTTGCCAAAGCACAGCCCCCACACCACTAGAGTGATATCTTCAACCACCAACTTACCATCCTGAGACAAAACTGAGTATAGCCCGCAAAGATCTCCGCCATGGCACAACCCAAGGGGGGGTGCCAACCCAGACAGGATGACCACATCAGTGAATCAACCCACTCAGGTGACGCACCCCCTCCAGGGACGGCATGAGAGAGCCCCAGTAAGCCAGTGACTCAGCCCCTGTAATTGGGCTAGAGGCAGAGAATCCCAGTGGAAAGAGGGGAACCGGCCAGGCAGAGACAGCAAGGGTGGTTCGTTGCTCCAGAGCCTTTCCGTTCACCTTCCCACTCCTGGGCCAGACTACACTCAATCATATGACCCACTGAAGAGATGAGTCTTCAGTAAAGACTTAAAGGTTGAGACCGAGTTTGCTTCTCTGACATGGGTGGCCAGGTACTAGGGATGGGGGTGTGACCAGGTACTAGGGATGGGGGTGTGACCAGTCACTAGGTATGGGGGTGTGGCCAGGTACTAGGGATGGGGGTGTGGCCAGACTACACTCAATCATATGATTCCATTCGTGATATGTACTTCCGGCGCCGACAGAGATGGCCGCCTCGCTTCGCGTTCCTAGGAAACTATGCAGTTTTTTGTTTTTTTTACGTGTTATTTATTACTGCATTGTCGGAACTAGAAGCACAAGCATTTCGCTACACTCGCATTAGCATCTGCTAACCATGTGTATGTGACAAATAAGATTTGATTTGATTGATTTGATTTGATTTGTATGTACTGTTTCTTTAGGATTGGGATAAAGGACCCCTATCCATTTACAAGAGTCAGGTCCAAGACCGCATGACTGTAAGGCCCATATCATCTGCTGACATGTATTGCAAGTCTATCCTTTGGCGTGGAGCTAAATGTACATTTACTTCTATCAATCATTTTGTCCATCACTTGGTTAAAGTCTCCATTAAAACTTCTTGGGGATAGGGGGCAGCATTTTCACTTTTGGAAAAATACGGTGCCCAAATTCAACTTCCTGCTACTCATCCCCAGAATATAAGATATGCCTATTATTAGTATATTTGAATAGAAAACACTCTGACGTTTCTAAAACTGTTTAAATTAAGTCTGTGAGTATAACAGAACTTATGTAGCAGGCAAAACCCAGAAGACAAACCATTCAAATAATCAATGAGCTTTCATTGGGAAACCAGATTTCTAAGGGACTTGTTTGCAGTTTCTACCGCTTCCACTGGATGTCACCAGTCTTTAGAAATTGGTTGAGGTTATTCCTTTGTGTAATGAAGAAGTACGGCCATCTTGAATGAGTGTCACTTGAAGTGTACTGTTAGATAGAGGCGCGTGACCAGAAAGCTAGCTTCAGGTTGTTTTCTTCCTGTATTGAACACAGATCATCCCGTCTTCAATTTGATCGATTATTAACATTTAAAAATACCTAAAGTTGTATTACAAAAGTAGTTTGAAATGTTTTGGCAAAGTTTACAGGTAACTTTTGAGATATTTTGTAGTGACTGCGCAAGTTTGAAACTGTTTTTCTGGATCAAACGCGCCAAATAAAAGGACATTTTGGATATATAGACGGAATTAATAGAACAAAAGGACCATTTGTGATCTTTATGGGACATATTGGAGTGCCAACAGAAGAAGCTCGTCAAAAGGTAAGGCATGAATTATATTTTTATTTTTGTATTTTGTGTCGCGCCTGCAGAGTTGGAAAATGGTTTCTCTCTTTGTTTATGGAGGTGCTGTCCTCAGATAATAGCATCGTTTGCTTTTGCCAAAAAGCCTTTTTGAAATCTGACATGTTGGCTAGATTCACAACAAGTGTAGCTTTAATTTGCTATCTTGGATGTGTGATTTAATGAACGTTTGATTTTTATAGTAATTTATTTGAATATGGCGCTCTGCATTTTCCCTGGCTCTTGGCCAGGTGGGACGCTAGACATATCCCAGAGTGTCACATTCTGACCTTAGTTCCTTTAATTTGTCTTTGTTTTAGTATGGTCAGGGCGTGAGTTGGGGTGGGTTTGTCTATGTTCCATTTTCTATGTTGTATTTTTGCGTTTGGCCTGGTATGGTTCTCAATCAGAGGCAGGTGTCGTTAGTTGTCTCTAATTGAGAATCATACTTAGGTAGCCTTTTCCCACTTGTGTTTCGTGGGTGTTTATTTTCTGTGTCTGTTGATTTCAGTTGGTTCTTTTATGTGTCGTTTGTTTCAGTGTTTCAGTGTTCGATTGTTTTAATAAAGAGCATGAACACGTACCACGCTGCGCATTGGTCCTCCGATCCTTACTACTCTTCCTCCTCGTCGGAGGAAGACAGCCGTTACACAGAAAGGTTAAGTAAATGTGATAATTGCTTTGATGATCAGAACATGCTGCCGGACTTAAGTATATTAAGGACAGTGTGAGCCATGAACAAGTGTCTGAACGCATCCAACTACTTCAACGACTTCAATTGGATAATGACAGAATATACAGGAAGCCTTCAGACAGTATTCACACCCATTTACCCCAAAATATCAAAGAGGAATTATATGTTTGTCGATATTTTTACTAATTAATTACAAATGAAAAGCTGAAATGTCTTGAGTCAATAAGTATTCAACCCCTTTGTTTTCTCAGGACTCTTTTGTTGAAGATGTAAAACATGAGGAAGTGAATCTAGACAAAGCGCTGGAAATATTAGTACAATTATTGATGTTACTGCTGACAAGCACGCACCTGCTAAGAATGCCATGCACCTGTTAAGAAACCCATGCACCTGATAAGAAACCCATGCACCTGTTAAGAAACCCATGCACCCGTTAAGAAACCCATGCACCTGTTAAGAAACCCATGCACCTGTTTAGAAACCCATGCACCTGTTTAGAAACCCATGCACCTGATAAGAAACCCATGAACCTGTTAAGAAACCCATGCACCTGTTTAGAAACCCATGCACCTGATAAGAAACCCATGCACCTGTTAAGAAACCCATGCACCTGTTAAGAAAGCCATGCACCTGATAAGAAACCCATGCACCTGATAAGAAACCCATGCACCTGTTAAGAAACCCATGCACCTGATAAGAAACCCATGCACCTGTTAAGAACCCCATGCACCTGATAAGAAACCCATGCACCTGATAAGAAACCCATGCACTTGTTAAGAAACCCATGCAACAGTTAAGAAACCCATGAACCTGTTAAGAAACCCATGCACCTGATAAGAAACCCATGCACCTGTTAAGAAACCCATGCACCTGATAAGAAACCCATGCACCTGTTAAGAAACCCATGCACCTGATAAGAAACCCATGCACCTCATAAGAAACCCATGCACCTGTTAAGAAACCCATGCACCTGTTAAGAAACCCATGCACCTGATAAGAAACCCATGCACCTGTTAAGAAACCCATGCACCTGTTAAGAAACCCATGCACCTGTTAAGAAACCCATGCACCTGTTATTGAGAAACCCATGCACCTGTTAAGAAACCCATGCACCTGTTAAGAAACCCATGCACCTGATAAGAAACCCATGCACCTGTTATTGAGAAACCCATGCACCTGTTAAGAAACCCATGCACCTGATAAGAAACCCATGCACCTGATAAGAAACCCATGCACCTGTTTAGAAACCCATGCACCTGATAAGAAACCCATGCACCTGTTAAGAAACCCATGCACCTGATAAGAAACCCATGCACCTGATAAGAAACCCATGCACCTGATAAGAAACCCATGCACCTGTTAAGAAACCCATGCACCTGTTTAGAAACCCATGCAACAGTTAAGAAACCCATGCACCTGTTAAGAAACCCATGCACCTGATAAGAAACCCATGCACCTGTTAAGAAACCCATGCACCTGTTTAGAAACCCATGCAACAGTTAAGAAACCCATGCACCTGATAAGAAACCCATGCACCTGATAAGAAACCCATGCACCTGTTAAGAAACCCATGCACCTGTTTAGAAACCCATGCAACAGTTAAGAAACCCATGCACCTGTTAAGAAACCCATGCACCTGTTTAGAAACCCATGCACCTGATAAGAAACCCATGCACCTGTTTAGAAACCCATGCACCTGTTAAGAAACCCATGCACCTGATAAGAAACCCATGCACCTGATAAGAAACCCATGCACCAGATAAGAAACCCATGCACCTGTTAAGAAACCCATGCAACAGTTAAGAAACCCATGCACCTGATAAGAAACCCATGCACCTGATAAGAAACCCATGCACCTGATAAGAAACCCATGCACCTGATAAGAAACCCATGCACCTGATAAGAAACCCATGCACCTGTTAAGAAACCCATGCACCAGATAAGAAACCCATGCACCTGTTAAGAAACCCATGCACCTGATAAGAAACCCATGCACCTGATAAGAAACCCATGCACCTGTTAAGAAACCCATGCACCCGTTAAGAAACCCATGCACCTGATAAGAAACCCATGCACCCGTTAAGAAACCCATGCACCTGTTTAGAAACCCATGCAACAGTTAAGAAACCCATGCACCTGTTAAGAAACCCATGCACCTGTTTAGAAACCCATGCACCTGTTTAGAAACCCATGCACCTGTTAAGAAACCCATGCACCTGATAAGAAACCCATGCACCTGATAAGAAACCCATGCACCTGATAAGAAACCCATGCACCTGATAAGAAACCCATGCACCTGTTAAGAAACCCATGCACCTGATAAGAAACCCATGCACCTGATAAGAAACCCATGCACCTGATAAGAAACCCATGCACCTGATAAGAAACCCATGCACCTGTTAAGAAACCCATGCACCTGTTTAGAAACCCATGCACCTGATAAGAAACCCATGCACCTGATAAAAAACCCATGCACCTGTTAAGAAACCCATGCACCTGATAAGAAACCCATGCACCTGTTAAGAAACCCATGCACCTGATAAGAAACCCATGCACCTGTTAAGAAACCCATGCACCTGATAAGAAACCCATGCACCTGATAAGAAACCCATGCACATGTTAAGAAAGCCATGCACCTGATAAGAAACCCATGCACCTGTTAAGAAACCCATGCACCTGATAAGAAACCCATGCACCTGATAAGAAACCCATGCACCTGATAAGAAACCCATGCACCTGATAAGAAACCCATGCACCTGTTAAGAAACCCATGCACCTGATAAGAAACCCATGCACCTGTTAAGAACCCCATGCACCTGATAAGAAACCCATGCAACAGTTAAGAAACCCATGCACCTCATAAGAAACCCATGCACCTGTTAAGAAACCCATGCACCAGATAAGAAACCCATGCACCTGATAAGAAACCCATGCACCTGTTAAGAAACCCATGCACCTGATAAGAAACCCATGCAACAGTTAAGAAACCCATGCACCTCATAAGAAACCCATGCACCTGTTAAGAAACCCATGCACCAGATAAGAAACCCATGCACCTCATAAGAAACCCATGCACCTGTTAAGAAACCCATGCACCAGATAAGAAACCCATGCACCAGATAAGTAACCCATGCACCTGATAAACCTCAAACTGGAGCTGTGTATAAATGACCATTGAACAAGTTAAAGAAGCTGAACTCCTAGGAGTAACATTGAATGGTCAGCTATCATGGTCAAGTCATATTGACAACATCGTGAAGATGGGGAGAGGTATGTATTTTATAAAAAGACGCTCTGTGTTTTTGACACGAAGATCAACTGTACTGGTTATTCAGACTCTGGTCTTCTCCCATCTTGATTACTGTCTGGTAATACGGTCAAGTGCAGCAAAGAAAGTCCTAGCAACGTTGCAGCTCAGAACGGAGCAGCTCGCCTCGCCCTTAACTGCACACACAGAACTGACATCAACAACATGGCATGATAGTCTTTCCTGGTTGAGGGTTGAGGAGACATGAACTGCTTCTCCTAATTAACTGAGAAATATTACTGTGATGAAGAATCCAGATACTCTGAATTGTCAAAAAAACATTCAGCTCAGACACCCGTACATACCTCACAAGACATGTCACCGGGGGCCTCTTCACAGTCCCCGAGTGCAAAACAGACTATAGGTACACAGTACTACATACCTCACAAGACATGCCATCAGGGGCCTCTTCACAGTCCTCGAGTGCAAAACAGACTATAGGTACACAGTACTACATACCTCACAAGACATGTCACCGGGGGCCTCTTCACAGTCCCCGAGTGCAAAACAGACTATAGGTACACAGTACTACATACCTCAAAAGACATGTCACCGGGGGACCCTTCACAGTCCCTGAAGGCAAAACAGACTATAGGTACACAGTACTACATACCTCACAAGACATGTCACCGGGGGCCTCTTCACAGTCCCCGAGTGCAAAACAGACTATAGGTACACAGTACTACATACCTCACAAGACATGTCACCGGGGGCCTCTTCACAGTCCCCGAGTACAAAACAGACTATAGGTACACAGTACTACATACCTCACAAGACATGTCACTGGGGGCCTCTTCACAGTCCCTGAGTGCAAAACAGACTATAGGTACACAGTACTACATACCTCACAAGACATGTCACTGGGGGCCTCTTCACAGTCCCTGAGTGCAAAACAGACTATAGGTACACAGTACTACATACCTCACAAGACATGTCACCGGGGGCCTCTTCACAGTCCCCGAGTGCAAAACAGACTATAGGTACACAGTACTACATACCTCACAAGACATGTCACCGGGGGCCTCTTCACAGTCCCCGAGTGCAAAACAGACTATAGGTACACAGTACTACATACCTCACAAGACATGTCACCGGGGGCCTCTTCACAGTCCCCGAGTGCAAAACAGACTATAGGTACACAGTACTACATACCTCACAAGACATGCCATCGGGGGACTCTTCACAGTCCTCAAGTGCAAAAAGACTATAGGTACACAGTACTACATACCTCACAAGACATGTCACCGGGGGCCTCTTCACAGTCCTCAAGTGCAAAACAGACTATAGGTACACAGTACTACATACCTCACAAGACATGTCACTGGGGGCCTCTTCACAGTCCCCGAGTGCAAAACAGACTGTAGGTACACAGTACTACATACCTCACAATACATGTCACCGGGGGCCTCTTCACAGTCCTCAAGTGCAAAACAGACTATAGGTACACAGTACTACATACTTCACAAGACATGTCACTGGGGGCCTCTTCACAGTCCCCGAGTGCAAAACAGAATGTAGGTACACAGTACTACATACCTCACAAGACATGTCACCGGGGGCCTCTTCACAGTCCTCAAGTGCAAAACAGACTGTAGGTACACAGTACTACATACCTCACAAGACATGCCATCGGGGGCCTCTTCACAGTCCCCAAGTGCAAAACGATTTTTAAACAGCGAGCCATGATCGCATGTACATTTGAAGTCGGAAATCTGCATACACCTTAGCCAAATAGATTTAAATTTAAATGCAGTTTATCCACAATTCCTGACATTTAATCCTAGTAAAAATGTTAGGTCAGTTAGGATCAACACTATTTTAAGAATGTGAAATGTCAGAATAATAGTAGAGAGAATGATTTTTTTCAGCTTTAATTTCTTTCATCACACCACCTTAATACTAAACACCAACCATAAAAGAGACCACCTACCATAACACAGACTACCTACCATAACACAGACACCTAAAATAACATAGACCACCTGAATACTAAACACCTACCATAACACAGACCACCTACCATAACACAGACCACCTACCATAACACAAACCACCTACCATAACACAAACCACCTACCATAACACAGACCACCTACCATAACACCTACCATAACACAGACCACCTACCATAACACAGACCACCTACCATAACACAAACCACCTAACATAACACAGACCACCTACCATAACACCTACCATAACAGAGACCACCTACCATAACACAGACCACCTACCATAACACAGACCACCTACCATAAAAATAACCACCTACCATAACACAGACAACCTACCATAACACAGACCACCTACCATAACATAGACCACCTGAATACTAAACACAGACCATAACACACTCCACCTACCATAACACAGACCACCTACAATAACACAGACCACCTTAAAACTAAACACAGACCACCTACCATAACACAGACCACCTGAATACTAAACACAGACCACCTACCATAAACAGACCACCTGAATACTAAACACAGACCAACTGAAAACTAAACACACACCACCTACCATAACACAGACCACCTGAATACTAAACACAGACCACCTTAATAATAAACACCTAACATAACACAGACCACCTTAATACTAAACACAGACCACCTGAATACTAAACACAGACCAACTGAATACTAAACACAGACCAACTGAATACTAAACACAGACCAACTGAATACTAAACACAGACCACCTGAATACTAAACACAGACCAACTGAATACTAAACACAGACCACCTGAATACTAAACACAGACCACCTGAATACTAAACACACACCACCTGAATACTAAACACAGACCACCTGAATACTAAACACAGACCACCTGAATACTAAACACAGACCATAACACAGACCACCTGAATACTAAACACAGACCACCTGAATACTAAACACAGACCACCTGAATACTAAACACAGACCACCTTAATAATAAACACCTACCATAACACAGACCACCTTAATACTAAACACAGACCACCTGAATACTAAACACAGACCAACTGAATATTAAACACAGACCAACTGAATACTAAACACAGACCAACTGAATACTAAACACAGACCAACTGAATACTAAACACAGACCAACTGAATACTAAACACAGACCACCTGAATACTAAACACACACCACCTGAATACTAAACACAGACCACCTGAATACTAAACACAGACCATAACACAGACCACCTGAATACTAAACACAGACCACCTGAATACTAAACACAGACCACCTGAATACTAAACACAGACCACCTTAATAATAAACACCTACCATAACACAGACCACCTTAATACTAAACACAGACCACCTGAATACTAAACACAGACCAACTGAATATTAAACACAGACCAACTGAATACTAAACACAGACCAACTGAATACTAAACACAGACCAACTGAATACTAAACACAGACCACCTGAATACTAAACACAGACCACCTGAATACTAAACACAGACCACCTGAATACTAAACACAGACCATAACACAGACCACCTTAATACTAAACACAGACCACCTAAATACTAAACATAGACCACCTTAATACTGAACACAGACCACCTGAATACTAAACACAGACCACCTTAATACTAAACACAGACCATAACACAGACCACCTGAATACTAAACACAGACCATAACACAGACCACCTGAATACTAAACACAGACCACCTAAATACTAAACATAGACCACCTTAATACTGAACACAGACCACCTGAATACTAAACACAGACCACCTTAATACTAAACACAGACCACCTTAATACTGAACACAGACTACCTGAATACTAAACACAGACCACCTTAATACTGAACAACTTGGTCAACCAGCTGACACATTGTCTTAGACCTCACCTCTCTGTTTCCTGTTTCCTCCCTCCTTTCCCTCTCTTTCCTACTTCTACAGATCAAAACCGTCCGACACACTCGACCCGACCCCCTCCCCACCCCACCCCACACCTGAGCCACCTCCCCACCCCACACTTGAGCCACCTCCCCACCCCACACTTGAGCCACCTCCCCACCCCACATCTGAGCCACCTCCCCACCCCACCCCATATCTGCACCACCTCCCCACCCCACCCCATATCTGAGCCACCTCCCCATCCCACATCTGAGCCACCTCCCCACCCCACCCCATATCTGAGCCACCTCCCCACCCCACATCTGAGCCACCTCCCCACCCCATATCTGAGCCACCTCCCCATCCCACATCTGAGCCACCTCCCCACCCCACATCTGAGCCACCTCCCCATCCCACCCCACACCTGAGCCACCTTCCCACCCCACACCTGAGCCACCTCCCCACCCCACACCTGAGCCACCTCCCCACCCCACCCCACATCTGAGAAACCTCCCCACCCCACCCCACATCTGAGCCACCTCCCCACCCCACCCCACACCTGAGCCACCTCCCCACCCCACACCTGAGCCACCTCCCCACCCCACACCTGAGCCACCTCCCCACCCCACCCCACACCTGAGCCACCTCCCCACCCCACCCCACACCTGAGCCACCTCCCCACCCCACATCTGAGCCACCTCCCCACCCCACCCCACATCTGAGCCCCCTCCCCACCCCACACCTGAGCCACCTCCCCACCCCACATCTGAGCCACCTCCCCACCCCACCCCACATCTGAGCCACCTCCCCACCCCACCCCACATCTGAGCCCCCTCCCCACCCCACACCTGAGCCACCTCCCCACCCCACATCTGAGCCACCTCCCCACCCCACCCCACATCTGAGCCACCTCCCCACCCCACCCCACATCTGAGCCCCCTCCCCACCCCACACCTGATCCACCTCCCCACCCCACATCTGAGCCACCTCCCCACCCCACATCTGAGCCACCTCCCCACCCCACCCCACATCTGAGCCACCTCCCCACCCCACCCCACATCTGAGCCACCCCCCACCCCACATCTGAGCCACCTCCCCACCCCACATCTGAGCCACCTCCCCACCCCACCCCACATCTGAGCCACCTCCCCTCCCCACCCCACCCCACATCTGAGCCCCATCCCCACCCCACCCCACATCTGAGCCACCTCCCCACCCCACATCTGAGCCACCTCCCCACCCCACCCCACATCTGAGCCACCTCCCCACCCCACCCCACATCTGAGCCACCTCCCCACCCCACCCCACATCTGAGCCACCTCCCCACCCCACATCTGAGCCACCTCCCCACCCCACCCCACATCTGAGCCACCTCCCCACCCCACATCTGAGCCACCTCCCCACCCCACCCCACATCTGAGCCACCCCCCACCCCACATCTGAGCCACCTCCCCACCCCACATCTGAGCCACCTCCCCACCCCACATCTGAGCCACCTCCCCACCCCACATCTGAGCCACCTCCCCACCCCACATCTGAGCCACCTCCCCACCCCACCCCACACCTGAGCCACCTCCCCACCCCATCCCACACCTGAGCCACCTTCCCACCCCACACCTGAGCCACCTCCCCACCCCACATCTGAGCCACCTCCCCACCCCACCCCACATCTGAGCCACCTCCCCACCCCACCCCACACCTGAGCCACCTCCCCACCCCACACCTGAGCCACCTCCCCACCCCACACCTGAGCCACCTCCCCACCCCACCCCACACCTGAGCCACCTCCCCACCCCACACCTGAGCCACCTCCCCACCCCACACCTGAGCCACCTCCCCACCCCACCCCATATCTGAGCCACCTCCCACCCCACATCTGCACCACCTCCCCACCCCACCCCATATCTGAGCCACCTCCCCACCCCACCCCACACCTGAGCCACCTCCCCACCCCACCCCATATCTGAGCCACCTCCCCATCCCACACCTGAGCCACCTCCCCACCCCATCCCACACCTGAGCCACCTTCCCACCCCACACCTGAGCCACCTCCCCACCCCACATCTGAGCCACCTCCCCACCCCACCCCACATCTGAGCCACCTCCCCACCCCACCCCACATCTGAGCCACCTCCCCACCCCACCCCACACCTGAGCCACCTCCCCACCCCACACCTGAGCCACCTCCCCACCCCACACCTGAGCCACCTCCCCACCCCACCCCACACCTGAGCCACCTCCCCACCCCACATCTGAGCCACCTCCCCACCCCACCCCACATCTGAGCCCCCTCCCCACCCCACACCTGAGCCACCTCCCCACCCCACATCTGAGCCACCTCCCCACCCCACCCCACATCTGAGCCACCTCCCCACCCCACCCCACATCTGAGCCCCCTCCCCACCCCACACCTGAGCCACCTCCCCACCCCACATCTGAGCCACCTCCCCACCCCACCCCACATCTGAGCCACCTCCCCACCCCACCCCACATCTGAGCCCCCTCCCCACCCCACACCTGATCCACCTCCCCACCCCACATCTGAGCCACCTCCCCACCCCACCCCACATCTGAGCCACCTCCCCACCCCACCCCACATCTGAGCCACCTCCCCACCCCACCCCACATCTGAGCCACCCCCCACCCCACATCTGAGCCACCTCCCCACCCCACATCTGAGCCACCTCCCCACCCCACCCCACATCTGAGCCACCTCCCCTCCCCACCCCACCCCACATCTGAGCCCCATCCCCACCCCACCCCACATCTGAGCCACCTCCCCACCCCACATCTGAGCCACCTCCCCACCCCACCCCACATCTGAGCCACCTCCCCACCCCACCCCACATCTGAGCCACCTCCCCACCCCACCCCACATCTGAGCCACCTCCCCACCCCACATCTGAGCCACCTCCCCACCCCACCCCACATCTGAGCCACCTCCCCACCCCACATCTGAGCCACCTCCCCACCCCACCCCACATCTGAGCCACCCCCCACCCCACATCTGAGCCACCTCCCCACCCCACATCTGAGCCACCTCCCCACCCCACATCTGAGCCACCTCCCCACCCCACATCTGAGCCACCTCCCCACCCCACATCTGAGCCACCTCCCCACCCCACCCCACACCTGAGCCACCTCCCACCCCACACCTGAGCCACCTCCCCACCCCACACCTGAGCCACCTCCCCACCCCACCCCACACCTGAGCCACCTCCCCACCCCACCCCACACCTGAGCCACCTCCCCACCCCACATCTGAGCCACCTCCCCACCCCACCCCACATCTGAGCCCCCTCCCCACCCCACACCTGAGCCACCTCCCCACCCCACATCTGAGCCACCTCCCCACCGCACCCCACATCTGAGCCACCTCCCCACCCCACCCCACATCTGAGCCCCCTCCCCACCCCACACCTGAGCCACCTCCCCACCCCACATCTGAGCCACCTCCCCACCCCACCCCACATCTGAGCCACCTCCCCACCCCACCCCACATCTGAGCCACCCCCCACCCCACATCTGAGCCAGCTCCCCACCCCACATCTGAGCCACCTCCCCACCCCACCCCACATCTGAGCCACCTCCCCACCCCACCCCACATCTGAGCCCCCTCCCCACCCCACCCCACATCTGAGCCACCTCCCCACCCCACCCCACATCTGAGCCACCCCCACCCCACATCTGAGCCACCTCCCCACCCCACATCTGAGCCACCTCCCCACCCCACCCCACATCTGAGCCACCTCCCCACCCCACCCCACATCTGAGCCACCTCCCCACCCCACCCCACATCTGAGCCACCTCCCCACCCCACATCTGAGCCACCTCCCCCACCCCACCCCACATCTGAGCCACCTCCCCACCCCACATCTGAGCCACCTCCCCACCCCACATCTGAGCCACCTCCCCACCCCACCCCACATCTGAGCCACCCCCCACCCCACATCTGAGCCACCTCCCACCCCACATCTGAGCCACCTCCCCACCCCACCCCACATCTGAGCCACCTCCCCACCCCACATCTGAGCCACCTCCCCACCCCACATCTGAGCCACCTCCCCACCCCACCCCACATCTGAGCCACCCCCCACCCCACATCTGAGCCACCTCCCCACCCCACCCCACATCTGAGCCACCTCCCCACCCCACATCTGAGCCACCTCCCCACCCCACCCCACATCTGAGCCACCTCCCCACCCCACCACTGAGCCACCTCCCCACCCCACATCTGAGCCACCTCCCCACCCCACCCCACATCTGAGCCCCCTCCCCACCCCACCCCACATCTGAGCCACCTCCCCACCCCACCCCACATCTGAGCCACCCCCCACCCCACATCTGAGCCACCTCCCCACCCCACATCTGAGCCACCTCCCCACCCCACCCCACATCTGAGCCACCTCCCCACCCCACCCCACATCTGAGCCACCTCCCCACCCCACCCCACATCTGAGCCACCTCCCCACCCCACCCCACATCTGAGCCACCTCCCCACCCCACATCTGAGCCACCTCCCCACCCCACCCCACATCTGAGCCACCTCCCCACCCCACATCTGAGCCACCTCCCCACCCCACATCTGAGCCACCTCCCCACCCCACCCCACATCTGAGCCACCCCCCACCCCACATCTGAGCCACCTCCCCACCCCACATCTGAGCCACCTCCCCACCCCACCCCACATCTGAGCCACCTCCCCACCCCACATCTGAGCCACCTCCCCACCCCACATCTGAGCCACCTCCCCACCCCACATCTGAGCCACCTCCCCACCCCACATCTGAGCCACCTCCATCCCCCACACCTGAGCCACCTCCCTACCCCACCCCACACCTGAGCCACCTCCCCACCCCACCCCACACCTGAGCCACCTCCCCACCCCACATCTGAGCCACCTCCCCACCCCACCCCACATCTGAGCCACCTCCCCACCCCACCCCACATCTGAGCCACCTCCCCACCCCACCCCACATCTGAGCCCCCTCCCCACCCCACCCCACATCTGAGCCACCTCCCCACCCCACCCCACATCTGAGCCACCCCCCACCCCACATCTGAGCCACCTCCCCACCCCACATCTGAGCCACCTCCCCACCCCACCCCACATCTGAGCCACCTCCCCACCCCACCCCACATCTGAGCCACCTCCCCACCCCATCCCACATCTGAGCCACCTCGCCACCCCACATCTGAGCCACCTCCCCACCCAACATCTGAGCCACCTACCCACCCCACCCCACATCTGAGCCACCCCCCACCCCACATCTGAGCCACCTCCCCACCCCACATCTGAGCCACCTCCCCACCCCACATCTGAGCCACCTCCCCACCCCACCCCACATCTGAGCCACCTCCCCACCCCACATCTGAGCCACCTCCCCACCCCACATCTGAGCCACCTCCCCACCCCACATCTGAGCCACCTCCCCACCCCACCCCACACCTGAGCCACCTCCCCACCCCACACCTGAGCCACCTCCCCACCCCACACCTGAGCCACCTCCCCACCCCACCCCACACCTGAGCCACCTCCCCACCCCACCCCACACCTGAGCCACCTCCCCACCCCACATCTGAGCCACCTCCCCACCCCACCCCACATCTGAGCCCCCTCCCACCCCACACCTGAGCCACCTCCCCACCCCACATCTGAGCCACCTCCCACCCCACCCCACATCTGAGCCACCTCCCACCCCACCCCACATCTGAGCCCCCCTCCCCACCCCACACCTGAGCCACCTCCCCACCCCACATCTGAGCCACCTCCCCACCCCACCCCACATCTGAGCCACCTCCCCACCCCACCCCACATCTGAGCCACCCCCACCCCACATCTGAGCCACCTCCCCACCCCACATCTGAGCCACCTCCCCACCCCACCCCACATCTGAGCCACCTCCCCACCCCACCCCACATCTGAGCCCCCTCCCCACCCCACCCCACATCTGAGCCACCTCCCCACCCCACCCCACATCTGAGCCACCCCCCACCCCACATCTGAGCCACCTCCCCACCCCACATCTGAGCCACCTCCCCACCCCACCCCACATCTGAGCCACCTCCCCACCCCACATCTGAGCCACCTCCCCACCCCACCCCACATCTGAGCCACCTCCCCACCCCACCCCACATCTGAGCCACCTCCCCACCCCACCCCACATCTGAGCCACCTCCCCACCCCACCCCACATCTGAGCCACCTCCCCACCCCACATCTGAGCCACCTCCCCACCCCACCCCACATCTGAGCCACCTCCCCACCCCACATCTGAGCCACCTCCCCACCCCACATCTGAGCCACCTCCCCACCCCACCCCACATCTGAGCCACCCCCCACCCCACATCTGAGCCACCTCCCCACCCCACCCCACATCTGAGCCACCTCCCCACCCCACCCCACATCTGAGCCACCTCCCCACCCCACATCTGAGCCACCTCCCCACCCCACATCTGAGCCACCTCCCCACCCCACATCTGAGCCACCTCCCCACCCCACATCTGAGCCACCTCCCCACCCCACATCTGAGCCACCTCCCCACCCCACACCTGAGCCACCTCCCTACCCCACCCCACACCTGAGCCACCTCCCCACCCCACCCCACACCTGAGCCACCTCCCCACCCCACATCTGAGCCACCTCCCCACCCCACCCCCACATCTGAGCCCCCTCCCCACCCCACACCTGAGCCACCTCCCCACCCCACATCTGAGCCACCTCCCCACCCCACCCCACATCTGAGCCACCTCCCCACCCCACCCCACATCTGAGCCACCTCCCCACCCCACCCCACATCTGAGCCCCCTCCCCACATCACCCCACATCTGAGCCACCTCCCCACCCCACCCCACATCTGAGCCACCCCCCACCCCCACATCTGAGCCACCTCCCCACAACACATCTGAGCCACCTCCCCACCCCACCCCACATCTGAGCCACCTCCCCACCCCACATCTGAGCCACCTCCCCACCCCACCCCACATCTGAGCCACCTCCCCAGCCCACATCTGAGCCACCTCCCCACCCCACCCCACATCTGAGCCACCTCCCCACCCCACATCTGAGCCACCTCCCCACCCCACATCTGAGCCACCTCCCCACCCCACCCCACATCTGAGCCACCTCCCCACCCCACATCTGAGCCACCTCCCCACCCCACATCTGAGCCACCTCCCCACCCCACCCCACATCTGAGCCACCCCCCACCCCACATCTGAGCCACCTCCCCACCCCACATCTGAGCCACCTCCCCACCCCACCCCACATCTGAGTGCCACCTCCCCACCCCACATCTGAGCCACCTCCCCACCCCACATCTGAGCCACCTCCCACCCCCACATCTGAGCCACCTCCCCACCCCACATCTGAGCCACCTCCCCACCCCACATCTGAGCCACCTCCCCACCCCACACCTGAGCCACCTCCCTACCCCACCCCACACCTGAGCCACCTCCCCACCCCACACCACACCTGAGCCACCTCCCCACCCCCACATCTGAGCCACCTCCCCACCCCACCCCACATCTGAGCCCCCTCCCCACCCCACACCTGAGCCACCTCCCCACCCCACATCTGAGCCACCTCCCCACCCCACCCCACATCTGAGCCACCTCCCCACCCCACCCCACATCTGAGCCACCTCCCCACCCCACCCCACATCTGAGCCCCCTCCCCACCCCACCCCACATCTGAGCCACCTCCCCACCCCACCCCACATCTGAGCCACCCCCCACCCCACATCTGAGCCACCTCCCCACCCCACATCTGAGCCACCTCCCCACCCCACCCCACATCTGAGCCACCTCCCCACCCCACCCCACATCTGAGCCACCTCCCCACCCCATCCCACATCTGAGCCACCTCCCCACCCCACATCTGAGCCACCTCCCCACCCCACATCTGAGCCACCTCCCACCCCACCCCACATCTGAGCCACCCCCCACCCCACATCTGAGCCACCTCCCCACCCCACATCTGAGCCACCTCCCCACCCCACCCCACATCTGAGCCACCTCCCCACCCCACATCTGAGCCACCTCCCCACCCCACATCTGAGCCACCTCCCCACCCCACATCTGAGCCACCTCCCCACCCCACCCCACACCTGAGCCACCTCCCCACCCCACACCTGAGCCACCTCCCCACCCCACACCTGAGCCACCTCCCCACCCCACCCCACACCTGAGCCACCTCCCCACCCCACCCCACACCTGAGCCACCTCCCCACCCCACATCTGAGCCACCTCCCCCCACCCCACCCCACATCTGAGCCCCCTCCCCACCCCACACCTGAGCCACCTCCCCACCCCACACCTGAGCCACCTCCCCACCCCACACCTGAGCCACCTCCCCACCCCACACCTGAGCCACCTCCCCACCCCACACCTGTCTGACCGTCTGCTCTTTAAAGACCAGAGTAAAGGAGTATTTTTGTGTTTTTCCCAAATTGCACCCGTTTCCTTTTACGGACCCTGGTCCCAATAATACACTCTTTAGGGAGTAGGGTGCCATAGGGCTCTGGTCTAAAGTAGTGCACTCTTTAGGGAGTAGGGTGCCATAGGGCTCTGGTCTAAAGTAGGGCACTATATAGGGAGTAGGGTGCCATAGGGCTCTGGTCTAAAGTAGTGCACTCTTTAGGGAGTAGGGTGCCATAGGGCTCTGGTCTAAAGTAGTGCACTCTTTAGGGAGTAGGGTGCCATAGGGCTCTGGTCTAAAGTAGTGCACTCTTTAGGGAGTAGGGTGCCATAGGGCTCTGGTCTAAAGTAGTGCACTCTTTAGGGAGTAGGGTGCCATAGGGCTCTGGTCTAAAGTAGTGCACTCTTTAGGGAGTAGGGTGCCATAGGGCTCTGGTCTAAAGTAGTGCACTCTTTAGGGAGTAGGGTGCCATAGGGCTCTGGTCTAAAGTAGTGCACTCTTTAGGGAGTAGGGTGCCATAGGGCTCTGGTCTAAAGTAGTGCACTCTTTAGGGAGTAGGGTGCCATAGGGCTCTGGTCTAAAGTAGTGCACTCTTTAGGGAGTAGGGTGCCATAGGGCTCTGGTCTAAAGTAGTGCACTCTTTAGGGAGTAGGGTGCCATAGGGCTCTGGTCTAAAGTAGTGCACTCTTTAGGGAGTAGGGTGCCATAGGGCTCTGGTCTAAAGTAGTGCACTCTTTAGGGAGTAGGGTGCCATAGGGCTCTGGTCTAAAGTAGTGCACTCTTTAGGGAGTAGGGTGCCATAGGGCTCTGGTCTAAAGTAGTGCACTCTTTAGGGAGTAGGGTGCCATAGGGCTCTGGTCTAAAGTAGTGCACTCTTTAGGGAGTAGGGTGCCATAGGGCTCTGGTCTAAAGTAGTGCACTCTTTAGGGAGTAGGGTGCCATAGGGCTCTGGTCTAAAGTAGTGCACTCTTTAGGGAGTAGGGTGCCATAGGGCTCTGGTCTAAAGTAGTGCACTCTTTAGGGAGTAGGGTGCCATAGGGCTCTGGTCTAAAGTAGTGCACTCTTTAGGGAGTAGGGTGCCATAGGGCTCTGGTCTAAAGTAGTGCACTCTTTAGGGAGTAGGGTGCCATAGGGCTCTGGTCTAAAGTAGTGCACTCTTTAGGGAATAGGGTGCCATAGGGCTCTGGTCTA
>NC_088219.1:2767054-2772054 GCF_036934945.1 Oncorhynchus masou masou
TCTGAGTTACAGACCGGGGGCTTTGATTAATTTAAGTTAAAAACCAGGTCTAAAAAGCATCACTTTATTCATGTCCACACGTGGAGCAGTATTATATAAGCCGTGTGGATGGACTGAATGTTTAAAATCTTTAAAAGAAGAAGACGAAACAATTCATACCTCATATCAAATCTGTCAAACAAATGACAACATTAAGTCCGAGGCTCCACATGCTGCAGATGACGCTACAAAATACACATTTTAAAGCAACTGGATAATGTCGACTAACGTTGCATTTGTTAACAATATCAAAACCTGCAAAAAAACAAAACAAAAAAACAACCTGTTTCACAAATCACAATCTATAAAGGTTTAGCCGGAAATAAAACAAAACAAGAAGAAAATGCATAATTCCGTCGTCTAAAGCTCTGGACGGGTCTCTCTCGTGTTCTCTCCAGCAACATTAAACAGTCTAGCTCCGGACGGGTCTCTCTCGTGTTCTCTCCAGCAACATTAAACAGTCTAGCTCTGGACGGGGACTCTCTCACGTTCTCTCCAGCAACATTAAACAGTCTAGCTCCGGACGGGTCTCTCTCGCGTTCTCTGCAGGAACATTAAACAGTCTAGCTCTGGACGGGGACTCTCTCGCGTTCTCTCCAGCAACATTAAACAGTCTAGCTCCGGACGGGTCTCTCTCGCGTTCTCTCCAGGAACATTAAACAGTCTAGCTCTTGACGAGACTCTCTCGCGTTCTCTCCAGCAACATTAAACAGTCTAGCTCCGGACGGGTCTCTCTTGCGTTCTTTCCAGGAACATTAAACAGTATATCTCTTGACGGGAATCTCTCGTGTTGTCTCCAGCAACATTAAACAGTCTAGCTCTGGACGGTCTCTCTCGTGTTCTCTCCAGCAACATTAAACAGTCTAGCTCTGGACGGGTCTCTCTCTCGTTCTCTCCAGCAACATTAAACAGTCTAGCTCTGGACGGGTCTCTCTCGTGTTCTCTCCAGCAACATTAAACAGTCTAGCTCTGGACGGGTCTCTCTCGCGTTCTCTCCAGCAACATTAAACAGTCTAGCTCTGGACGGGTCTCTCTCGCGTTCTCTCCAGGAACATTAAACAGTCGAGCTCTGGACGGGTCTCTCTCGCGTTCTCTCCAGCAACATTAAACAGTCTAGCTCTGGACGGGTCTCTCTCGTGTTCTCTCCAGCAGCATTAAACAGTCTAGCTCTGGACGGGGACTCTCTCGTGTTCTCTCCAGCAACATTAAACAGTCTAGCTCTGGACGGGTCTCTCTCGTGTTCTCTCCAGCAACATTAAACAGTCTAGCTCTGGACGGGGACTCTCTCGTGTTGTCTCCAGCAACATTAAACAGTCTAGCTCTGGATGGGTCTCTCTCGTGTTCTCTCCAGCAACATTAAACAGTCTAGCTCTGGATGGGTCTCTCTCGTGTTCTCTCCAGCAACATTAAACAGTCTAGCTCTGGACGGGTCTCTCTCGCGTTCTCTCCAGCAACATTAAACAGTCTGAGGAGAAAAACACAAGGGTTAAACGACCTAAGTCAAAGGTCAGCGTCGACCAAGCACAAGATGTCACTAAACACATACGAATGTAAAATCAAGGTCAACAGGAGGCAATGAACTAAACATGAATAAAAAAATAAAAAAACATGAATCCTTTTGTTGTCATATAAGTGGAGTAGAGAAATGTGATTGGCTAGAAAGCCCAGTTGGCTGTAGAAATAAGGACTCCTCTCTGCTGGTAATTGCACGGGGTTGGCTGGTTACCATACAGCTGCCTGAATCAAATCATATTGTATTTGTCACATGAGCCGAACACAATGGGTTGAATGTGAAATGCTTGAGAGCCCTTCCCAACAATACAAATATTATCACAAGAGGAATAACATACACAAGAATGGAGCTATGTACAGGAAGTACCAGATCAATGTGGAGCTATATACAGGAAGTACCAGATCAATGTGGAGCTATATACAGGAAGTACCAGATCAATGTGGAGCTATATACAGGAAGTACCAGATCAATGTGGAGCTATATACAGGAAGTACCAGATCAATGTGGAGCTATATACAGGGAGTACCAGATCAATGTGGAGCTATATACAGGATGTACCAGATCAATGTGGAGCTATATACAGGAAGTACCAGATCAATGTGGAGCTATATACAGGAAGTACCAGATCAATGTGGAGCTATATACAGGAAGTACCAGATCAATGTGGAGCTATATACAGGAAGTACCAGATCAATGTGGAGCTATATACAGGAAGTACCAGATCAATGTGGAGCTATATACAGGAAGTACCAGATCAATGTGGAGCTATATACAGGAAGTACCAGATCAATGTGGAGCAATATACAGGAAGTACCAGATCAATGTGGAGCTATATACAGGAAGTACCAGATCAATGTGGAGCAATATACAGGAAGTACCAGATCAATGTAGAGCTATATACAGGAAGTACCAGATCAATGTAGAGCTATATACAGGAAGTACCAGATCAATGTGTAGAGGTATATACAGGAAGTACCAGATCAATGTGTAGAGGTATATACAGGAAGTACCAGATCAATGTGTAGAGGTATATACAGGAAGTACCAGATCAATGTGTAGAGGTATATACAGGAAGTACCAGATCAATGTGTAGAGGTATATACAGGAAGTACCAGATCAATGTGTAGAGGTATATACAGGAAGTAGAGGTTTGAGGTACTTCAGCAGCGTTCTGAAAGTTTTTATGCCCATTGATTTGTTCCACGTTGTTACGTTACAGCCTTATTCTAAAATTGATTAAATGTTGTTTCCCCCTTATCAATCTACACACAATATTCCATAATGACAAAGCAAAAATAGTTTTTTTAGAAATATTTGCAGATCTTTAAAAAAATATCAAATGGAAATATCAAATTTACATAAGTATTCAGACCCTTTACTCAGAACTTTGTTGAAGCACCTTTGGCAGCGATTACAGCCCCACGTCTTCTTGGGTATGAAGCTTGGCACACCTGTATTTTTAAAAATATATATTTTTAACTTAACCTTTATTTAACTAGGGAAAGTCCGTTAAGAACAAATTCATTATAATTATTTATAATGCCTACCGGGGAACATTGGGTTAACTGCCTTGTTCAGGTTCAGAATGACAGATTTCTACCTTGTCAGCTCAGGGATTCAATCCAGCAACCTTTCGTTAACTGGCCCAACACTCTAACTCCCATTCCTCTCTGCAGATCCTCTCAAGCTCTGTCAGGTTGGATGGGGAGCATCGATGCACAGCTATTTTCAGGTCTCTCCAGAGATGTTTGATCGGTTTCAAGTCCGGGCTCTGGCTGGGCCACTCAAGGACATTCAGAGATTTGTTCCTAAGCCACCTGTGCTTTGTCTTTGCTGTGTGCTTAGTGCCACCACCATGCTTCACCATAGGGATGATGCCAGGTTTCCTCCAGACATGACGCTTGGCATTCAGGCTAAGGAATTCAATCTTGGTTTCATCAGACCAGAGAATATTGTTTCTCATGGTCTGAGTCCTTCAGGTGCCTTTTTTCAAACACCAAGCAGGCTGTCATGTGTCTTTTACTGAGGAGAGGCTTCAGTCTGTCCACTCTACCATAAAGACCTGATTGGTGGAGTGCTGCAGAGATGGTTGTCCTTCTGGAAAGTTCTCCCATCTCCAAAGAGGAGCTCTGACAGAGTGACCATTGGGTTTAAGGCCCTTCTCCCCTGATTGCTCAGTTTGGCCGGGCTCAGAAAGCTTTAGAAAGAGTCTTGTTGGTTCCAAACCTCTTCCATTTAAGAATGATGGAGCCCACTGTGACTGTGTCTCAATTCTGCGGAAATGTTTTGGTACCTTTCCCCAAATCTGTGCCTCGATACAATCCTGTCTCAGAGCTCTACGGACAATTCCTTCGACCTCATGGCTTTGTTTTTGTTGTCACCTGTGGGACCTCATATAGACAGGTGTGTGCCTTTCCAAATCATGTCAAATCAATTGAATTTACCACAGGTGGACTCCAATCAAGTTGTAGAAACATCTCAAGGATGATCAATGGAAACAGGATGCACCTGCAAGTGTCATAGCAAAGGGTATGAATACATATGTAAATAAGGTAAAGTATTTCTGCTTTTTATTTTTCATAAAGTTGCAAAATGTTTAACAAACAATGTTCTCACTTTGTCATTTTGTGGTTTGTGTAGATTGATGAGAAAAATAGAAAATAGGTATTTAATCCATTTCAGAATAAGGCTGTAACAATTAACAATTAATTAACAATTAACAAAAAACAAGTTAAAGGGTCAGAATACTTTCAGAATGTGTTGGGTGTTATGTGTGTTTATGTTTTTGGTATGCGTGTGTGTCATGTGTGTGTGTGTGCATATGTAGTGTATGTGAATGTGTGGGAGTTTTGTGTGGGAGTGTCAGTGTAATGTGTGTATGAGTGTGCATTTAATGTAATAATATGCACTCACCGGACATTTTTTTTAGGTACACCACCCCATCCAGGAAAATGGCTCGCTCCTACAGACAATGAGTTACATGGCCGTGGCTTGCTAAATTAAGCCGGCAGACAGGCATCAAGGCATTCAGTTACTGTTTGATTGAACATTAGAAAGGACAGAACTAATGACGTAAGAGACTTTGAGGTAGGTAGCCCAGTGGTTAGAGTGGAGGGGGGGCAGGTAGCCTAGTGGTTAGAGTGGAGGGGGGGCAGGTAGCCTAGTGGTTAGAGTGGGGGGCGGCAGGTAGGCTAGTGGTTAGAGTGGAGGGGCGGCAGGGTAGCCTAGTGGTTAGAGTGTAGGTGCGTCAGGTAGCCTAGTGGTTAGAGTGGAGGGGCGGCAGGGTAGCGTAGTGGTTAGAGTGTAGGGGCGGCAGGTAGCCTAGTGGTTAGAGTGGAGGGGCGGCAGGGTAGCCTAGTGGTTAGAGTGTAGGTGCGTCAGGTAGCCTAGTGGTTAGAGTGGAGGGGTGACAGGTAGCCTAGTGGTTAGAGTGGAGGGGTGGCAGGTA
>NC_088219.1:2777054-2782054 GCF_036934945.1 Oncorhynchus masou masou
AACACACTTCTGTCTTTAATGGAGGCATGGAGTCAAAAATAATCCTTCTCGCCAAGTTATTAATAGTTGTAGGAAGCATCTAGACTGGATACTGAGTTTGTGATTACAGCTGAAAACACACATTCTTGTTTTCCTATCCTTGTGAGGACAAAAAAATGGATTCCCTTTCAAAATTATATTTTCCCTTAACACCTAACCCTAAACCTAACCCTAATCTAACCCCTAACCTTGACACCAAAACCCTAACTAAACCTAAATCCTAACCCTAAATCTAACCCTAATCTAACCCCTAACCTTGACACCAAAACCCTAACTAAACCTAAATCCTAACCCTAAACCTAACCCTAATCTAACCCCTAACCTTGACACCAAAACCCTAACTCTCTCTCCTCTGCTCTCATCCTTCTAGACCTATCGGCTGCCTTCGATACTGTGAACCATCAGATCCTCCTCTCCACCCTCTCCGAGTTGGGCATCTCCGGCACGGCCCACGCTTGGATTGCGTCCTACCTGACCGGTCGCTCCTACCAGGTGGCGTGGCGAGAATCTGTCTCCTCGCCACGCGCTCTCACCACTGGTGTCCCCCAGGGCTCTGTTCTAGGCCCTCTCCTATTCTCGCTATACACCAAGTCACTTGGCTCTGTCATAACCTCACATGGTCTCTCCTATCATTGCTATGCAGACGACACACAATTTTCTTCTCCTTTCCCCCTTCTGATGACCAGGTGGCGAATCGCATCTCTGCATGTCTGGCAGACATATCAGTGTGGATGACGGATCACCACCTCAAGCTGAACCTCGGCAAGACGGAGCTGCTCTTCCTCCCGGGGAAGGACTGCCCGTTCCATGATCTCGCCATCACGGTTGACAACTCCATTGTGTCCTCCTCCCAGAGCGCTAAGAACCTTGGCGTGATCCTGGACAACACCCTGTCGTTCTCAACTAACATCAAGGCGGTGGCCCGTTCCTGTAGGTTCATGCTCTACAACATCCGCAGAGTACGACCCTGCCTCACACAGGAAGCGGCGCAGGTCCTAATCCAGGCACTTGTCATCTCCCGTCTGGATTACTGCAACTCGCTGTTGGCTGGGCTCCCTGCCTGTGCCATTAAACCCCTACAACTCATCCAGAACGCCGCAGCCCGTCTGGTGTTCAACCTTCCCAAGTTCTCTCACGTCACCCCGCTCCTCCGCTCTCTCCACTGGCTTCCAGTTGAAGCTCGCATCCGCTACAAGACCATGGTGCTTGCCTACGGAGCTGTGAGGGGAACGGCACCGCAGTACCTCCAGGCTCTGATCAGGCCCTACACCCAAACAAGGGCACTGCGTTCATCCACCTCTGGCCTGCTCGCCTCCCTACCACTGAGGAAATACAGTTCCCGCTCAGCCCAGTCAAAACTGTTCGCTGCTCTGGCCCCCCAATGGTGGAACAAACTCCCTCACGACGCCAGGACAGCGGAGTCAATCACCACCTTCCGGAGACACCTGAAACCCCACCTCTTCAAGGAATACCTAGGATAGGATAAAGTAAGCCTTCTCACCCCCCCCCTTAATTGATTTAGATGCACTATTGTAAAGTGGCTGTTCCACTGGATGTCAGAAGGTGAATTCACCAATTTGTAAGTCGCTCTGGATAAGAGCGTCTGCTAAATGACTTAAATGTAAATGTAACTAAACCTAAATCCTAACCCTAAACCTAACCCTATTCTAACCCCTAACCTTGACATCAAAACCCTAACTAAACCTAAATCCTAACCCTAACCCTAATCTAACCCCTAACCTTGACACCAAAACCCTAACTAAACATAAATCCTAACCCTAACCCTAACCCTAATCTAACCCCTAACCTTGAAACCAAAACCCTAACTAAACCTAAATCCTAACCCTAACCCTCTCTCTCTCTCTCTCTCTCTCTCTCTCTCTCTCTCTCTCTCTCTGTCTCTCTCTCTGTCTCTCTCTCTCTCTCTCTCGGTCTCTCTCTCTCTGTCTCTCTCTCTCTCATAGTGTATTGTGTTGTTCCATAATGTCCCCAGGCATAGTGTATTGTGCTGGACCACCACTACGTCACCAGTCATAGTGTATTGTGTTGTTCCACTACGTCACCAGTCATAGTGTATTGTGTTGTTTCACTACACTACTACGTCACCAGTCATAGAGTATTGTGCTGTTCTATAATGTCACCAGTCATAGTATATTGTGTTGTTCCAACACTACGTCACCAGTCATAGTGTATTGTGTTGTTCCACTACGTCACCAGTCATAGTGTATTGTGTTGTTCCACTACGTCACCAGTCATAGTGTATTGTGTTGTTCCACTACGTTACCAGTCATAGTGTATTGTGTTGTTCCACCACTACATCACCAGTCATAGTGTATTGTGTTGTTCCACTACTATGTCACAATTCATAGTGTATTGTGTTGTTCCACTACTATTTCACCAGTCATAGTGTATTGTGTTGTTCCACCACTACGTCACCAGTCATAGTGTATTGTGTTGTTCCACTACGTCACCAGTCACAGTGTATTGTGTTGTTCCACCACTACGTAGCCAGTCATAGTGTATTGTGTTGTTCCACTACGTCACCAGTCATAGTGTATTGTGTTGTTCCACTACGTCACCAGTCAGAGTGTATTGTGTTGTTCCACCACTACGTCAGCAGTCACAGTGTATTGTGTTGTTCCACCACTACGTCACCAGTCATAATGTATTGTGTTGTTCCACTACGTCACCAGTCAGTGTATTGTGTTGTTCCACTACTACGTCACCAGTCATAGTGTATTGTGTTGTTCCATAATGTCACCAGTCATAGTGTATTGTGTTGTTCCACTACTACGTCACCATTCATAGTGTATTGTGTTGTTCCACTACTATGTCACCAGTCATAGTGTATTGTGTTCTTCCAATACTAAATCACCAGTCACAGTGTATTGTGTTGTTCAACTACGTCACCAGTCATAGTGTATTGTGTTGTTCCATAATTTCACCAGTCACAGTGTATTGTGTTGTTCCTATATGTCACCAGTTACAGTGTATTGTGTTGTTCCACTACGTCACCAGTCATAGTGTATTGTGTTGTTCCACTACGTCACCAGTCATAGTGTATTGTGTTGTTCCACCACTACGTCACCAGTCATAGTGTATTGTGTTGTTCCACTACGTCACCAGTCATAGTGTATTGTGCTGTTCCACTGTGTCACCAGTCATAGTGTATTGTGTTGTTCCACTACGTCACCAGTCATAGTGTATTGTGTTGTTCCACCACTACGTCACCAGTCATAGTGTATTGTGTTGTTCCACTATATCACCAGTCATAGTGTATTGTGTTGTTCCACCACTACGTCAACAGTCATAGTGTATTGTGTTGTTCCACTACGTCACCAGTCATAGTGTATTGTGTTGTTCCACTACTATGTCACCAGTCATAGTGTATTGTGTTTTTCCACTACGTCACCCGTCAGTGTATTGTGTTGTTCCACCACTACGTCACCAGTCATAGTGTATTGTGTTGTTCCACTACGTCACCAGTCATAGTGTATTGTGTTGTTCCACTATGTCACCAGTCATAGTGTATTCTGTTGTTCCACTACTACGTCACCAGTCATAGTATATTGTGCTGTTCCATAATGTCACCAGTCATAGTGTATTGTGTTGTTCCACCACTACGTCACCAGTCAGAGTGTATTGTGTTGTTCCACTACGTCACCAGTCATAGTGTATTGTGTTGTTCCACTACGTCACCAGTCATAGTGTATTGTGTTGTTCCATAATGTCACCAGTCATAGTGTATTGTGTTGTTCCACCACTACGTCACCAGTCATAGTGTATTGTGTTGTTCCACTACGTCACCAGTCACAGTGTATTGTGTTGTTCCACTACGTCACCAGTCATAGTGTACTGTGTTGTTCCACTACGTCACCAGTCATAGTGTATTGTGTTGTTCCACTTCGTCACCAGTCATAGTGTATTGTGTTGTTCCACTACGTCAACAGTCATAGAGTATTGTGTTGTTCCACCACTACGTCACCAGTCATAGTGTGTTGTGTTGTTCCACTACTACGTCACCAGTCATAGTGTATTGTGTTGTTCCACTACGTCACCAGTCATAGTGTATTGTGTTGTTCCACCACTAAGTCAACAGTCATAGTGTATTGAGTTGTTCCACTACTACGTCACCAGTCATAGTGTATTGTGTTGTTCCACTACGTCACCAGTCATAGTGTATTGTGTTGTTCCACCACTACGTCACATGTCATAGTGTATTGTGTTGTTCCACTACGTCACCAGTCATAGTGTATTGTGTTGTTCCACTACTACGTCACCAGTCATAGTGTATTGTGTTGTTCCACTACGTCACCAGTCAGTGTATTGTGTTGTTCCACTACGTCACCAGTCATAGTTTATTGTGTTGTTCCACTACTACATCAACAGTCATAGTATATTGTGTTGTTCCATAATGTCACCAGTCATAGTGTATTGTGTTGTTCCACCACTACGTCACCAGTCAGAATGTTTTGTTTTGTTCCACTACGTCACCAGTCATAGTGTATTGTTGTTCCACTACGTCACCAGTCATATTGTATTGTGTTGTTCCACTACGTCACCAGTCATCGTGTATTGTGTTTTTCCACCACTATGTCATCAGTCATAGTGTATTGTGTTGTTCCACTACGTCACCAGTCATAGTGTATTGTGTTGTTCCACCACTACGTCACATGTCATAGTGTATTGTGTTGTTCCACTACGTCACCAGTCATAGTGTATTGTGTTGTTCCACTACGTCACCAGTCATAGTGTATTGTGTTGTTCCACCACTAAGTCAACAGTCATAGTGTATTGAGTTGTTCCACTACTACGTCACCAGTCATAGTGTATTGTGTTGTTCCACTACGTCACCAGTCATAGTGTATTGTGTTGTTCCACCACTACGTCACATGTCATAGTGTATTGTGTTGTTCCACTACGTCACCAGTCATAGTGTATTGTGTTGTTCCACTACTACG
>NC_088219.1:2787054-2789554 GCF_036934945.1 Oncorhynchus masou masou
TAGAACCCCCATATATGGTTCTACCTAGAACCCTCAGTGTAGGGTTCTTCATAAAACCCCCGTATATGGTTCTACCTAGAACCCTCAGTGTAGGGTTCTTCATAGAACCCCTGTATATGGTTCTACCTAGAACCCTCTGTGTATGGTTCTTCATAGAACCCATTGTACAGTATATGGTTCTTCCTAGAACCTTCTATGAACGGTTCCACCATCCTTAATAGGCTTAAAAAATAAATTGTTTATGACAATACATTACATATATCATGAGACCCTTCTTTGAGGGCCTTGTTATTCACAGTGGCGTGAGGAAACTCCTGGTTTACAGGCCACATTAGGCCGGCAAGTCACATTATGTGGGCTTGGAAAGTGATGTGTAATTCCTATTGGAATCCAGCCAGAGTTAGGATATCCAACAAGTGGACTTGTTAATCACCGGCAACCTGCACTCAGAATGACTGCCAGTGTAAGATTACGCAAACTATCTCATTAACGGATGCAATAAATCCAACTACTAACAGATTAGATTTGTTTAGAAAACAATGTTATTTATCTTAAACGTGGCATAAAATGTATCAATCAATCAGTGTACATGCAAAAACACAGATATTAAAACAAACAATTTTGAAAATCTCCCTGCAATAGAGCATGCTGGGAAATGTTATATAAGATTCTATGTAGAATCCTTCTTGCCTTCCAAATAATCATCAAAGAACCCTTTCTTTCAAAAATAGTTCTTAGAATGTTAAAGGTTCTAGGTAGAACCTTTTGATTACTAAAAAGGTTCTTCTGACCAAAACTGATCCTGGTACAAGGTAATCCCTCTGCAAAGAAACCTTCTGGAACCCTAGAGTCTGCACTATATTAGAGGGACATTGGAGATGAGCAGTGTGTGGGGGGAAGGGGATAGTGTGTGTGCCTACATGCATGTAAGTGAGTGAGTGAGACTTGTTTGTTACTGAGCAAAAGGCTTTGGGGAGAAACACTGGGGACAAAATTACCAAAAAATAGCTTTGAGCGGCTTCACTGGCTTCTACTGCTTTTATATGCTGATGTTATGGGCTTGAAGAGAGAGGGTGAACAGATAGGAGAGACAGAGAGGAGGGAGAGGGGCAGAGGTAAAGAGAGCGTGGAGGGATAGGAGAGAGGGGATAGAGAGGGAGAGGGGGAGAGAGACAGAGAGGAGGGACAGGGGGAGAGGTGGGAGAGAGACAGAGAGGAGGGAGAGAGGCAGAGGTAAAGAGAGCGTGGAGGGATAGGAGAGAGGGGATAGAGAGGGAGAGGGGGAGAGAGACAGAGAGGAGGGACAGGGGGAGAGGTGGGAGAGAGACAGAGAGGAGGGAGAGGGGCAGAGGTAAAGAGAGCGTGGAGGGATAGGAGAGAGGGGATAGAGAGGGAGAGGGGGAGAGAGACAGAGAGGAGGGACAGGGGGAGAGGTGGGAGAGAGACAGAGAGGAGGGAGAGGGGCAGAGGTAAAGAGAGCGTGGAGGGATAGGAGAGAGGGGATAGAGAGGGAGAGGGGGAGAGAGACAGAGAGGAGGGACAGGGGGAGAGGTGGGAGAGAGACAGAGAGGAGGGAGAGGGGCAGAGGTAAAGAGAGCGTGGAGGGATAGGAGAGAGGGGATAGAGAGGGAGAGGGGTAGAGAGACAGAGAGGAGGGAGCGGGGGAGAGGTGGGAGAGAGACAGAGAGGAGGGAGAGGGGCAGAGGTAAAGAGAGCGTGGAGGGATAGGAGAGAGGGGATAGAGAGGGAGAGGGGGAGAGAGACAGAGAGGAGGGACAGGGGGAGAGGTGGGAGAGAGAGAGGAGGGAGAGGGGGAGAGGTGGGAGAGAGAGAGATGGAGAGAGAGGGGTAAATGGAGAGGGAGAGAGGATAGGAGGGAGAGAGGGAGAAATAGTAGGGAGAGGGGGAGAGGAGGGAGAGGGAGAGATAGGGGAGAAGGGGAGAGAGACAGAGAGGAGGGAAAGGGGGAGAGGTGGGAAAGAGAGAGGACTGAGAGGGGGAAATGGAGAGAGAGAGAGGAGAGAGATAGAGGAGGGAGAGAGGATAGGAGGGCGAGAGGGAGAGAGAGAAGGGAGAGGGGGAGAGGAGGGAGAGGGAGAGATGGAGGGAGAGGGGGAGAGAGAGAAGGAGAGAGGAGGGAGAGGGAGGGAGAGGAGGGAGAGGGAGAGAGAGAGAAGGAGAGAGGAGGGAGAGAGAGAAGGAGAGAGGAGGGAGAGGGAGAGATAGAGGGAGAGAGGGAGAGAAGGAGAGAGGAGGGAGAGAGAAGGAGAGAGGAGAGAGAGACAGAGAGAGAGACAGAGAGAGAGGAGGGACTGTGGGAGAGGTGGGAGAGAGAGAGGAGGGAGAGGGGGAGAGGTGGGAAAGAGAGAGAGGGAGAGAGAGGGGGAGAGGAGGGAGAGGGAGAGAGAGGGGGAAAGGGAGAGGGAGAGAGGGAGAGAGAGTAGGGAGAGGGGGAGAGGAGGGAGAGGGAGAGAGGGAGAGGAGGAGAGAGACAGATAAA
>NC_088219.1:2794554-2857054 GCF_036934945.1 Oncorhynchus masou masou
GTAGACCTACTGATAGCTAGCTGTAAACCTACTGATAGCTAGCTGTAGACCTACTGATAGCTAGCTGTAAACCTACTGATAGCTAGCTGTAGACCTACTGATAGCTAGCTGTAAACCTAATGATAGCTAGCTGTAGACCTACTGATAGCTAGCTGTAAACCTACTGATAGCTAGCTGTAGACCTACTGATAGCTAGCTGTAAACCTACTGATAGCTAGCTGTAGACCTACTGATAGCTAGCTGTAGACCTACTGATAGCTAGCTGTAAACCTACTGATAGCTAGCTGTAGACCTACTGATAGCTAGCTGTAAACCTACTGATAGCTAGCTGTAGACCTACTGATAGCTAGCTGTAAACCTAATGATAGCTAGCTGTAGACCTACTGATAGCTAGCTGTAAACCTACTGATAGCTAGCTGTAGACCTACTGATAGCTAGCTGTAGACCTACTGATAGCTAGCTGTAGACCTACTGATAGCTAGCTGTAGACCTACTGATAGCTAGCTGTAGACCTACTGATAGCTAGCTGTAGACCTACTGATAGCTAGCTGTAGACCTACTGATAGCTAGCTGTAAAATAGGTTTGTATGTAGACCTACTGTTAGCTAGTGGTAGTTCTGTCTAAATAATTAACTCTGTAAGCTAAAAGTAGATTCCCTGAAGAAAAGGTGATGTGTTTACTATCTTGTTTTAAAGTACGTATGGTTTTGAAATAAGTTATTGTAGTGGTAGTGACTAGAGTAGTAATGGTAGTGACTGGTTATAGTTATAGTAGTGGTAGTGTCTACAGTAGTAATGGTAGTGACTGGTTATAGTAGTGGTGGTGACTGGTTAAAGTTATAGTAGTGGTTGTGTCTACAGTAGTAATGGTAGTGACTGGTTATAGTAGTGGTAGTTACTGGTTATAGTTACAGTAGTGGTAGTGACTGGTTATAGTTATAGTAGTGGTAGTGTCTACAGTAGTAATGGTTGTGACTGGTTATAGTAGTGGTGGTGACTGGTTATAGTAGTAGTAGTGACTGGTTATAGTTATAGTAGTGGTAGTGTCTACAGTAGTAATGGTAGGGACTGGTTATAGTTATAGCAGTGGTGGTGACTGGTTATAGTTATAGTAGTGGTAGTGTCTACAGTAGTAATGGTAAGGACTGGTTATAGTTATAGTAGTGGTAGTGACTGGTTATAGTTATAGTAGTGGTAGTGACTGGTTATAGTTATAGTAGTGGTAGTGACTGGTTATAGTAATGGTAGTGACTGGTTATAGTTATAGTAATGGTAGTGTCTACAGTAGTAATGGTAGTGACTGGTTATAGTAGTTGTGGTGACTGGTTATAGTAGTGGTAGTGACTGGTTATAGTTATAGTAGTGGTAGTGACTGGTTATAGTTATAGTAGTGGTAGTGACTGGTTATAGTAGTGGTAGTGACTGGTTATAGTTATAGTAATGGTAGTGACTGGTTATAGTAATGGTAGTGACTGGTTATAGTTATAGTAGTGGTAGTGACTGGTTATAGTTATAGTAGTGGTAGTGACTGGTTATAGTAGTGGTAGTGACTGGTTATAGTTATAGTAGTGGTAGTGTCTACAGTAGTAATGGTAGGGACTGGTTATAGTAGTGGTAGTGGATGGTTATAGTAATGGTAGTGACTGGTTATAGTAGTGGTAGTGACTGGTTATAGTAGTGGTAGTGACTGGTTATAGTAATGGTAGTGACTGGTTATAGTAGTGGTAGTGACTGGTTATAGTAGTGGTAATGACTGGTTATTGTAGTGGTAGTGTCTACAGCAGTAATGGTAGTGACTGGTTATAGTTATAGTAGTGGTAGTGACTGGTTATAGTTATAGTAGTGGTAGTTACTGGTTATAGTAGTGGTAGTGACCGGTTATAGTAGTGGTAGTGACTGGTTATAGTAGTGGTTGTGACTGGTTATAGTAGTGGTAGTTACTGGATATAGTTATAGTAGTGGTAGTGTCTACAGTAGTAATGGTAGTGACTGGTTATAGTAGTGGTGGTGACTGGTTATAGTATTAGTAGTGACTGGTTATAGTAGTGGTAATGACTGGTTATAGTTATAGTAGTGGTAGTGACTGGTTATAGTTATAGTAGTGTTAGTGACTGGTTATAGAAGTGGTAGTGACTGGTTATAGTTATAGTAGTGGTAGTGACTGGTTATAGTTATAGTAGTGGTAGTGACTGGTTATAGTAGTGGTAGTGACTGGTTATAGTTATAGTAGTGGTAGTGACTGGTTATAGTAATGGTAGTGACTGGTTATAGTTACAATTGTGGTAGTGTCCTCAGTAGTAATGGTAGTGACTGGTTATAGTTGTGGTGGTGACTGGTTATAGTTATAGTAGTGGTAGTGACTGGTTATAGTAGTTATAGTGACTGGTTATAGTAGTTATAGTGACTGGTTATAGTAGTGGTAGTGACTGGTTATAGTTATAGTAGTGGTAGTGACTGGTTATAGTAGTTGAAGTGACTGGTTATAGTTATAGTAGTGGTAGTGACTGGTTATAGTAGTGGTAGTGCCTGGTTATAGTTATAGTAGTGGTAGTGTCTACTGTAGTAACGGTAGTGACTGGTTATAGTAGTATTAGTGACTGGTTATAGTTATAGTAGTGGTAGGGACTGGTAATAGTAGTTGTAGTGACTGGTTATAGTAGTGGTAGTGACTGGTTATAGTTATAGTAGTGGTAGTGACCGGTTATAGTAGTTGTAGTGACTGGTTATAGTAGTGGTAGTGGCAGGTTATAGTTATAGTAGTGGTAGTGTCTGGTTATAGTTATAGTAGTGGTAGTGTCTGGTTATAGTAGTGGTAGTGACTGGTTATAGTTATAGTAGTGGTAGTGTCTACAGTAGTAATGGTAGGGACTGTTTACAGTAGTGGTAGTGACTGGTTATAGTAGTGGTAGTGACTGGTTATAGTAGTGGTAGTGACTGGTTATAGTTATAGTAGTGGTAGTGTCTGGTTATAGTTATAGTAGTGGTAGTGTCTGGTTATAGTTATAGTAGTGGTAGTGTCTGGTTATAGTAGTGGTAGTGTCTACAGTAGTAATGGTAGTGTCTGGTTATAGTAGTGGTAGTGACTGTTTATAGTTATAGTAGTGGTAGTGACTGGTTATAGTAGTGGTAGTGACTGGTTATAGTTATAGTAGTGGTAGTGTCTGGTTATAGTTATAGTAGTGGTAGTGTCTGGTTATAGTAGTGGTAGTGTCTACACTAGTAATGGTAGTGTCTGGTTATAGTAGTGGTGGTGACTGGTTATAGTAGTGGTAGTGACTGGTTATAGTTATAGTAGTGGTAGTGACTGGTTATAGTTATAGTAGTGGTAGTGACTGGTTATAGTAGTGGTAGTGGTAGTGTCTACAGTAGTAATGGTAGGGACTGTTTACAGTAGTGGTAGTGACTGGTTATAGTAGTGGTAGTGTCTACACTAGTAATGGTAGTGTCTGGTTATAGTAGTGGTGGTGACTGGTTATAGTAGTGGTAGTGACTGGTTATAGTTATAGTAGTGGTAGTGACTGGTTATAGTTATAGTAGTGGTAGTGACTGGTTATAGTTATAGTAGTGGTAGTGTCTGGTTATAGTTATTGTAGTGGTAGTGTCTGGTTATAGTAGTGGTAGTGTCTACAGTAGTAATGGTAGTGACTGGTTATAGTTATAGTAGTGGTAGTGACTGGTTATAGTAGTATTAGTTACTGGTTATAGTTATAGTAGTGGTAGGGACTGGTTATAGTAGTTGTAGTGACTGGTTATAGTAGTGGTAGTGACTGGTTATAGTTATAGTAGTGGTAGTGACTGGTTATAGTAGTTGTAGTGACTGTTTATAGTAGTGGTAGTGGCTGGTTATAGTTATAGTGGTGGTAGTGTCTGGTTATAGTTATAGTAGTGGTAGTGTCTGGTTATAGTAGTGGTAGCGACTGGTTATAGTTATAGTAGTGGTAGTGTCTACAGTAGTAATGGTAGGGACTGGTTATAGTAGTGGTAGTGACTGGTTATAGTAGTGTTAGTGTCTCCAGTAGTAATGGTAGTGACAGGTTATAGTTATAGTAGTGGTAGTGACTGGTTATAGTTTTAGTAGTGGTAGTGTCTACAGTAGTAACGGTAGTGACTGGTTATAGTAGTATTAGTGACTGGTTATAGTTATAGTAGTGGTAGGGACTGGTAATAGTAGTTGTAGTGACTGGTTATAGTAGTGGTAGTGACTGGTTATAGTTATAGTAGTGGTTGTGTCTGGTTATAGTTATAGTAGTGGTAGTGTCTGGTTATCGTAGTGGTAGTGACTGGTTATAGTTATAGTAGTGGTAGTGTCTACAGTAGTAGTGGTAGTGTCTGGTTATCGTAGTGGTAGTGACTGGTTATAGTTATAGTAGTGGTAGTGTCTACAGTAGTAATGGTAGGGACTGGTTATAGTAGTGGTAGTGTCTACAGTAGTAATGGTAGTGTCTGGTTATAGTAGTGGTAGGGACTGGTTACAGTAGTGGTAGTGACTGGTTATAGTAGTGGTAGTGACTGGTTATAGTTATAGTAGTGGTAGTGTCTGGTTATAGTTATAGTAGTGGTAGTGTCTGGTTATAGTTATAGTAGTGGTAGTGTCTGGTTATAGTAGTGGTAGTGTCTACAGTAGTAATGGTAGTGTCTGGTTATAGTAGTGGTAGTGACTGGTTATAGTTATAGTAGTGGTAGTGTCTACAGTAGTAATGGTAGGGACTGGTTACAGTAGTGGTAGTGACTGGTTATAGTAGTGGTAGTGACTGGTTATAGTTATAGTAGTGGTAGTGTCTGGTTATAGTTATAGTAGTGGTAGTGTCTGGTTATAGTTATAGTAGTGGTAGTGTCTGGTTATAGTAGTGGTAGTGTCTACAGTAGTAATGGTAGTGTCTGGTTATAGTAGTGGTAGTGACTGGTTATAGTTATAGTAGTGGTAGTGTCTACAGTAGTAATGGTAGGGACTGGTTACAGTAGTGGTAGTGACTGGTTATAGTAGTGGTAGTGACTGGTTATAGTTATAGTAGTGGTAGTGTCTGGTTATAGTTATAGTAGTGGTAGTGTCTGGTTATAGTTATAGTAGTGGTAGTGTCTGGTTATAGTAGTGGTAGTGTCTACAGTAGTAATGGTAGTGTCTGGTTATAGTAGTGGTAGTGACTGGTTATAGTTATAGTAGTGGTAGTGACTGGTTATAGTAGTGGTAGTGACTGGTTATAGTTATAGTAGTGGTAGTGTCTGGTTATAGTTATAGTAGTGTTAGTGTCTGGTTATAGTAGTGGTAGTGTCTACACTAGTAATGGTAGTGTCTGGTTATAGTAGTGGTAGTGACTGGTTATAGTTATAGTAGTGGTAGTGACTGGTTATAGTAGTATTAGTTACTGGTTATAGTTATAGTAATGGTAGGGACTGGTTATAGTAGTTGTAGTGACTGGTTATAGTAGTGGTAGTGACTGGTTATAGTTATAGTAGTGGTAGTGACTGGTTATAGTAGTTGTAGTGACTGTTTATAGTAGTGGTAGTGGCTGGTTATAGTTATAGTGGTGGTAGTGTCTGGTTATAGTTATAGTTGTGGTCGTGTCTGGTTATAGTAGTGGTAGTGACTGGTTATAGTTATAGTAGTGGTAGTGTCTACATTAGTTATGGTAGGGACTGGTTATAGTAGTGGTAGTGACTGGTTATAGTAGTGGTAGTGTCTGGTTATAGTTATAGTAGTGGTAGTGTCTACATTAGTAATGGTAGTGACTGGTTTTAGTAGTGGTGGTGACTGGTTATAGTAGTGGTAGTGTCTGGTTATAGTTATAGTAGTGGTAGTGTCTACATTAGTAGTGGTAGTGACTGGTTTTAGTAGTGGTGGTGACTGGTTATAGTTATAGTAATGGTAGTGTCTACAGTAGTTATGGTAGTGACTGGTTATAGTAGTGGTAGTGACTGGTTATAGTAGTGGTAGTGACTGGTTATAGTTATAGTAGTGGTAGTGTCTACAGTAGTAATGGTAGGGACTGGTTATAGTAGTGGTAGTGACTGGTTATAGTAGTGGTAGTGTCTGGTTATAGTAGTGGTAGTGTCTCCAGTAGTAATGGTAGTGACTGGTTATAGTTATAGTAGTGGTAGCGACTGGTTATAGTAATAGTAGTGGTAGTGACTGGTTATAGTAGTGGTAGTGTCTACAGTAGTAATGGTAGTGACTGGTTTTAGTAGTGGTGGTGACTGGTTATAGTTATAGTAGTGGTAATGACTGGTTATAGTAGTGGTAGTGTCTACAGTAGTAATGGTAGTGACTGGTTATAGTTATACTAATGGTAGTGTCTACAGTAGTTATGGTAGTGACTGGTTATAGTAGTGGTGGTGACTGGTTATAGTTATAGTAGTGGTAGTGACTGGTTATAGTTGTGGTAGTGTCTACAGTAGTAATGGTAGTGACTGGTTATAGTTATAGTAATGGTAGTGACTGTTTATAGTTATAGTAGTGGTAGTGACTGGTTATAGTAGTGGTAGTGACTGGTTATAGTGGTGGTAGTGTGTACAGTAGTAATGGTAGTGACTGGTTATAGTTATAGTTATAGTAATGGTAGTGTGCAGTAGTAACGGTAGTGACTGGTTATAGTAGTGGTGGTGACTGGTTATAGTTATAGTAATGGTAGTGACTGGTTATAGTAGTGGTGGTGACTGGTTATAGTTATAGTAGTGGTGGTGTCTACAGTAGTAATGGTAGGGACTGGTTATAGTTATCCTCTACAGTTGTTGCTCAATATGCAATAATGTGACTCGAATGACGTTGTAAACAACAGCCAACTTTCCGGGTCATGGACATGTCTTATAGGGGCAGAAAGCTTAAATTATTGTTAATCTAACTACAGTGTCCAATTTACTGTAGCGATTAAAGCAACAAAATACCCCGCTATTGTTTGAGGAAAGCGCACAACAACAAAAACACTTTTATCATGGCATCTGGTTTGATAGATTAACCTTTGAAGGTAAATAATGTACTTACATTCAGTAATCTGGCTCTGATTGGTCATCCTGAGGGTCCCAGAGAGAAAATCTAGTGTAGTTTTGCTTGATAAAATTCATTTTTATATTTAAATGTTGTAACTGGGGTCTACAGTTTGACCCTATTGCTGTCTTTGACTCCACACCCACCCCGCCCGGCCCTCTCGATGCGTGAACGTGCAGTGTATAAACTAATGATCCATCATGTATGACATTCCTTGGAGTGTGAAAAAAAATTACCATAGTGCTTTTGTATGTTCTCTATAGTTGGATGTAGCTTATATAAAACTGTGGATTTAAAGGTGATTTGTCCTTTTCTTGGTTTGTCTTAGCTGCCCTGAATTTGCCTGTTCAGTTTGGTGGTTATACGTGTTGCTAGTATGTACTAACTGTCCGGAAAAAACACTATGGTTCAAAAATAAAAGTAAACATTCCTGTCACACTCTGACCATTATTTGTGTTGTTTGTTTCTATGTTTTGTTTGTTCAGGGTGTGATATGAGTGGGCATTCTATGTTGCATGTCTAGTTTGTCTCTTTCTATGTGTTTTGGCCTGATATGGTTCTCAATCAGGGGCAGGTGTTTGTCGTTGTCTCAAACCAGACAGTACTCTAAGTGTGATAGGACCAGGGATTGACTATAATACCGGACAGTACTCTAAGCGTGATAGGACCAGGGATTGACCATAGAACTGGACAGTACTCTAAGTGTGACAGGACAAGGGATTGATCATATAACTGGACAGTACTCTAAGTGTGACAGGACAAGGGATTGACCATAGAACTGGACAGTACTCTAAGTGTGATAGGACCAGGGATTGACCATAGAACTGGACAGTACTCTAAGTGTGATAGGACCAGGGAATGCCCATATAATGAGACAGTACTCTAAGTGTGACAGGACAAGGGTTTGATCATATAACTGGACAGTACTCTAAGTGTGATAGGACCAGGTATTGACCATATAACCAGACAGTACTCTAAGTGTGACAGGACCAGGGAATGCCCATATAATGAGACAGTACTCTAAGTGTGACAGGACAAGGGATTGATCATATAACTGGACAGTACTCTAAGTGTGATAGGACAAGGGATTGATCATATAACTGGACAGTACTCTAAGTGTGATAGGACAAGGGATTGACCATATAACTGGACAGTACTCTAAGTGTGATAGGACCAGGGATTGACCATAGAACTGGACAGTACTCTAAGTGTGATAGGACCAGGGATTGACCATAGAACTGGACAGTACTCTAAGTGTGATAGGATCAGGGAATGCCCATATAATGAGACAGTACTCTAAGTGTGACAGGACAAGGGATTGATCATATAACTGGACAGTACTCTAAGTGTGATAGGATTGAATCACCTGATTCAGAGTGCCAGATGTTTCATACTCTGAACATTTTATTGTAATAGTACTTCCCTTACCCATCTTAATAACAATATTATCTGTGTTCTGACCATGATAAAGCTGTGTCCAACATGACACCTAGTAGTTTAGTTTTTTTCCACTTGCTCTACATGCATTCTATTCATCAACAAATTAAATTGGGGATCATCAGCAAGCCTATATCTTGAACCAAATACAATAAATTTAGTTTTCAAAATGTTCAACATCAATTTGTTCATACAAATTCAATTGGGGGTCATCGGCAAGCATATATCTTGAACCAAATACAATACATTTAGTTTTAGAAATGTTCAACACCAATTTGTTCATATCAACCCACTCAGACACCATTCTCAGTTCACTGCTCAGTACATCTGTTAGCTCATTAACATTCTGATGCTGCACTGTACGTTGTAGAGTCATCAACATACATGCCCCCCGTTGCTTTGTTCATTACTGATGGTTCATCATTAGTAAAGATAGAGAAGTGGGCCTAGGGAAATTCCTTGAGGAACACCACAGTGTTTTACTGTTTGGAAAGCTACCATTAAAATAACACTTCAGATTGTTTCCATCCAGGATAGAGCCGCAGACCTTAAACCAGGGCCAGTTTTGGTATTGTAGTTTTCCTAGTGAGTGAGTCCTGATTGAATTCTCTGTAGGACTTGCGGTAGATTACGTTAGAGCCTTCCTTTGGTATTTTAGTTTTCCTAGTGAGTGAGTCCTGATTGAATTCTCTGTAGGACTACACCGCAAAGGGACGATGGACTGGGCCATGTACCGTCACATCTTGGGTGAGAACCTCCTTCCCTCAGCCAGTGCATTGAAAATGGGTCGTGGATGGGTTTTCCAGCGTGACAATGACCCAAAACAGACGGCCAAGGCAACGAAAGAGTGGCTCAAGAAGAAGAACATTAAGTCCTGGAGTGGCCTAGCCTGTCTCCAGACCTTAATCCCATAGAAAATCTGTGGAGGGAGCTGAAGGTTCAGGTTGCCAAACGTCAGCCACAAACTTAATGACTTGGAGAAGATCTGCAAAGAGGAGTGGGACAAAATCCCCCCTGAGATGTGTGCAAACCTGGTGGACAACTACAAGAAACGTCTGACCTCTGTGTTTGCCAACAAGGGTTTTGCCAGCAAGTACTGTCTCACTGCAGAATTGGACTTTTCAGGCATTTCCCGACATCCTCAAGACATGGATAGATGTCCGATTTCGATGTCGCTCTTGAGCAATCTGCCTGGTGTGTGTGTGTGTGTGTTCTCTGATTAACACTGTATTGTTGGTTGTTGTCTCACAAAAATAGATAAAAACAACATAATGAAATAGTTCAGTCAACATACACACACATCAAAAGAGGTTTATTTACACAGCTCTTTTTTTTACATCAACAAATGACCATGATGAATGTTTTTATTCCACGGTAAATGGGAAACTATTTACCTTTAATAAAGGCTTTAAAGATGTTTTTACTGAAAATGAACGGGGTTTATTAATGGTGTGTGTGTGTACGCGAATGTCTGAAAGGTACGTTATTTTCAGGGTTTATTATGCATTTCTTAGTGGTGAATTGTTGAACACATTCGCGTGGAATACACTTTGGTCGTGGACAACAATTATGGAAATGAATCACTGGTTTTAGTTTGTTTTGGAAATGTTGCTGATGTCAGACACTCTTTGGTCTCTGTTCAATCAGATCCGCTTCGGCCGACACCCTCGTCGCTGTGCTGTTGGCGGGTGAAACTGGGTCAGATCCATAAAAACTTTTGCTTAAAGTAAACGTATTAATAGAAACCTCATCAGGGTTTGTGAGTCTATGAATCTGACCTACACTCCGTTTGTTGTTTCTTACGGTAAAAGTTTATAGGAAACAATTTTTTTAAACAGCTTTGCCCCGCTGGAGGCAGACGTACTGGCCCCGGGAGTCAGCTATGATCCTTGGAGTACACCAACAGCCACAAGCCGTCCAGAGGCACCCCTTCACAGCTCAGCTGGTCGCTGACCAAAGGAAGCATGGTCTTGGGCCTTCCTCCACATCCGCTGCTACTGGTAAATGTGCGGTGAGTCAGGCTGGCATGAGTCAAAGCACACCTCCTCCCACCTTCCCGAGGCAGGCCCGTTCTGTTCCCCTTCTTCCCTACCCATCGGATTCCGTCATGACCACCGTTGTCGTGGGCAGCTTGATGGTGAGAGATTCTGCCTATGGCCTGTGAGCCGACCAAGGTCCATTGTCACTCAGGCGTCCGTATCCAAGCCATCAACCCCTTCCTGTCCACAGTTCTAGCCAACTACTCTAATATTGATGCACCATTGTAATTCACTTAACATTTTAACGACATTTGCTTTCGGCAATCTGAAGAAGGTTAACAACACTTGCTGGCACAGGGGAAAGAATAATCATCTATGGCCCCCTGACTTGAACTCTAACCCCTAGAAGGGGTTCAGAATGTTACAGTTGCCCAGCTGCCCTTCCTGAAAGAACCTCTGCGAAGACGAGAATGGCTTATTTTGTGACAATTTTGACTTGCTGTGGGAGCAACAAACACTCTATAAAAGACATGGGATTCACCCTAACAGCAGCAGATCCAGGGTTATCAACACAGAGACTGTTTCAGAGACTGACAGTCTGTGTTTGGTAACGCTCCAGTCTTCCCTGTCATAACAACCAACGGTAACGCTTCAGTCCTCCCTGTCATAACAACCAACAGAGACTGACAGTCTGTGTTTGGTAACGCTCCAGTCCTCCCTGTCATAACAACCAACAGAGACTGACAGTCTGTGTTTGGTAACGCTCCAGTCATCCCTGTCATAATAACCAACAGAGACTGACAGTCTGGGTTTGGTAACGCTCCAGTCCTCCCTGTCATAATAACCAACAGAGACTGACAGTCTGGGTTTGGTAACGCTCCAGTCCTCCCTGTCATAACAACCAACAGAGACTGACAGTCTGGGTTTGGTAATGCTCCAGTCCTCCCTGTCATAATAACCAACAGAGACTGACAGTCTGGGTTTGGTAACGCTCCAGTCCTCCCTGTCATAACAACCAACAAAGACTGACAGTCTGGGTTTGGTAACGCTTCAGTCCTCCCTGTCATAATAACCAACAGAGACTGACAGTCTGGGATTGGTAACGCTCCAGTCCTCCCTGTCATAACAACCAACAGAGACTGACAGTCTGGGCTTGGTAACGCTCCAGTCCTCCCTGTCATAACAACCAACAGAGACTGACAGTCTGGGTTTGGTAACGCTCCAGTCCTCCCTGTCATAATAACCAACAGAGACTGACAGTCTGGGTTTGGTAACGCTCCAGTCCTCCCTGTCATAACAACCAACAGAGACTGACAGTCTGGGTTTGGTAACGCTCCAGTCCTCCCTGTCATAATAACCAACAGAGACTGACAGTCTGGGTTTGGTAACGCTCCAGTCCTCCCTGTCATAACAACCAACAGAGACTGACAGTCTGGGTTTGGTAACGCTCCAGTCCTCCCTGTCATAATAACCAACAGAGACTGACAGTCTGGGTTTGGTAACGCTCCAGTCCTCCCTGTCATAACAACCAACAGAGACTGACAGTCTGGGTTTGGTAACGCTCCAGTCCTCCCTGTCATAATAACCAACAGAGACTGACAGTCTGGGTTTGGTAACGCTCCAGTCCTCCCTGTCATAACAACCAACAGAGACTGACAGTCTGGGTTTGGTAACGCTCCAGTCCTCCCTGTCATAACAACCAACAGAGACTGACAGTCTGCGTTTGGTAACGCTCCAGTCCTCCCTGTCATAACAACCAACAGAGACTGACAGTCTGGGTTTGGTAACGCTCCAGTCCTCCCTGTCATAATAACCAACAGAGACTGACAGACTGACAGTCTGGGTTTTGGTAACGCTCCAGTCCTCCCTGTCATAACAACCAACAGAGACTGACAGTCTGGGTTTGGTAACGCTCCAGTCCTCCCTGTCATAACAACCAACAGAGACTGACAGTCTGGGTTTGGTAACGCTCCAGTCCTCCCTGTCATAATAACCAACAGAGACTGACAGTCTGGGTTTTGGTAACGCTTCAGTCCTCCCTGTCATAACAACCAACAGAGACTGACAGTCTGGGTTTTGGTAACGCTCCAGTCTTCCCTGTCATAACAACCAACAGAGACTGACAGTCTGGGTTTGGTAACGCTCCAGTCCTCCCTGTCATAACAACCAACAGAGACTGACAGTCTGGGTTTGGTAACGCTCCAGTCCTCCCTGTCATAACAAACAACAGAGACTGACAGTCTGGGTTTGGTAACGCTCCAGTCCTCCCTGTCATAACAACCAACAGAGACTGACCGTCTGGGTTTGGTAACGCTCCAGTCCTCCCTGTCATAACAACCAACAGAGACTGACAGTCTGGGTTTGGTAACGCTCCAGTCCTCCCTGTCATAACAACCAACAGAGACTGACAGTCTGGGTTTGGTAACGCTCCAGTCCTCCCTGTCATAACAACCAACAGAGACTGACAGTCTGGGTTTGGTAACGCTCCAGTCTTCCCTGTCATAACAACCAACAGAGACTGACAGTCTGGGTTTGGTAACGCTCCAGTCCTCCCTGTCATAACAACCAACAGAGACTGACAGTCTGGGTTTGGTAACGCTCCAGTCCTCCCTGTCATAATAACCAACAGAGACTGACAGTCTGGGTTTGGTAACGCTCCCAGTCCTCCCTGTCATAACAACCAACAGAGACTGACAGTCTGGGTTTGGTAACGCTCCAGTCCTCCCTGTCATAACAACCAACAGAGACTGACAGTCTGGGTTTGGTAACGCTCCAGTCCTCCCTGTCATAACAACCAACAGAGACTGACAGTCTGGGTTTGGTAACGTTCCAGTCCTGCCTGTCATGTCATAACAACCAACAGAGGACATGAACAAAAAAATATATATATATTTGGGTTTTTCTGGGATGCTCAACCAGACAAGCCAATGCTTGCACATTTATATAATGCATATGAATCGGGTTGAGATTCTTAAATATAAAGCATTAAACTTAAACCTTAAATAGTTCTTCAGTAGATTACTAATAAAAGTGAATCCATTGTTTAAAAATAGCATTTTTGTTTTTATGCAGATTGCCATGTCTCATTTTCAAAGTATCTCTTTAAAAAAAAAGCATTGCAGAGCTGGCTGCAATTTAAATGTCTTCTCCCTGAAAAGAGATAACAAATATTACAACAACTATTATGGCTGAACTCAAATGTGCTGGTTGATAAAATACCTGTATTTATGGGAAACATGTTTGAAAATTATATTTTTTGTTTTTAAATTATATTGCAAATTGGAATGGTAGAGTTGTGTCTTTCATGGAGTTATCAGAATTGTATGGGAAGGTCTGCTCAATGCAAGAGTACAACCGATTGATTACAGCATGGAAGAGGCAGGTGGAAGTCGGGAACTGGTCTGTCAGCCCAATATAAAGCCAGCCGTGCCATACAGATGGCAAAATAGTTAGGAAGAGATTTTTGATGTACCGATGCCATGGTACAGGGTGCATGAGTTGATATATTAAACGATGCAAGATTCAAGACTTCATGCTTTTCAGCTAAAATTATCATATACAATTCTTTCCTCCAACAAAATGATAAATACTTGGGGCATTCAAGAAGCTCTGCAGATGTTGTTGTGAGGATACAGAATCAATAGACCATTTATTTAGGTATTGCCCTCAGGTAGCCTGGTTCTGGTCTCAGGTTCAGGAATGGCTGAAAATGCAGAACATTGATCTAAAATTGACCCTAGAAATAGTTCTGTTAGGAGATCTGGAGAGACCGGGTCAGTCAATTACTAATATACTAATACTCTTAGTAAAAGTATTGATCTGGAGAGACCGGGTCAGTCAATTACTAATATACTAATACTCTTAGTAAAAGTATTGATCTGGAGAGACCGGGTCAGTCAATTACTAATATACTAATACTCTTAGTAAAAGTATTGATCTGGAGAGACCGGGTCAGTCAATTACTAATATACTAATACTCTTAGTTAAAGTATTGATCTGGAGAGACCGGGTCAGTCAATTACTAATATACTAATACTCTTAGTAAAAGTATTGATCTGGAGAGACCGGGTCAGTCAATTACTAATATACTAATACTCTTAGTAAAAGTATTGATCTGGAGAGACCGGGTCAGTCAATTACTAATATACTAATACTCTTAGTTAAAGTATTGATCTGGAGAGACCGGGTCAGTCAATTACTAATATACTAATACTCTTAGTAAAAGTATTGATCTTAGGAGATCTGGAGAGACCGGGTCAGTCAATTACTAATATACCAATACTCTTAGTAAAAGTATTGATCTTAGGGGATCTGGAGAGACCGGGTCAGTCAATTACTAATATACTAATACTCTTAGTAAAAGTATTGATCTGTGGAGATCTGGAGAGACCGGGTCAGTCAATTACTAATAAACTAATACTCTTAGTAAAAGTATTGATCTGGAGAGACCGGGTCAGTCAATTACTAATATACTAATACTCTTAGTAAAAGTATTGATCTGGAGAGACCGGGTCAGTCAGTTACTAATATACTAATACTCTTAGTAAAAGTATTGATCTGGAGAGACCGGGTCAGTCAGTTACTAATATACTAATACTCTTAGTAAAAGTATTGATCTTAGGGGATCTGGAGAGACCGGGTCAGTCAATTACTAATATACTAATACTCTTAGTAAAAGTATTGATCTGGAGAGACCGGGTCAGTCAGTTACTAATATACTAATACTCTTAGTAAAAGTATTGATCTTAGGGGATCTGGAGAGACTGTCTCAGTCAATTACTAATATACTAATACTCTTAGTAAAAGTATTGATCTGTGGAGATCTGGAGAGACCGGGTCAGTCAATTACTAATATACTAATACTCTTAGTAAAAGTATTGATCTTAGGGGGATCTGGAGAGACCGGGTCAGTCAATTACTAATATACCAATACTCTTAGTAAAAGTATTGATCTGGAGAGACCGGGTCAGTCAATTACTAATATACTAATACTCTTAGTAAAAGTATTGATCTTAGGGGGATCTGGAGAGACCGGGTCAGTCAATGACTAATATACTAATACTCTTAGTAAAAGTATTGATCTGGAGAGACCGGGTCAGTCAATTACTAATATACTAATACTCTTAGTAAAAGTATTGATCTGGAGAGACCGGGTCAGTCAGTTACTAATATACTAATACTCTTAGTAGAAGTATTGATCTTAGGAGATCTGTGGATTCCATTCAATTAGATAGATTGAAGTTGTATGCTAAACATCACAGCATAGTTGAAAGACATACAGTGCCTTGCACAGGTTTTCATCCGTCTTGGCATTTTTCCTATTTTGTTGCATTACAACACGTAATTTAAATAGATTTTTATTAGGATTTCATGTAATTGACATACACAATAAATTCAAATTGATGAAGTGAAAAAATAAAATAAAAAAACGATCTGGTGCAACAAATTACCTTCTGAAGTCACATAATTAAAACTAAAGTCCACCTGTGTGCAATCTAAGTGTCACACGATCTGTCACATGATCTCAGTATGTATACACCTTTTCTGAAAGGCCCCAGAGTCTGCAACACCACTAATCAAGGACTATCACCAAGAAAGCAGCACCATGAAGACCAAGGAGCTCTCCAAACAGGTCAGGGACAAAGTTGTGGAGAAGTACAGATCATGTTTCGGTTATAAAAACATATCTGAAACTTTGAACATGCCATGGAGCACCATTAAATCCATTATTTAAAAAAATGGAAAGAATATGGCACCACAACAAACCTGCCAAGAGAGGGCCGCCCACCAAAACTCACGGACCAGGCAAGGAGGACATTAATCAGAGGGGCAACAAAGAGACCAAAGATAACCCTGAAGGAGCTGCAAAGCTCCACAGTGGAGAAGGGAGTATCTGTCCATAGGACCACTTTAAGCTGTACACTCCACAGAGCTTTACGGAAGAGTGGCCAGAAAAAAAGACATTGCTTTTCACCAAAAGGCATGTGGGTGACTCCCTGAACGATGAGACTAAAATTGAGCTTTTTGGCCATCAAGTAAAAGGATATGTCTGGTGCAAAACCAACACCTCTCATCACCAGAGAACACCATCCCCACAGTGAAGCATGGTGGTGGCAGCATAATGCTGTGGGGATGTTATTCATTGGCAGGGACTGGGAAACTGGTCAGAATTGAAGGAAGGGTGGATGGCACCGAATACAGGGAAATTCTCGAGGGAAACCTGTTTCACTCTTCCAGAGATTTGAGACTGGGACGGAGGTTCACCTTCCAGCAGGACAATAACCCTAAGCATACTGCTAAAGCAACCCTGGAGTGGTTTAAGGGGAAACATTTCAATGTCTTGGAGTGGCCTAGTCAAAGTGCCTAGATGTGCCAAGCTTATAGAGACATACCCCAAGAGACTTGCAGCTGTAATTGCTGCAAAATGTGTCTCTACAAAGTCTTGACTTTGGGGGGGGGGGTGAATAGTTATGCACGCTCAAGGTTTCAGTTGCTTTTATTTATTATTTATTGTTTGTTTCACAATAACAAATATTTTTCATTTTCCAAGTGTTAGGCATGTTGTGAAAATCAAATGATACACATCCCCCCCCAAAATAAATTTTAATTCCAGGCAACAAAGTAGGAAACCTGACAATGGGGATGAATACTTGTAACAAGCCACTGTATGGTGTGTAGAATTCCGAAGAGGGTGGCCAGCAGAGATTGATGGGATGGACTGAGGGAAGCTGAGGGTTGGGATGTGGAATTGGAGACAAGTGGGAGTGGAGTTACTGGGTGGGGGACAGAATGATAAGATAAAAGTATTTAAAAAATAAAGTCAATAAAACATAACAAAAAGTAAGTTTGAATAACACTGAGGGGCAGTGTTGTTACAGCTAATGCCGGTTTGCCTGAGGCCGATGGCGTGCAGGTGTTTTTACCCTTGCAACACACACTCATTCCAATGCACACATGTACACATGCAGGAAACGGACAGACACGCAGGTAAATGGTGCCACACATGCACTCAAACATATGCAGTTGGTCTTGCTGTTATGATTTTTGTTGTCCTTGATGTCTTTGTTGTGTTCTGTTTTCCTTTGTCTTTCTCTCTCTTTTGTTCCATTCTGTTAGTTGTTGGTGCATGGAGGAGGAGGGGGGGGTCATGGGGATGGGGAATCGTAGAATTTAAAAAAATTAGTATTATTAAAAAATGTTCTTGGGGGGACTGTGGGGAGGGTCTTGGATGGTTGAGGAGTAGCTCCTGGGGAACTGTGTGTGTGTGTGTGTGTGTGTGTGTGTGTGTGTGTGTGTGTGTGTGTGTGTGTGTGTGTGTGTGTGTGTGTGTGTGTGTGTGTGTGTGTGTGTGTGTGTGTGTGTGTGTGGGGGGGGGGATCTTGTAAGGCTCGGGTCTTTGGTTCGGGTCCCTTGTTTTTTGACTTTGTGTGAGAATTGTCAACGTGCTCTTGAGCAGGGCGTTGGCCCTAGTTGTGTGTCGCTTTGGATGGGAGTCTGTTAGATGACTAATCTGATGTAGTTGTTGAGAAGTTTCCCTGAAAGCATATTGTATGTTTTTGTTACATTCAAGAAAAAAATAAAAATAAAAACAGAAGACATGGACAATTGTATTTTACACCAGAGAAATAGAAGTGCCCTAAGTATCAGATACCTCATCTATGTTCTTGTAACTGTTAGCTCTGAGGGTGTTGTCTACAATAAGTAACCTAATCTACGTTCCTGTAACTGTTAGCTCTGAGGGTGTTGTCTACAATAAGTAACCTAATCTACGTTCCTGTAACTGTTGGCTCTGAGGGTGTTGTCTACAATAAGTAACCTAATCTACGTTCCTGTAACTGTTAGCTCTGAGGGTGTTGTCTACAATAAGTAACCTAATCTATGTTCCTGTAACTGTTGGCTCTGAGGGTGTTGTCTACAATAAGTAACCTAATCTACGTTCCTGTAACTGTTAGCTCTGAGGGTGTTGTCTACAATAAGTAACCTAATCTACGTTCCTGTAACTGTTAGCTCTGAGGGTGTTGTCTACAATAAGTAACCTAATCTACGTTCCTGTAACTGTTAGCTCTGAGGGTGTTGTCTACAATAATCATATGCACATAGAATTCCAATGTTTGTGCTGAAACCCACTAGGAAGAAGCCCACTGTGGGCAGCCCACTCAGTACCATTGACTCAAATGTAAATGTCCCTGACATGTCTACCTCGGATCAGCCTCTCAGACTAGCAGTAGAAGCAAACAAAAAGGGACTAAAAATAGCCCCTCCTTATCATATGTATCCTGAAAGAAAAAACGATTCATAAAAATCAACAACATATCAACATCATAAAACATTCATAAACTGGCCATCTCAGAAACACAGTTAGATAATTCCTTTGATGATTTCAGCAGAGTAGCTATACAAGGTTAAAGAATATACAGGAAAGGTGGGCAATTACTTTGACACAGTAGTAGCAGTGGGATGCATTGCTGGCTTCCCTCTGAAGTTAAGCAGGGTTGGTCCTGGTCAGTCCCTGGATGGGAGACCAGATGCTGCTGGAAGTGGTGTTTGGAGGGCCAGTAGGAGGCACTCTTTCCTCTGAGGCTAAGCAGGGTTGGTCCTGGTCAGTCCCTGGATGGGAGACCAGATGCTGCTGGAAGTGGTGTTGGAGGGCCAATAGAAGGAGGAACTCTTTCCTCTAGTCTAATTTTTTATTTTTAATATCAATGCCCCAGGGCAGTAATTTGGGACATTGCCCTGTGTAGGGTGGTGTCTTTCGATGGGATGTAAAAGGGATGTCCTGAGTCTCTGAGGTCACTAAAGAGCCCATGGTAGGGTGGGGTGGAACCCTGGTGTCCTGGCTAAATTCCCATCTGGCCCTCATAACATCATCCCCAGCTTACAGGCTCATTCCGCTCTCCTGTAACTATTACCCAGGTTGTAGGAAGTTACCCAGATTGTTGCTGTAAATGAGAATGTGGAAGTCACATGGCTACAGGTTCATCTAACTCAACTAAAGCCTATTCTTGTAGGAAGTTGCTATAGACCAAGTGCTAAAAGGCTGTATTTGGACTATATGTTGGATAATGTATGTGAGGTCTATCTTTTTGGGTGACCTAAGTATTGACTGGTTGTCATCAAGCTGTAACTAGTACCTGCAATCTGGATCAAGTTATCAGTCAACCACGGTATTTATAAACAGAACAGGAACTAAATCATCCATGTGTAATCAAATCAAATTGTATTGGTCACATACACATATTAAGCAGATGTTGTCACGCCTGCTCCCTGTTCCCCCTCTCTGGCGCTCGTGGGCACCAGGCTGCCCATCATTACACACACCTGTCACCATCGTTACGCGCATCACCGCTTCATTGGATTCACCTGGACTCCTTCACTTTGTTGACGGCCTCCTCTATATCTGTCTATTCCTCAGTTTGATCCACGTGTCACCATTAATGTTGTTATGTTTCACCTGGACTCCTTCACTTTGTTGACGGCCTCCTCTATATCTGTCTATTCCTCAGTTTGATCCACGTGTCACCATTAATGTTGTTATGTTTCACCTGGACTCCTTCACTTTGTTGACGGCCTCCTCTATATCTGTCTATTCCTCAGTTTGATCCCCGTGTCACCATTAATGTTGTTATGTTTCACCTGGGCTCCTTCACTTTGTTGACGGCCTCCTCTATATCTGTCTATTCCTCAGTTTGATCCCCGTGTCACCATTAATGTTGTTATGTTTCACCTGGACTCCTTCACTTTGTTGACGACGGCCTTCCTCTTTGATATCTGTCTATTCCTCAGTTTGATCCCTGTGTCACCATTAATGTTGTTATGTTTCACCTAGACTCCTTCACTTTGTTGACGTCCTCCTCTATATCTGTCTATTCCTCAGTTTGATCCCCGTGTCACCATTAATGTTGTTATGTTTCACCTGGGCTCCTTCACTTTGTTGACGGCCTCCTCTATATCTGTCTATTCCTCAGTTTGATGCCCGTGTCACCATTAATGTTGTTATGTTTCACCTGGGCTCCTTCACTTTGTTGACGGCCTCCTCTATATCTGTCTATTCCTCAGTTTGATCCCTGTGTCACCATTAATGTTATGTTTCACCTGGGCTCCTTCACTTTGTTGATGGACTCCTCTATATCTGTCTATTCCTCAGTTTGATCCCCGTGTCACCATTAATGTTGTTATGTTTCACCTAGACTCCTTCACTTTGTTCCCCCTGTCCAGACACTGTCCTGGTTCTGTTTCATGTCCGTTATTTAGTAAATATTCCCTGTACTTCTCGTCGTCCAGTGTCTGTTCTCACAGATGTGTAGCGAAATGCTTGTGTTCGTAGCGCCAACATTGCAGTGGTATCTAACAATACACAACAATACACACAAATCTAAAAGTAAAAGAATGGAATTAAGAAACATATAAATATTAGGACGAGCAATGTCAGAGTGGCATTGATACGTACAGTAGAACAGAATACAGTATGTACATATGAGATGAGTAAAACATAATGTAAACATTATTCAAGTGACTAGTGTTACATTATTCAAGTGGCCAGTGATTCCATGTCTATGTATACAGGGCAGCAGCCTCTAAGGTGCAGCGCTGAGCAACCGGGTGGTAGCCGGCTAGTGATCGCTATTCAATAGTCTGATGGCCTTGAGATAAAAGCTGTTTTTCAGTCTCTCGGTCCCAGCTTTGATGCACCTGTACTGACCTCGCCTTCTGGATGATAGCGGGGTGAACAGGCAGTGGCTCGGGTGGTTGTTGTCCTTGTTGATCTTTATGGCCTTCCTGTGACATCGGGTGGTGTAAGAGGGCAGGTAGTCCCCCCCCCCGGTAATGCGTTGGGCAGACCGTATCACCCTCTGGAGAACCCTGCGGTTGCTGTACCAGCCCGACAGGATGCTCTTAATTGTGCATCTGTAAAATGTTGTGTTCTAGGGACCAAGACAAATTTCTTCGGCCTCCAAAAGGTTGTTGTATTGATTACATCTTCACTAATGTTGCACAAATCTGCTCTCAAGCTCTACCCATCAGATGAAGTGATCATAATATTATTGAATTGACCTTTATTTATTTAACCTTTATTTAACTAGGCAAGTCAGTTAAGAACAAGTTCTTATTTACAATGACGACCCAGGAACAGTGGGTTAACTGCCTGTTCAGGGGGCAGAACGACAGAATTTCCTGAGCTGACAAGGTAAAAATCTATCTTGCAACCTTTCGGTTACTAGTCCAAAACCCTAACCACTAGGCTACATGCCACCCCAACATAATAGCCATATCTAGAAAAAACTAAAGTTCCAAAGACTGGATCTAGAATTTAGTATAAGAGGTCATACAAGAAGTGTTGCATTGATTCAATGTTGAAAGATATTTGTTGGTCTGATGTGTGCAAAGAGGAACATCCTGACGCTGCCACTTGACGCATTTACGAAACTGCTTCATCCGTTTACTGATAGGCAGGCACCCATCAAGGAACTGACTGTTAGAACTGCCAAATCCCCATGGATAGATGATCAATTGAAAAAAAAGACGGTATGGCTGAGAGGGATGAGGCAAAGGGAAACCGAGGCAGATGATTTGTTCATAACAAAACCCTTTGATATTGTCAACCACTTTAATCACTTTTATGTTGACAAGATTAGCACATTTAGGCATGACATGCAAACAACAGCCTTTATAGTCATGCATAGCAGACCAAATAATGACACACAAGCATTGCCGTTTTGAGTTCCACAAGTGGGTGTGGAAGAGGTGACAATATCGTTACAAATAAGGACAAACCAGCTGGATAGTAAATTTGCCACATCTTCAATTTAAGCCTAGAAGACGCTGTGTGCCCTCAGACATCGAGGGGATGCGAAGGTCATTCCGCTACCTAAGGATAGCAGAGCAGGAAGTTCATCGTTCAAACAGCCGACCAGTCAGACTGGTGCTTAGCAAACTTTATGAATAATTATTTTGTTGTTGATCTCGATACAAAGTTATTTTACAGAAAACAAATTAACAGACGTTCAGCTTGCTCAACAAGCTCTGCTCTGCACTGACACAAATGACTGATGATTGGTTGAAAGAAATTGATAATGAGATGAACTGTTAGACTTCAGTGCAGCATTTAATGTCATTGATCATAACCAACTTGCTGAAAAAATGAGGTTTTATGGATTTGCGTTTTCTACATGGATTGAGAGTTTAGGAAAGTTTTCAGATCCTTGACTTTGTCCACATTTTGTTACATTACAGCCTTATTCTGAAATATAATAAATAATGGTTTTTCCTCATCAATCTACACACAATACCCCATAATGACAAAGCAAAAAACAGGTTTTGGAATTTTTTTGCAAATGTATTAGAAATAAAAAACAGAAATGACTTATTTACATCAGTATTCAGACCCTTTGCTACGAAACTTGCTATTAAGCTCAGGTGCATCCTGTTTCCATTGATCACCCTTGAGATGTTTCTACAACTTGATTGGAGTCCACTTGTGGTCAATTCAATTGATTGGACATGATTTGGAAAGGCACACACCTGTCTATATAAGGTCCCACAGTTGACAGGGCATGTCAGAGCAAAAACCAAGCCAAGAGGTTGAAGGAATTGTCGTAGAGCTCCGAGACAGGATTGTGTCGAGGCACAGATCTGGGGAAGGGTACCAAAACAATCCTGCAGCATTGAAGCTCCCCAACAACATGTTGGCCTCCATCAGTCTTAAATGGAAGAAGTTTTGAACCACCAAGACTCTTACTACAGCTGGTCGCCAAACTGAGGAACCGTGGGTCAGGGAGGCGACCAAGAACCTGATGGTCACTCTGACAGAGCTCCAGAGTACCTTTGTGGAGATGGGAGAACCTTCCAGAAGGACAACCAGCTCTGCAGCACTCCACCAATCAGGCCGTTATGGTAGAGTGGCCAGACGGAAGCCACTCCTATGTTAAAGGCACATGACAGCCCGCTTGGAGTTTGCCAAAAGGCACCTAAAGTCTCTCAGACAATGAGAAACAAGATTATCTGGTATGATGAAACCAAGATTGAACTCTTTGGTCTGAAGGCCAAGCTTCACGTCTGGAGGAAACCTGGCACCATCTCTAAGGTGAAACATGGTGGTGGCAGCATCATGCTGTAGGGATGTTTTTCAGCGGCAGGGACTGGGAGACTAGTCAGGATCGAGGGAAAGATGAATGGAGCAAATTAAAGGGAAATCCTTGATGAAAACCTGCTCCAGAGCGCTCAGGACCTCAGACTGGGGCGAAGGTTCACCTTCCAACAGGACAACGACCCTAAGCACACAGCCAAGACAACGCAGAAGTGACTTTAAGAAAAGTCTCCGAATGTCCTTGATTGGCCCATCCAGCCAGCCAGAACCCAATCAAACATCTCTGGATTGACCCATCCAACCTATCAGAGCTTGAGAGGATCTGGGAGAAAGAAATGGGAGAAACATTTAAGTCATTTAGCAGATGCTCTTATCCAGAGCGACTTACAAATTGGTGAATTCACCTTCTGACATCCAGTGGAACAGCCACTTTACAATAGAAACTCCCCAAATACAGATGTGCCAAGCTTGTAGCGTCATACCCAAGAAGACTAGAGGCTGTAATCGCTGCCAAAGGTGCTTCAACAACGTAGTGAATAAAGGATCTGAATACTGATGTAAATGTAATAGTTTTTTTTATTTGAATACATTTACAAACATCTCTAAAAGCTGTTTTTGCTTTTTTTTATTATTTTGTATTAATATTATATTGTATTATTATTATGTATAAATTGATGCAGGAAAAAAACAACAATTTAATCATTTTTAGAATAAGACAATAACGTAACAAAATGTGGAAAAAAATTAAAGGTCTGAATTCTTCCCGAATACACTGTATCTGTTCTCTCAACCAGCTTCATGACGTTGTCAACTGGAATGCATTTAAATGAACAGGTGTGCCTTGTTAAAAGTTCATTTGTGGAATTTCTATCCTTCTTAATGCATTTGAGCCAATCAGTTGTGTTGTGATAAAGTAGGGGTAGTATAGAGAAGATAACCCTATTTGGTAAAATACCAAGTCCATATTATGGAAGGAACAGCTCAACAAAGCAAAGAGAGGCGACAGTCCATCATAACTTTAAGACATGAAGATCTGTCAATCGAGAAAATTTCAAGAACTTTGAAAGTGTAATCACAAAAAACATGATGAAACTGGCTCTCATGAGGACCGCCACAGGAAAGGAAGACCCCCCTGCTGCAGAGGATAAGTTCATTAGAGTTACCAGCCTCAGATTGCAGCCCAAATAAATGCTTCACAGACACCACTCAACATCAACTGTTCAGAGGAGACTGTGGGAATCAGACCTTTGTGGTCAAATTGCAGCAAAGAAACCTCTGCTAAAGGACATCAATAATAAGAAGAGACTTGCTTGGTCCAAGAAACAACGGACATTAGACCGGTGGAAATCTGTCCTTTGGTCTGATGAGTCCAAATTTGAGATTCAGAGTAGGTGAATGGATGAACTAGGCATGTGTGGTTCCCACCGTGAAGCATGGAGGAGGTGGTGTGATGGTGCTTTGCTGGTGAAAGTATTTTACTTAGAATTCAAGACACACTTAACCAGTATGGCTACTACAGCATTCTGCAGCGATACGCCATCCCATGTGGTTTGCTCTTAGTGGGACTATCATTTGTTTTTCAACAGGACAATGACCCAACACACCTCCAGGCTGTGTAAGTGCTTTTGACCAAGAAGGAGAGTGATGGAGTGCTGCATCAGATGACCCGGCCTCCACCATCACCCGACCTCGACCCACTTGAGATGGTTTTGGATGAGATGGACCACAGACAAACGCAGAGTGAAAGAAAAGCAGCCAACAAGTGCTCAGCATATGTGGGAAATCCTTCAAGACTGTTGGAAAAGCATTAAAGGTGAAGCTTGTTGAGAGAATGCCATTAGTGTGCAAAGCTGTCATCAAGGCAAAGGGTGGCTACTTTGAAGAATCTCAAATATAAAATATTTGTTTAACATTTTTTGGGATTACTACATGATTCCATATGTGTTATTTCATAGTTTTGATGTCTTCAATATTATTCTACAATGTAGAAAATAGTAAAAATCAAGAAAAACCCTGGAATGCCTTGCAGAAAGTCTATCCAACTGACAATTTATTAGAAACAAATATAACTATAAACTATTGGAACCAAGACTTAAAAATAACTAATGTTGGCACAAGACGGAGGGAAAGTTGCAGCATAACTAACAAAATTACCTAATGTACCTTTAATCCAGTATAAGCTAATGTATAGAATGTATTATACAAGAGACATAATTCACCAAATGCTATAGCACAACAACAGAGTCATGTCTTGTGAAACTAAGAATGACTCAATAATCCATGCTTTCAGGGATACAGTCTGGAATTGTGGGCGGAGATAGGCAGTTGGCTGTCAAAAGTATAGCAAATGGAATTGTGGGCGGAGATAGGCAGTTGGCTGTCAAAAGTATAGCAAATGGAATTGTGGGCGGAGATAGGCAGTTGGCTGTCAAAAGTATAACAAATGGAACTGTGGGCGGAGATAGGCGGTTGGCTGTCAAAAGTACGATAAATGGAATTGTGGGCGGAGATAGGCGGTTGGCTGTCAAAAGTATGATAAATGGAATTGTGGGCGGAGATAGGCGGTTGGCTGTCAAAAGTATAACAAATGGAACTGTGGGCGGAGATAGGCAGTTGGCTGTCAAAAGTACGATAAATGGAATTGTGGGCGGAGATAGGCGGTTGGCTGTCAAAAGTATGATAAATGGAATTGTGGGCGGAGATAGGCGGTTGGCTGTCAAAAGTATGATAAATGGAATTGTGGGCGGAGATAGGCGGTTGGCTGTCAAAAGTATAACAAATGGAACTGTGGGCGGAGATAGGCGGTTGGCTGTCAAAAGTATAACAAATGGAACTGTGGGCGGAGATTTGGCTGTCAAAAGTATAGCAAATGGAATTGTGGGCGGAGATAGGCAGTTGGCTGTCAAAAGTATAACAAATGGAATTGTGGGCGGAGATAGGCAGTTGGCTGTCAAAAGTATAACAAATGGAATTGTGGGCGGAGATAGGCGGTTGGCTGTCAAAAGTATAACAAATGGAATTGTGGGCGGAGATAGGCGGTTGGCTGTCAAAAGTATAACAAATGGAATTGTGGGCGGAGATAGGCAGTTGGCTGTCAAAAGTATAACAAATGGAATTGTGGGCGGAGATAGGCAGTTGGCTGTCAAAAGTATAGCAAATGGAATTGTGGGCGGAGATAGGCAGTTGGCTGTCAAAAGTATAACAAATGGAATTGTGGGCGGAGATAGGCAGTTGGCTGTCAAAAGTATAGCAAATGGAATTGTGGGCGGAGATAGGCAGTTGGCTGTCAAAAGTATAACAAATGGAATTGTGGGCGGAGATAGGCAGTTGGCTGTCAAAAGTATAACAAAATGTCAACTTACTTTGGATCCGTCTTCCTGCATATTTCTAGACAAGGCACATGGGGGTGTAGTAAGATGCTCGATGGGGTTTGACGATTCTCTTATAATCACTCATCTTGAAAAAACATATAGTAAAAACTTGGAAATCAATCAGCCACCATCATTAACACAGTGGGCAAAAAAAATATAACAATTTACTATCTAAATATTGAAAGTGTTTGGGCCTCGGAGAGAAACAAAATGGAGCAGTTTCAGGCCAAGCAGGCAGTAGTGATGTGTGGGCCTCGGAGAGAAACAAAATGGAGCAGTTTCAGGCCAAGCAGGCAGTAGTGATGTGTGGGCCTCGGAGAGAAACAAAATGCGGTAGTGATGGGGGTGTGAGGATGAGGTAGTGATGGGGGCGTGAGGATGCAGTAGTGATGGGGGCGTGAGGATGAGGTAGTGATGGGGGCGTGAGGATGCAGTAGTGATGGGGGGTGAGGATGCAGTAGTGATGGGGGCGTGAGGATGCTGTAGTGATGGGGGCGTGAGGATGCTGTAGTGATGGGGGCGTGAGGATGCAGTAGTGATGGGGGCGTGAGGATGCTGTAGTGATGGGGGCGTGAGGATGCAGTAGTGATGGGGGCGTGAGGATGCAGTAGTGATGGGGGCGTGAGGATGAGGTAGTGATGGGGGCGTGAGGATGAGGTAGTGATGGGGGCGTGAGGATGCAGTAGTGATGGGGGCGTGAGGATGAGGTAGTGATGGGGCCGTGAGGATGAAGTAGTGATGGGGGCGTGAGGATGAGGTAGTGATGGGGGCGTGAGGATGAGGTAGTGATGGGGGAGTGAGGATGCAGTAGTGATGGGGGAGTGATGATGCAGTAGTGATGGGGGCGTGAGGATGCGGTAGTGATGGGTGCGTGAGGATGAGGTAGTGATGGGGGCGTGAGGATGCGGTAGTGATGGGGGAGTGAGGATGCGGTAGTGATGGGGGCGTGAGGATGCAGTAGTGATGGGGGCGTGAGGATGCGGTAGTGATGGGGGCGTGAGGATGAGGTAGTGATGGGGGCGTGAGGATGCGGTAGTGATGGGGGCGTGAGGATGCGGTAGTGATGGTGGCGTGAGGATGCGGGTCTGGGCAGAGGAGATGTAGTCGTTATTTTAATTTTAAATTATTTGTATTTAACTAGGCAAGTCCGTTAAGAACAAATTCTTATTTATAATGACGGCCTACCAATATGCAAAAGGCTTCCTGCTGGGACGTTTAAAAATATATATATATACATTTAGTACAAAACACACATCACGACAAGAGAGACAACACAACACTACATAAAGAGAGACCTAAGACAACAACACAGCAAGGCAGCAACACAACATGGTAGCAACACAACAACACAGCATGGTAGCAACATCACAACAACAACATGGTAGCAACACAACATGACAACACAGCATGGTAGCAACATCACAACAACAACATGGTAGCATCACAACATGGTAGCAACACAACATGACAACACAGCATGGTAGCAACATCACAACAACAACATGGTAGCAACACAACATGGTAGCAACACAACAACAACAACATGGTAGCAACACAACATGGTAGCAACACAACATGACAACACAGCATGGTAGCAACATCACAACAACAACATGGTAGCAACACAACATGATAGCAACACAACATGACAACACAGCATGGTAGCAACATCACAACAACAACATGGTAGCAACACAACATGGTAGCAACACAACATGGTAGCAACACAACATGACAACACAGCATGGTAGCAACACAACATGACAACACAGCATGGTAGCAACATCACAACAACAACATGGTAGCAACACAGCATGGTAGCAACATAACATGACAACACAGCATGGTAGCAACATCACAACAACAATATGGTAGCAACACAGCATGGTAGCAACATAACATGACAACACAGCATGGTAGCAACACAGCATGGTAGCAACACAACATGACAACACAGCATGGTAGCAACATCACAACAACAACATGGTAGCAACACAGCATGGTAGCAACATAACATGACAACACAGCATGGTAGCAACACAGCATGGTAGCAACACAACATGACAACACAGCATGGTAGCAACATCACAACAACAACATGGTAGCAAAACAACATGGTAGCAACACAGCATGGTATCAAAACAACATGACAACACAGCATGGTAGCAACACAACATGACAACACATCATGGTAGCAACACAACATGACAACACAGCATGGTAGCAACATCACAACAACAACATGGTAGCAACACAGCATGGTAGCAACATAACATGACAACACAGCATGGTAGCAACACAGCATGGTAGCATCATAACATGACAACACAGCATGGTAGCAACACAGCTTGGTAGCAACATCACAACAACAACATGGTGGCAACACAACATGGTAGCAATACAGCATGGTAGCAACACAACATGACAACACAGCATGGTAGCAACATCACAAAAACAACATGGTGGCAACACAACATGGTAGCAATACAACATGGTAGCAACATCACAACAACAACATGGTGGCAACACAACATGGTAGCAATACAGCATGGTAGCAACACAACATGACAACACAGCATGGTAGCAACATCACAACAACAACATGGTGGCAAAACAGCATGGTAGCAGCAGGTTGGGCTGAAGGAAGTGCATGAGCTCTCTAAAAGCCTACGTAAATCCAATTCTTGTCAAACAAAGTGGCAAACGTTATTATAACATGTAATATTATATCATGTTATATCATATTACAAAAATAATGTGCAGCATATACATTTAACATGAACACGAATGACATTTACACTCACGGGTGGCCAATTAGATCTAGTTGAAAGCCACTTCCATAATAAGCTTTGCCTCCTGAAAATAAAGATTACATTAAAAAAGACCTTCTAGGTCAACCAAACATGAGTATAAAACACCCAACTGATGGTTAAATTAACCAATGTTTTTGGCAATACTAACAACCAAACTCGTTGGGTTATTCTGGCAACCTAACTGGCTGAGTCAAAATAACCCAGCATATGTTCTTCCCAGTATGTAATCAACTCTGGGTTACCAAAAGGACTCAAATTGGGTTGTTTTTAAACCAACATTTTCGATAGTGCTGTTGTATGTATTTCCCTCTTAATATTCTAATGAGAATCCCAGTATGACTTACAGTGGTCTGCCTTCAAAGAAGAGATGAGGGGTGTGTGTTTATGTGTTTATTTATGAGAGAGAGAGAGGTAGAGAGAGAGAGAGACAGAGAGACAGAGAAAAAAGAGAGAGAGAGAGAAAAAGAGAGAGGCAGAGAGAGAGAGCGAAAGAGAGATTCCCTCTGTATTCTTGGACTATAGTAATTGCCTAGGTCTGCAGGCTAGTGAGAGAAGAGACTGTCCTGTAGGGGAGGAGAGAGGAAGAGGAGGATGAAAGGAGAGAAGAAGATGGTATCTCCATGATAATCATTAAGGCACCATGTTTTGGCTTGCAGCCTATATGAGGAAGTTGCAGATAGAACCTCGTAGTATATGGACCAGGGAGAGACAGGTAGAACCCAGTAGTATGTGGACCAGGCAGAGACAGGGAGAACCCAGTAGTATGTGGACCAGGGAGAGAGAGGGAGAACCCAGTAGTATGTGGACCAGGGAGAGGGAGGGAGAACCCAGTAGTATGTGGACCAGGCAGAGACAGGTAGAACCCAGTAGTATAGGGACCAGGCAGAGACAGGTAGAACCCAGTAGTATAGGGAACCAGGCAGAGACAGGTAGAACCCAGTAGTATGTGGACCAGGCAGAGACAGGTAAAACCCAGTTGTATAGGGACCAGGCAGAGACAGGTAAAACCCTGTAGTATGTGGACCAGGCAGAGACAGGTAGAACCCAGTAGCATAGGGACCAGGCAGAGACAGGTAAAACCCAGTTGTATAGGGACCTAACAGAGACAGGTAGAACCCAGTAGTATGTGGACCTAACAGAGACAGGTAGAACCAGTAGTATAGGGACAAGGCAGAGACAGGTAGAACCCAGTAGTATAGGGACCAGGCAGAGACAGGTAGAACCCAGTAGTATAGGGACCAGGCAGAGACAGGTAGAACCCAGTAGTATAGGGACCAGGCAGAGACAGGTAGAACCCAGTAGCATAGGGACCAGGCAGAGACAGGTAGAACCCATTAGTATAGGGACCAGGTAGAGACAGGTAGAACCCAGTTGTATAGGGACCAGGCAGAGACAGGCAGAACCCAGTAGTATAGGGACCAGACAGAGACAGGTAGAACCCAGTAGTATAGGGACCAGGCAGAGACAGGTAGAACCCAGTAGTATAGGGACCAGGCAGAGACAGGTAGAACCCAGTAGTATGTGGACCAGGGAGAGAGAGGGAGAACCCAGTAGTATAGGGACCAGGCAGAGACAGGTAGAACCCAGTTGTATAGGGACCAGGCAGAGACAGGTAGAACCCAGTAGTATAGGGACCAGACAGAGACAGGTAGAACCCAGTAGTATAGGGACCAGGCAGAGACAGGTAGAACCCAGTAGTATAGGGACCAGGCAGAGACAGGTAGAACCCAGTAGTATGTGGACCAGGGAGAGAGAGGGAGAACCCAGTAGTATAGGGACCAGGCAGAGACAGGTAGAACCCAGTTGTATAGGGACCAGGCAGAGACAGGTAGAACCCAGTAGTATAGGGACCAGGCAGAGACAGGTAGAACCCAGTTGTATAGGGACCAGACAGAGACAGGCAGAACCCAGTAGTATAGGGACCAGACAGAGACAGGTAGAACCCAGTAGTATGTGGACCAGGCAGAGACAGGTAGAACCCAGTAGTATAGGGACCAGACAGAGACAGGCAGAACCCAGTAGTATAGGGACCAGGTGGAGACAGGTAGAACCCAGTAGTATAGGGACCAGGTGGAGACAGGTAGAACCCAGTAGTATGTGGACCAGGCAGAGACAGGTAGAACCCAGTTGTATAGGGACCAGGCAGAGACAGGCAGAACCCAGTAGTATAGGGACCAGACAGAGACAGGTAGAACCCAGTAGTATGTGGACCTAACAGAGACAGGTAGAACCCAGTAGTATGTGGACCTAACAGAGACAGGTAGAACCCAGTTGTATAGGGACCAGGCAGAGACAGGTAGAACCCAGTAGTATAGGGACCAGGCAGAGACAGGTAGAACCCAGTTGTATAGGGACCTAACAGAGACAGGTAGAACCCAGTAGTATGTGGACCTAACAGAGACAGGTAGAACCAGTAGTATAGGGACCAGGCAGAGACAGGCAGAACCCAGTAGTATGTGGACCAGGGAGAGAGAGGGAGAACCCAGTAGTATAGGGACCAGGCAGAGACAGGTAGAACCCAGTTGTATAGGGACCAGGCAGAGACAGGTAGAACCCAGTAGTATAGGGACCAGGCAGAGACAGGTAGAACCCAGTTGTATAGGGACCAGACAGAGACAGGCAGAACCCAGTAGTATAGGGACCAGACAGAGACAGGTAGAACCCAGTAGTATGTGGACCAGGCAGAGACAGGTAGAACCCAGTAGTATAGGGACCAGACAGAGACAGGCAGAACCCAGTAGTATGTGGACCAGGCAGAGACAGGTAGAACCCAGTAGTATAGGGACCAGGCAGAGACAGGTAGAACCCAGTAGTATAGGGACCAGGCAGAGACAGGCAGAACCCAGTAGTATAGGGACCAGGTGGAGACAGGTAGAACCCAGTAGTATAGGGACCAGGTGGAGACAGGTAGAACCCAGTAGTATGTGGACCAGGCAGAGACAGGTAGAACCCAGTTGTATAGGGACCAGGCAGAGACAGGCAGAACCCAGTAGTATAGGGACCAGACAGAGACAGGTAGAACCCAGTAGTATGTGGACCTAACAGAGACAGGTAGAACCCAGTAGTATGTGGACCTAACAGAGACAGGTAGAACCCAGTTGTATAGGGACCAGGCAGAGACAGGTAGAACCCAGTAGTATAGGGACCAGGCAGAGACAGGTAGAACCCAGTAGCATAGGGACCAGGCAGAGACAGGTAAAACCCAGTTGTATAGGGACCTAACAGAGACAGGTAGAACCCAGTAGTATGTGGACCTAACAGAGACAGGTAGAACCAGTAGTATAGGGACCAGGCAGAGACAGGCAGAACCCAGTAGTATGTGGACCAGGGAGAGACAGGTAGAACCCAGTAGTATGTGGACCAGGCATAGACAGGTAGAACCCAGTAGTATGTGGACCAGGGAGAGAGAGGGAGAACCCAGTAGTATGTGGACCAGGCATAGACAGGTAGAACCCAGTAGTATGTGGACCAGGGAGAGAGAGGGAGAACCCAGTAGTATGTGGACCAGGGAGAGAGAGGGATAACCCAGTAGTATGTGGACAAGGCAGAGACAAGTAGAACCCAGTAGTATATGGACCAGGCAGAGACAAGTAGAACCCAGTAGTATGTGGACCAGGGAGAGGGAGGGAGAACCCAGTAGTATGTGGACCAGGGAGAGAGAGGGATAACCCAGTAGTATGTGGACCAGGGAGAGACAAGTAGAACCCAGTAGTATGTGGACCAGGGAGAGACAAGTAGAACCCAGTAGTATGTGGACCAGGGAGAGGGAGGGAGAACCCAGTAGTATGTGGACCAGGGAGAGAGAGGGAGAACCCAGTAGTATGTGGACCAGGGAGAGACAAGTAGAACCCAGTAGTATATGGACCAGGCAGAGACAAGTAGAACCCAGTAGTATGTGGACCAGGGAGAGGGAGGGAGAACCCAGTAGTATGTGGACCAGGGAGAGGGAGGGAGAACCCAGTAGTATAGGGACCAGACAGAGACAGGTAGAACCCAGTAGTATAGGGGCCAGGCAGAGACAGGTAGAACCCAGTAGTATGTGGACCAGGGAGAGAGAGGGAGAACCCAGTAGTATGTGGACCAGGCAGAGACAGGTAGAACCCAGTAGTATAGGGACCAGGCAGAGACAGGTAGAACCCAGTAGTATAGGGATCAGGCAGAGACAGGTAGAACCCAGTAGTATGTGGACCAGGCAGAAACAGGTAGAACCCAGTAGTATGTGGACCAGGGAGAGAGAGGGAGAACCCAGTAGTATGTGGACCAGGGAGAGAGAGGGAGAACCCAGTAGTATGTGGACCAGGCAGAGACAAGTAGAACCCAGTAGTATAGGGACCAGGCAGAGACAGGTAGAACCCAGTAGTATGTGGACCAGGGAGAGAGAGGGAGAACCCAGTAGTATAGGGACCAGGCAGAGACAGGCAGAACCCAGTAGTATGTGGACCAGGGAGAGAGAGGGATAACCCAGTAGTATGTGGACCAGGCAGAGACAGGTAGAACCCAGTAGTATAGGGACCAGGCAGAGACAGGTAGAACCCAGTAGTATAGGGACCAGGCAGAGACAGGTAGAACCCAGTAGTATAGGGACCAGGCAGAGACAGGCAGAACCCAGTAGTATAGGGATCAGGCAGAGACAGGGAGAACCCAGTAGTATAGGGACCAGGCAGAGACAGGTAGAACCCAGTAGTATAGGGACCAGGCAGAGACAGGTAGAACCCAGTAGTATAGGGACCAGGCAGAGACAGGCAGAACCCAGTAGTATAGGAATCAGGCAGAGACAGGTAGAACCCAGTAGTATAGGGACCAGGCAGAGACAGGTAGAACCCAGTAGTATAGGGACCAGGCAGAGACAGGTAGAACCCAGTAGTATAGGGACCAGGCAGAGACAGGTAGAACCCAGTAGTATAGGGACCAGGCAGAGACAGGCAGAACCCAGTAGTATAGGGATCAGGCAGAGACAGGTAGAACCCAGTAGTATAGGGACCAGGCAGAGACAGGTAGAACCCAGTAGTATAGGGACCAGACAGAGACAGGCAGAACCCAGTAGTATAGGGATCAGGCAGAGACAGGTAGAACCCAGTAGTATGTGGACCAGGTAGAGACAGGTAGAACCCAGTAGTATAGGGACCAGGCAGAGACAGGTAGAACCCAGTAGTATAGGGATCAGGCAGAGACAGGTAGAACCCAGTAGTATGTGGACCAGGTAGAGACAGGTAGAACCCAGTAGTATAGGGACCAGGCAGAGACAGGTAGAACCCAGTAGTATAGGGACCAGGCAGAGACAGGTAGAACCCAGTAGTATAGGGACAAGGCAGAGACAGGTAGAACCCAGTAGTATAGGGACCAGGCAGAGACAGGTAGAACCCAGTAGTATAGGGACCAGGCAGAGACAGGTAGAACCCAGTAGTATAGGGACCAGGCAGAGACAGGTAGAACCCAGTAGTATGTGGACCTAACAGAGACAGGTAGAACCCAGTAGTATATGGACCAGTCAGAGACAGGTAGAACCCAGTAGTATAGGGACCAGGCAGAGACAGGTAGAACCCAGTAGTATGTGGACCTAACAGAGACAGGTAGAACCCAGTAGTATATGGACCAGTCAGAGACAGGTAGAACCCAGTAGTATAGGGACAAGGCAGAGACAGGCAGAACCCAGTAGTATAGGGACCAGGCAGAGACAGGTAGAACCCAGTAGTATAGGGAACAGGCAGAGACAGGTAGAACCCAGTAGTATAGGGACCAGGCAGAGACAGGCAGAACCCAGTAGTATGTGGACCAGGCAGAGACAGGAAGAACCCAGTAGTATGTGACCAGGCAGAGACAGGCAGAACCCAGTAGTATAGGGACCTAACAGAGACAGGTAGAACCCAGTAGTATGTGGACCAGGGAGAGACAGGTAGAACCCAGTAGTATAGGGAACCAGGCAGAGACAGGTAGAACCCAGTTGTATAGGGACCAGGCAGAGACAGGCAGAACCCAGTAGTATAGGGACCAGGCAGAGACAGGTAGAACCCAGTTGTATAGGGACCAGGCAGAGACAGGCAGAACCCAGTAGTATAGGGACCTAACAGAGACAGGTAGAACCCAGTAGTATGTGGACCAGGGAGAGACAGGTAGAACCCAGTAGTATATGGACCAGGGAGAGACAGGTAGAACCCAGTAGTACAGGGAGTCAGCGAGTCAGACACAGATCAGGAATGTTGACAAGTCGTTAGCGAGTCAGACACAGGTCTGTAATGTTGACAAGTCGTTAGCGAGTCAGACACAGGTCTGGAATGTTGACAAGTCGTTAGCGAGTCAGACACAGATCAGGAATGTTGACAAGTCGTTAGCGAGTCAGACACAGATCAGGAATGTTGACAAGTCGTTAGCGAGTCAGACACAGATCAGGAATGTTGACAAGTCGTTAGCGAGTCAGACACAGATCAGGAATGTTGACAAGTCGTTAGCGAGTCAGACACAGGTCTGGAATGTTGACAAGTCGTCAGCGAGTCAGACACAGATCAGGAATGATGACAAGTCGTTAGCGAGTCAGACACAGATCAGGAATGTTGACAAGTCGTTAGCGAGTCAGACACAGATCAGGAATGTTGACAAGTCGTTAGCGAGTCAGACACAGATCAGGAATGTTGACAAGTCGTCAGCGAGTCAGACACAGTAGATCAGGAATGTTGACAAGTCGTTAGCGAGTCAGACACAGGTCTGGAATGTTGACAAGTCATTAGCGAGTCAAACACAGGTCTGGAATGTTGACAAGTCGTTAGCGAGTCAGACACAGGTCTGGAATGTTGACAAGTCGTTAGCGAGTCAGACACAGGTCTGGAATGTTGACAAGTCGTTAGCTAGTCAGACACAGGTCTGGAATGTTGACAAGTCGTTAGCGAGTCAGACACAGGTCTGGAATGTTGACAAGTCGTTAGCGAGTCAGACACAGATCAGGAATGTTGACAAGCTAAAGGAAAGAACATAGTTTGGGGTTTTTATTGCCTTGAAACTGTAGAAACTGGAAATCATTAAAAGCACAAAATCCCTGTTTGTGAATCTTCGCATAACCACATAGAAAACAAACATTGTCTACGTCTCAAACCATATTGCCTATATAGTGCCATACTTTTGACCAGGGCTCATAAGGTTCTGTTCAGAAGTAGTGCGCCATATAGGGAATAGGGTGCCATTTGACACGTGGGTGGTGGAGGAGGAGAGAAGGGTTGAAAGAGGAGAGGAGGGGTAGAGGAGAGGAGGGGTGGAGGAGGAGAGAAAGGGTGGAGGGGTGGAGGAGGAGAGGAGGGGTATAGGGAATAGGGTGCCATTTGACACGTATCAATCTGTGGGTGGTGGAGGGGTGGAGGAGGAGAGGAGGGGTGGAGGAGAGGAGGGGTGGAGGAGAGGAGGGGTGGAGGAGAAGAGGAGGGGTGGAGAGGAGGAGAGGAGGGGTGGAGAGGAGGAGAGGAGGGGTGGAGGAGGAAAGGAGGGGTGGAGGAGAGGAGCGGTGGAGGAGGAAAGGAGGGGTGGAGGAGAAGAGGAGGGGTGGAGAGGAGGAGAGGAGGGGTGGAGAGGAGGAAAGGAGGGGTGGAGGAGGAGAGGAGGGGTGGAGGAGAAGAGGAGTGGAGGAGGAAAGGAGGGGTGGAGGGGTGAAGGAGGAGGGGAGGGGTGGTGGAGGAGAGGATGGTTGGTGGAGGAGAGGAGGGGTGGAGGAGGAGAGGAGGGGTGGGGTGGAGGATAGGAGGGGTGGTGGAGGATAGGAGGGGTGGTGGAGGAGAGGAGGGGTGGAGGAGGAGAGGAGGAGGAGGAGGGGGAGAGGAGGAGGAGGAGAGGAGGAGGAGAGGAGGAGGGGTGGAGGAGAGGATGGGTGGTGGATGAGAGGAGGGGTGGAGAGGAGGGGTGGAGGAGGGAGGAGAGGAGGGGTGGGGTGGAGGATAGGAGGGGTGGTGGAGGATAGGAGGGGTGGAGGAGGAGAGGAGGAGTGGAGGAGGAGAGGAGGAGGAGAGGAGGAGGAGGAGGGAGGGGTGGAGGATATGAGGGGTGGTGGAGGATATGAGGGGTGGTGGAGGAGAGGAGGGGTTGAGAAGAGGAGGGGTGGAGAGAGAGGGAGAGGAGGGGTGGAGAGAGGGAGAGGAGGGGTGGTGGAAGAGAGAGACGAGGAGAGGGGTGGAGGAAGAGAGAGAGGAGGGGTGGAGGAAGAGAGAGAGGAGGGGTGGAGGAAGAGAGGAGGGGTGGAGAAAAGAGAGAGGAGGGGTGGAGGAAGAGAGAGGAGTGAGAGGATAGAGAAGGTGAGATGAGGGGAGAAAGGGAGAGATAGTGATTGCATAGAAAATGCATGGAGAAGGATGAGTAGAAGAGAGGAGGAGGAGGAGAGAGGATGGTGTTTACGGGGGCTAATTCAAGCAGTAAATGATGTCCATTCTCCATGCAGTGGGGTGTGAGAACCACAGCTGCCGTTGGGTCACCCATCGTGTGTGTGTGTGTGTGTAAGTTTGTGTGTTTGTTTGTTTGTGTGTGTGTGTGTGTGCGTTTGTTTGTTTGTTTGTGTGTGAGTGTGTGTGTTTAAGCTGAGAATGGGTGGTAATGAACAAGCACTAAAAGCTCACAGCCATTTCACCCTTCGCCAAAAAGTCGTTAACCACACATGTACACCCTCCACCTGACAGACTGTCTGCCTCTACACACACACACACACACACACACACACACACACACACACACACACACACACACACACACACAGTCGGACGCCCTGAGGATGATTGACTCGAGTTGACATCAAACTAAACACAATCCTTTGCTGCATCCTGCGACAACTAACCCACAATCCCTTGACCACAGCACACATCGGACTCACTGTCTGACCACAGCACACATCGGACTCACTGTCTGACCACAGCACACATCGGACTCACTGTCTGACCACAGCATATCTGACTCACTGTCTGACCACAGCATATCTGACTCACTGTCTGACCACAGCATATCTGACTCACTGTCTGACCACAGCATATCTGACTCACTGCCTGACCACAGCACACATCGGACTCACTGTCTGACCACAGCACACATCGGACTCACTGTCTGACCACAGCATATCGGACTCACTGTCTGACCACAGCACATCGGACTCACTGCCTGACCACAGCATATCTGACTCACTGTCTGACCACAGCACACATCGGACTCACTGCCTGACCACAGCACACATCTGACTCACTGTCTGACCACAGCATATCTGACTCACTGTCTGACCACAGCACACATCTGACTCACTGTCTGACCACAGCATATCTGACTCACTGTCTGACCACAGCACACATCGGACTCACTGTCTGACCACAGCATATCTGACTCACTGCCTGACCACAGCACACATCTGACTCACTGTCTGACCACAGCATATCTGACTCACTGTCTGACCACAGCACACATCGGACTCACTGTCTGACCACAGCACATCTGACTCACTGTCTGACCACAGCATATCTGACTCACTGCCTGACCACAGCATATCTGACTCACTGTCTGACCACAGCATATCGGACTCACTGTCTGACCACAGCATATCTGACTCACTGTCTGACCACAGCATATCTGACTCACTGTCTGACCACAGCACACATCGGACTCACTGTCTGACCACAGCATATCTGACTCACTGTCTGACCACAGCATATCTGACTCACTGTCTGACCACAGCATATCTGACTCACTGTCTGACCACAGCATATCTGACTCACTGTCTGACCACAGCACACATCGGACTCACTGCCTGACCACAGCACATCTGACTCACTGTCTGACCACAGCACACATCGGACTCACTGTCTGACCACAGCATATCTGACTCACTGTCTGACCACAGCATATCTGACTCACTGCCTGACCACAGCATATCTGACTCACTGCCTGACCACAGCACACATCGGACTCACTGTCTGACCACAGCATATCTGACTCACTGCCTGACCACAGCACACATCGGACTCACTGTCTGACCACAGCATATCTGACTCACTGTCTGACCACAGCATATCTGACTCACTGTCTGACCACAGCATATCTGACTCACTGCCTGACCACAGCACATCTGACTCACTGTCTGACCACAGCACATCGGACTCACTGCCTGACCACAGCATATCTGACTCACTGTCTGACCACAGCATATCTGACTCACTGTCTGACCACAGCACACATCGGACTCACTGTCTGACCACAGCATATCTGACTCACTGTCTGACCACAGCACACATCGGACTCACTGTCTGACCACAGCATATCGGACTCACTGTCTGACCACAGCACATATCGGACTCACTGTCTGACCACAGCACACATCGGACTCACTGTCTGACCACAGCAGATCTGACTCACTGTCTGACCACAGCATATCTGACTCACTGTCTGACCACAGCACACATCGGACTCACTGTCTGACCACAGCACACATCTGACTCACTGCCTGACCACAGCACACATCGGACTCACTGCCTGACCACAGCACACATCGGACTCACTGCCTGACCACAGCACATCTGACTCACTGTCTGACCACAGCACACATCGGACTCACTGCCTGACCACAGCACATCTGACTCACTGCCTGACCACAGCACACATCGGACTCACTTCTTGATAACAGCCTGGATCTCTGACTCACTGCCTGACCACAGCACACATCGGACTCACTGTCTGACCACAGCACACATCGGACTCACTGCCTGACCACAGCACATCTGACTCACTGCCTGACCACAGCACACATCGGACTCACTTCTTGATAACAGCCTGGATCTCTGACTCACTGCCTTCTAGTGACTCCTCTCTGTCTCCAGCCTACCCCCCCCCCAAAAAAAAAAATAACTGAAGAAAAAGTCTGGTTTGAGATCAGAACAAGCTGGAAAGGTGTGGAGACAGTGGAAAGAAGGAAAGGTGTGGAGACAGTGGAAAGAAGGAAAGGTGTGGAGACAGTGGAAAGAGAGGGAAAGGTGTGGAGACAGTGGAAAGAGAGGGAAAGGTGTGGAGACAGTGGAAAGAGAGGGAAAGGTGTGGAGACAGTGGAAAGGTGTGGAGACAGTGGAAAGAGAGGGAAAGGTGTGGAGACAGTGGAAAGGTGTGGAGACAGTGGAAAGGTGTGGAGACAGTGGAAAGGTGTGGAGACAGTGGAAAGGTGTGGAGACAGTGGAAAGGTGTGGAGACAGTGGAAAGGTGTGGAGACAGTGGAGAGAGAGGGGAAGGTGTGGAGACAGTGAAAAGAGAGAAATGGAACACCTGCTGGGGTTTTGCCTTTTAATTAGTGTCGTTAAGGAGTGTGGATGAAACAGGTTAATTAGTATCTATAATTAGTATCTATATTTAGTCAAACTGTCTTTATTACTAATCACACACACTTGATTTTATTTGAGTTTATTTTATTTTGTCAGGGACAGTGCACATTAATCAACGTTTCAGTAAAAGTGTCGGTTTTAGCCAGCCGGCTAATTTTCAACAGCAGTCCTGGGCAGGTTATTGAAAACAATTACAATATAGACTATCATTGAGCAGTGAGCACACACACTTGCACGCACACAGAATAATTGTCTGATTGTTGTCCCCATTCATGAGAGAGGCTATTCAATTGATAGCAATTCTAATCTGATCAAATTAAGAGAGAGAGAGAAAACTACAACAAAACGACATTGATTATTGGGAAACACAAGCACAGTGCTCACAGTGCTAACAGGCAGTGCTAACAGGAAGTGCTAACAGGCAGTGATAACTGGCAGTGCTAACAGGCAGTGCTAACTGGCAGTGCTAACTGGCAGTGCTAACTGGCAGTGCTAACAGGCAGTGCTAACAGTGGTAACTGGCAGTGCTAACAGGCAGTGCTAACAGTGCTAACTGGCAGTGCTAACAGGCAGTGCTAACAGGCAGTGCAAGAGGCAGTGCTAACGGGCAATGCAAACTGGCAGTGCTAACTGGCAGTGCTAACTGGAAGTGCTAACTGGCAGTGCTAATAGTGCTAACTGGCAGTGCTAACTGGCCCTAAATCGACAGTACACCATGGCTAACTATTTGACCATGGTTACTGATCAAAACCTTATATAAACATTAACAAAATACAGGCACAGCCTTGCCATTGAGAAGCACACTACATTGTTGCCTGCCATAAGATGAGGGACAGTGTCTGACAGACCAATCAACCTGTACATGTCCTCTACTGTATACTTATTGTTATTGTTCAATGTGTGGTTATTTTGACCCTTGGTTATTGTTGTTACTCTTGTCCCGTTGACAATTTTTATTCTTATTATTTACATATTGGAAATATCCAAAGTAAGCTTTGGCAATATGTACATTGTTACGTCTTGCCAATAAAGCAAAATGAACTGAATTGAGAGAGAGAGAGAGAGAGAGAGAGACGTTTTTTTTTTAAACTTTCTCATTTCATTAAAACTTCACCCGCCCCCCCTTAAAATAAAGCACCACTATATATCCTGTACTGCATACATGTACTATACTCACCTTGTCCTCTACCACATGATACAAAACAACATCACAATACCCAAAAATCCTCACCACTTCTACAACTATATGTCCAAAACATCTTCCCCAGCTAATACAGACAGCCTCCCCAACACACCATATCTCCTGAAACATCTTCCCCAGCTAATACAGACAGCCTCCCCAACACACCATATCTCCTGACACATCTTCCCCAGCTAATACAGACAGCCTCCCCAACACACCATATCTCCTGAAACATCTTCCCCTGCTAATACAGACAGCCCCCCCAACACACCATATCTCCTGAAACATCTTCCCCAGCTAATACAGACAGCCTCCCCAACACACCATATCTCCTGAAACATCTTCCCCAGCTAATACAGACAGCCTCCCCAACACACCATATCTCCTGAAACATCTTCCACAGCTAATACAGACAGCCTCCCCAACACACCATATCTTCTGACACATCTTCCCCAGCTAATACAGACAGCCTCCCCAACACACCATATCTCCTGAAACATCTTCCCCAGCTAATACAGACAGCCTCCCCAACACACCATATCTCCACACTTTTCATCATTTTATACAACTCAAATTCCACCCTAAGGTACGCAGAGACCATCCCATTAAATAATAGTAAAGGATCTGTTATCCCTCTGACCTTTGACCCTGTCCCTCCTTGTTAGACAAATAGCCAACTTCGCCTGATCAAACAGAAAATTCAACAAAACACATTTGACCTTTTTTTTTTTGTTTGAATACCTGTACCCCACTATAAACATCCCAACAGCACCCATCTAAAAGCCACCATACTCTCCTCCCCACATACCTCCTGCCACTGATGTGCCTTCACTCCTGTTAGGCTCCTAATGTTCCTAACCTTAACGCAGAGGTTGTAGAGGGCTTTACCTCCCACCACCTCAAACTCTCCCAGACTCCTAATGTTCCTAACCTTAACACAGAGGTTGTAGAGGGCTTTACCTCCCACATCCTCAAACTCCCCCAGGCTCCTAATGTTCCTTACCTTAATGCAGAGGTTGTAGAGGGCTTTACCTCCCACCCCCTCAGACTCTCCCAGACTCCTAATGTTCCTAACCTTAACGCAGAGGTTGCAGAGGGCTTTACCTCCCACCACCTCAAACTCTCCCAGACTCCTAATGTTCCTAACCTTAACGCAGAGGTTGTAGAGGGCTTTACCTCCCACCACCTAAAACTCTCCCAGACTCCTAATGTTCCTAACCTTAATGCAGAGGTTGCAGAGGGCTTTACCTCCCACCCCCTCAGACTCTCCCAGGCTCCTAATGTTCCTAACCTTAATGCAGAGGTTGCAGAGGGCTGTACCTCCCACCCCTTCAAACTCCCCCAGGCTCCTAATGTTCCTAACCTTAATGCAGAGGTTGCAGAGGGCTTTACCTCCCACCCCCTCAGACTCTCCCAGACTCCTAATGTTCCTAACCTTAATGCAGAGGTTGTAGAGGGCTTTACCTCCCACCCCCCAGACTCTCCCAGACTCCTAATGTTCCTAACCTTAATGCAGAGGTTGTAGAGGGCTTTACCTCCCACCCCCCCAGACTCTCCCAGACTCCTAATGTTCCTAACCTTAACGCAGAGGTTGCAGAGGGCTTTACCTCCCACCTCCTCAAACTCCCCCAGGCTCGTGTGTGATAAAATCTAACAAGTCCTCCAGACCTCCTTGCCAGTCCCCAGTCTCTGACGTCACCTGCATTGGCGGAAACATTGGTGGCCCCTCCCCCTTTGTCCGCTCAAACACACCCCCTTACCGGCTCAGACACCCCCCTTACCGGCTCACACACCCCCCTTACCGGCTCAAACACCCCCCCTCACACAGCCCCCCAGACCGGCTCAAACAGCCCCCAGACCGGCTCAAACACCCCCCTTACCGGCTCAGACACCCCCTTACCGGCTCACACAGCCCCCCAGACCGGCTCACACAGCCCCCAGACCGGCTCAGACAGCCCCCAGACCGGCTCAGACACCCCCAGACCGGCTCAGACACCCCCCAGACCGGCTCAGACAGCCCCCAGACCGGCTCAAACACCCCCCTTACCGGCTCACACAGCCCCCAGACCGGCTCAAACACCCCCCTTACCGGCTCAAACACCCCCCCTTACCGGCTCACACAGCCCCCTAGACCGGCTCAAACACCCCCCAGACCGGCTCAGACAGCCCCCCTTACCGGCTCAAACACCCCCTTACCGGCTCAAACACCCCCCTTACCGGCTCACACAGCCCCCAGACCGGCTCAGACACCCCCATTTGGCTCAAACACCCCCCCCTTACCGGCTCACACAGCCCCCAGACCGGCTCAAACACCCCCAGACCGGCTCAGACAGCCCCCCCAGACCGGCTCACACAGCCCCCAGACCGGCTCAAACACCCCCAGACCGGCTCAAACACCCCCAGACCGGCTCAGACACCCCCCAGACCGGCTCAGACACCCCCAGACCGGCTCAAACACCCCCAGACCGGCTCAAACACCCCCAGACCGGCTCAGACACCCCCAGACCGGCTCAAACAGCCCCCAGACCGGCTCAGACACCCCCCAGACCGGCTCAGACACCCCCAGACCGGCTCACACAGCCCCCAGACCGGCTCAAACACCCCCCAGACCGGCTCACACAGCCCCCAGACCGGCTCAAACACCCCCAGACCGGCTCAAACACCCCCAGACCGGCTCAGACACCCCCCAGACCGGCTCAGACACCCCCAGACCGGCTCAAACACCCCCAGACCGGCTCAAACACCCCCAGACCGGCTCAGACACCCCCAGACCGGCTCAAACAGCCCCCAGACCGGCTCAGACACCCCCAGACCGGCTCAGACACCCCCAGACCGGCTCAGACACCCCCAGACCGGCTCAGACACCCCCAGACCGGCTCAGACACCCCCAGACCGGCTCAGACACCCCCCAGACCGGCTCAAACAGCCCCCAGACCGGCTCAGACAGTGCCTCCTGGACCGGCTCAAACAGCCCCCCAGACCGGCTCAGACACCCCCCAGACCGGCTCAAACACCCCCCAGACCGGCTCAGACAGCCCCCAGACCGGCTCAAACAGCCCCCCAGACCGGCTCAAACAGCCCCCAGACCGGCTCAGACACCCCCAGACCGGCTCAGACAGCCCCCAGACCGGCTCAGACACCCCCAGACCGGCTCAGACACCCCCCAGACCGGCTCAGACACCCCCAGACCGGCTCAGACACCCCCCCAGACCGGCTCAAACAGCCCCCCAGACCGGCTCAGACAGTGCCTCCTGGACCGGCTCAGACAGTGCCTCCTGGACCGGCTCAGACAGCCCCCCAGACCGGCTCAGACAGCCCCCCAGACCGGCTCAGACAGCCCCCCAGACCGGCTCAGACAGTACCTCCTGGACCTACTCCAGGATTCTCACCAGCAGCCTAAGAGACGTTATTCCTTTTTGTTGTGCCAGGACTTCCTGGGTTTTCCACCCCTCCTCTCCCAGAGGTCGCAGGTCACCCAGCCTTAGTAAACCCGCTTCCATCAGTCCCTTCTGCAGGGTGGCCGACTGAACCGGTCTCAAAGGGATCACATTAAACAGATACTCCACTCTATCAAAATCCTCCTCTTGAGCTAAAGAGACCAGTCCAAAGTTCACATTAGAACCTCTCGACAAGTCCATCATGTCCCTGATTAAGAACAAGTTGTCCGTGATTGACTGTCCCGGTACACAACATGTTTGGTCCTTGTGTACTATCGAGTCCAGATGGGACTTCAGTCTGTTAGAGAGGACCTTAGCAAATATCTGCACAGAGCAATACCACACGCCTCCAGTTCTTTAAGTTCACACAAGTCCCCTTTTTTGAGCAGGAGAATCAGAGCGGCCCGACGGCAACATGCAAAAGAAGACCAGTCCAATTATTCCCCAGAATGTTTTATAAAACTCCACTGGGAGTCCATCGACCCCCGGTGCACGACCGGGGGGCATCTGGGTTATGTTCTCTGCCAGTTCACAGGACAACAGAGGAATGTCCATTTCATCCCTCTGTGCCAGAGAGAGCTTAGAGAGTCCTGCGAACAAGACCTGAGCACACATAGGATCACACACTTCTGCCCTATACAACTCAGTGTAAAAATCCACAGTCCGCTGCCACATCCCCCCCACCACAGAGGTCACCCGCCCATCAGACAGCCGCATCTCCCCCACCACAGAGGTCACCCGCCCATCAGACAGCCACATCTCCCCACCACAGAGGTCACCCTCCCATCAGACAGCCACATCTCCCCACCACAGAGGTCACCCGCCCATCAGACAGCCACATCTCCCCATCACAGAGGTCACCCTCCCATCAGACAGCCACATCTCCCCCTTCACAACAGAGGTCACCACAGAGGTCACCCTCCCATCAATCAGCCACATCTCCCCCACCACAGAGGTCACCCTCCCATCAGACAGCCACATCTCCCCCTTCACAACAGAGGTCACCACAGAGGTCACCCTCCCATCAATCAGCCACATCTCCCCCACCACAGAGGTCACCACAGAGGTCACCCTCCCATCAGACAGCCACATCTCCCCACCACAGAGGTCACCCGCCCATCAGACAGCCACATCTCCCCACCACAGAGGTCACCCGCCCATCAGACAGCCACATCTCCCCACCACAGAGGTCACCCGCCCATCAGACAGCCGCATCTCCCCCACCACAGAGGTCACCCTCCCATCAGACAGCCACATCTCCCCCACCACAGAGGTCACCCGCCCATCAGACAGCCACATCTCCCCACCACAGAGGTCACCCGCCCATCAGACAGCCGCATCTCCCCCACCACAGAGGTCACCCGCCCATCAGACAGCCGCATCTCCCCCAACACAGAGGTCACCACAGAGGTCACCCGCCCATCAGACAGCCACATCTCCACCACCACAGAGGTCACCACAGAGGTCACCCGCCCATCAGACAGCCACATCTCCCCCCCACCACAGAGGTCACCCGCCCATCAGACAGCCACATCTCCCCACCACAGAGGTCACCCGCCCATCAGACAGCCACATCCTCCCCACCACAGAGGTCACCCTCTCATCAGACAGCCACATCTCCCCACCACAGAGGTCACCCTCCCATCAGGCAGCCACATCTCCCCACCACAGAGGTCACCACAGAGGTCACCCGCCCATCAGACAGCCACATCTCCCCACCACAGAGGTCACCCGCCCATCAGACAGCCACATCTCCCCCACCACAGAGGTCACCACAGAGGTCACCCTCCCATCAATCAGCCACATCTCCCCACCATAGAGGTCACCCTCCCATCAGACAGCCACATCTCCCCACCACAGAGGTCACCCGCCCATCAGACAGCCACATCTCCCCACCACAGAGGTCACCACAGAGGTCACCACAGAGGTCACCCTCCCATCAGACAGCCACATCTCCCCACCACAGAGGTCACCCTCCCATCAATCAGCCACATCCCCCCCACCACAGAGGTCACCCTCCCATCAGGCAGCCACATCCCCCCCACCACAGAGGTCACCCTCCCATCAGACAGCCACATCCCCCCCACCACAGAGGTCACCCTCCCATCAGGCAGCCACATCCCCCCACCACAGAGGTCACCCTCCCATCAGGCAGCCACATCTCCCCCACCACAGAGGTCACCACAGAGGTCACCCTCCCATCAGACAGCCACATCTCCCCACCACAGAGGTCACCCTCCCATCAATCAGCCACATCTCCCCCACCACAGAGGTCACCACAGAGGTCACCCTCCCATCAGACAGCCACATCTCCCCACCACAGAGGTCACCCTCCCATCAATCAGCCACATCTCCCCACCACAGAGGTCACCCGCCCATCAGACAGCCACATCTCCCCCACCACAGAGGTCACCCACCCATCAGACAGCCACATCTCCCCACCACAGAGGTCACCCGCCCATCAGACAGCCACATCTCCCCACCACAGAGGTCACCCTCCCATCAATCAGCCACATCTCCCCACCATAGAGGTCACCCTCCCATCAGTCAGCCACATCCCCCCCACCACAGAGGTCACCCTCCCATCAGGCAGCCACATCCCCCCCACCACAGAGGTCACCCTCCCATCAGGCAGCCACATCTCCCCCCCACCACAGAGGTCACCCGCCCATCAGACAGCCACATCTCCCCACCACAGAGGTCACCACAGAGGTCACCCTCCCATCAGACAGCCACATCTCCCCACCACAGAGGTCACCCTCCCATCAATCAGCCACATCTCCCCCACCACAGAGGTCACCACAGAGGTCACCCTCCCATCAGACAGCCACATCTCCCCACCACAGAGGTCACCCTCCCATCAATCAGCCACATCTCCCCACCACAGAGGTCACCCGCCCATCAGACAGCCACATCTCCCCCACCACAGAGGTCACCCACCCATCAGACAGCCACATCTCCCCACCACAGAGGTCACCACAGAGGTCACCCTCCCATCAATCAGCCACATCTCCCCCACCACAGAGGTCACCACAGAGGTCACCCTCCCATCAGACAGCCACATCTCCCCACCACAGAGGTCACCCTCCCATCAGGCAGCCACATCTCCCCACCACAGAGGTCACCCTCCCATCAGACAGCCGTAGACAATGCAAACCCTTGGCTTCACCGGTCTGTCTTTCCAAATCAAAGAAGAAGGAGCTGGATGCGACCATCTCCTTGATCATGGAGAACCTCTCTCTTACAAGTGCTCCCTTTGCTTTAACCTGGAAAAAACTGCCCGGGTCCCTACGTAATTCAGCTAAATTAGCCTGGAGGCCTACATTGCCTTGCCTCCCCATCTCTACCTCCATCTCACTAATACTACACTCTAGTTCCCCCAATACTCTCCTAGCGTCTGAGGATGAGAGAGATGTATACTGTTGACAGAAAAGCCAAATTTGGACTTTCCCCACATCCCACCATTGATTCAGAGACTTATACTCCTCTCTTCGCTCCCCCACCTTTCTGAAAATGTCTGAAAACCTGAGCAAAAAGTGGCATCTTGTTCGAGCTTTACATGAAACTTCCAATAGGACGCCTGCCAGGGCCCTGGTGAAATAGACAGCCGAGACATGGTTATGTGGTGATTCGAAAACCCCACCAGGAGAATGGTAGCACCCAGCAGCCTATTGCTCTGATTCCTGGACATGTAAAACCGATCAAGATGGGCTGCACTCACCCTAGCCCCAAAGACTTTCACCCATGTATACTGTCTGGTGTTGAGCTGCACTCACCCTAGCCCCAAAGACCTTCACCCATGTATACTGTCTGGTGTTGGGCTGCACTCACCCTAGCCCCAAAGACCTTCACCCATGTATACTGTCTGGTGTTGGGCTGCACTCACCCTAGCCCCAAATACCTTCACCCATGTATACTGTCTGGTGTTGGGCTGCACTCACCCTAGCCCCAAATACCTTCACCCATGTATACTGTCTGGTGTTGAGCTGCACTCACCCTAGCCCCAAAAACCTTCACCCATGTACACTGTCTGGTATTGGGCTGTACTCACCCTGGCCCCAAAGACCTTCACCCATGTATACTGTCTAGTGTTGGGCTGCACTCACTCTAGCCCCAAAGACCTTCACCCATGTACACTGTCTGGTATTGGGCTGTACTCACCCTGGCCCCAAAGACCTTCACCCATGTATACTGTCTGGTGTTGGGCTGTACTCACCCTGGCCCCAAAGACCTTCACCCATGTATACTGTCTGGTGTTGGGCTGCACTCACTCTAGCCCCAAAGACCTTCACCCATGTATACTGTCTGGTGTTGAGCTGCACTCACCCTAGCCCCAAATACCTTTACCCATGTATTCTGTCTGGTGTTGAGCTGCACTCACCCTAGCCCCAAATACCTTCACCCATGTATACTGTCTAGTGTTGGGCTGCACTCACCCTAGCCCCAAATACCTTCACCCATGTATACTGTCTAGTGTTGGGCTGCACTCACTCTAGCCCCAAAAACCTTCACCCATGTATACTGTCTGGTGTTGAGCTGCACTCACCCTAGCCCCAAATACCTTCACCCATGTATACTGTCTAGTGTTGGGCTGCACTCACCCTAGCCCCAAATACCTTCACCCATGTATACTGTCTTGTGTTGGGATGTTTAGTTCTCCAAACATCCACTAGGTCGAACTGATTAATGATGTCCCTTAACACCCCCCACTGAGCCTGAATGAGGCTCTTCCCCATTTCTGTCTTTTGTAAAAATCCATTGTACAGTTCCAGTCCCCGCCGACCACCAGCGTCTCCTCAGGCGCCAGCTGTGAGAGTTCCAGTCCCCTCCGACCACCAGCGTCTCCTCAGGTACTACCTGTGAGAGTTCCAGTCCCCTCCGACCACCAGCGTCTCCTCAGGCGCTACCTGTGAGAGTTCCAGTCCCCTCCGACCACCAGCGTCTCCTCAGGCGTTACCTGTGAGAGTTCCAGTCCCCTCCGACCACCAGCGTCTCCTCAGGTACTACCTGTGAGAGTTCCAGTCCCCTCCGACCACCAGCGTCTCCTCAGGCGCTACCTGTGAGAGTTCCAGTCCCCTCCGACCACCAGCGTCTCCTCAGGCGTTACCTGTGAGAGTTCCAGTCCCCGCCGACCACCAGCGTCTCCTCAGGCGCTACCTGTGAGAGTTCCTGTCCCCTCCAACCACCAGCGTCTCCTCAGGAGCTACCTGTGAGAGTTCCTGTCCCCTCCGACCACCAGCGTCTCCTCAGGCGCTACCTGTGAGAGTTCCTGTCCCCTCCAACCACCAGCGTCTCCTCAGGAGCTACCTGTGAGAGTTCCTGTCCCCTCCGACCACCAGCATCTCCTCAGGCGCTACCTGTGAGAGTTCCTGTCCCCTCCGACCACCAGCGTCTCCTCAGGCGCTACCTGTGAGAGTTCCTGTCCCCGCCGACCACCAGCGTCTCCTCAGGAGCTACCTGTGAGAGTTCCAGTCCCCTCCGACCACCAGCGTCTCCTCAGGCGCTACCTGTGAGAGTTCCTGTCTAAGACTCCCAAATAGAACCCCTCTGTCTCTCCCTGTGTTAGGCGCATACACATTTATAAAGACAAAACTACTGTTGTTAATTTCTGCTTTAACAACAAACAACCTGCCTTTACACACCTCCTTTGAGGAGGTTTCACAGACAGACCTGGTGCTAAATAACTGTCTCTCCTGCACTAAGATCTGTCCCATGACTCAACACACAGACAGCCCCAATGCTAAAGGACTGTCTCTCCTGCACTAAGATCTGTCCCATGACTCAACACACAGACAGCCCCAATGCTAAATGACTGTCTCTCCTGCACTAAGATATGTCCCACTGCTCAACACACAGACAGCCCCGGTGCTAAAGGACTGTCTCCCCTGCACTAAGATCTGTCCCATGGCTCAACACACAGACAGACCTGGTGCTAAAGGACTGTCTCTCCTACACTAAGATCTGTCCCATGACTCAACACACAGACAGCCCCAATGCTAAAGGACTGCCACCCCTACACTAAGATCTGTCCCATGGCTCAACACACAGACAGACCTGGTGCTAAATGACTGTCTCTCCTGCACTAAGATCTGTCCCATGACTCAACACACAGACAGCCCCAATGCTAAAGGACTGCCACCCCTACACTAAGATCTGTCCCATGGCTCAACACACAGACAGCCCCAATGGTAAAGGACTGTCTCTCCTGCACTAAGATATGTCCCATGGCTCAGCACACAGACAGACCTGGTGCTAAAGGACTGCCACCCCTACACTAAGATCTGTCCCATGGCTCAACACACAGACAGCCCCAATGGTAAAGGACTGTCTCTCCTGCACTAAGATCTGTCCCATGGCTCAACACACAGACAGACCTGGTGCTAAAGGACTGTCTCTCCTGCACTAAGATATGTCCCATGGCTCAGCACACAGACAGACCTGGTGCTAAAGGACTGTCTCTCCTGCACTAAGATCTGTCCTATGGCTCAACACACAGACAGACCCGGTGCTAAAGGACTGTCTCTCCTGCAGTAAGATCTGTCCCATGGCTCAACACACAGACAGACCTGGTGCTCCATAACATAACTAGACCCAGCCTCATCTACACCACCATCCCTGGCATGACTCGACCCAGCCTCATCTACGCAACCATCTCTGGCATGACTAGACCCAGCCTCATCTACGCAACCATCTCTGGCATGACTAGACCCAGCCTCATCTACGCAACCATCTCTGGCATGACTAGACCCAGCCTCATCTACACCCACCAGCCATGGCCTGACTAGACCAAGCCTCAGCTACCCCACCACCCATAGCCTGACTAGACCCAGCCTCATCTACGCAACCATCTCTGGCATGACTCGACCCAGCCTCATCTACGCAACCATCTCTGGCATGACTAGACCCAGCCTCATCTACGCAACCATCTCTGGCATGACTAGACCCAGCCTCATCTACACCCACTAGCCATGGCCTGACTAGACCAAGCCTCAGCTACCCCACCACCCATAGCCTGACTAGACCCAGCCTCATCTTCACCACAATCTCTAGCCTGACTAGACCCAGCCTCATCTACACCACCATCCCTGGCATGACTAGGCCCAGCCTTTGCTGTCTGCATCTCATTGCCCCATGCATGCTGACCTCGATTTCCCCCAATGGCGCCTGTGCCCTCACCTGGTCTACGGCCTTTATGTTGTCATGCAAAGCTCTTATGCCCCAAATCCCCACACAGTAGACTATCTGTGCTGGCAAACCCTGCATAGAGCTCCCTTCAAGATGCACATTTAGCTGTTGCTCACTGTTATTCAGAAACAAACACTTGCCTCCAGAACGAAACAATGTGCTTAACGGCATCTGCCTGCAAACTTACCGAAACGACTCAGCTCTTTCCTGATTTGATCATCCGTAATAAAACGGAGGCAAATTTGCAACTACCACCCTTGTCGAAGAGGTAGAAAGAGTCAAAATTGACACCAACACACCCCTTACAAATATGACACTAGCAATTAGCCAACCAACCAAATTTGCTCTTTTCCTGAACACAACCACAGCTTTGTTCATTCTGGAAGCAGAATGTATAAATTCAGCTCCTACCTGTTCACCGACCGCGAGCAGAACCTCCTCCACCTTAACTCCTTTCTCAGGAACACACCTGAATCCATGCTGTATCGACAGCGTCTCCTCCACGCTAGGCTGAGAAGCCATCGCGCACACCACACTTTCCAAACCCCAGGAAATGAACTCTGTCCTTTTCCATCCTAACTTTAAAAAAACCTGCGGATACCGCTAAAACAGATGCATAAATATTAACCCTCCATCATAGAAAAAAAATTGAAAGAAAAGACCAAGAACAGAATCAAGAAAAAAAAAGTAAGGGCAGAGCCCTCTACACCAAATACTACAACTCCAAAAAACTCCCAGCATGCACTGCAGGAGAGAGAGCGAGAGCTATACTAAAACTCTTTAACATCATCCTTAGCTCTGGCATCTTCCCCAATATTTGGAACCAAGGACTGATCACCCCAATCCACAAAAGTGGAGACAAATTCGACCCCAATAACTACCGTGGGATATGCGTCAACAGCAACCTTGGGAAAATCCTCTGCATTATCATTAACAGCAGACTCGTACATTTCCTCAGTGAAAACAATGTACTGAGCAAATGTCAAATTGGCAATTTACAAAATTACTGTACAACAGACCACGTATTCACCCTGCACATCCTAATTGACAACCTAACAAACTGTCACACTTGTCAAAAGGATTGGACCAAGGTGCTGCCTGGTAGGCGTACATTTTCTTTATTTTATATGAACACCGAACCAAAACAACAACCGAAACGCTACTGGTGTGCACACAGGCAACAATCTGTAGACAAGATCCCACAAATCACAATGGGGAAATGGCTATCTAAATATGATCCCCTATCAGAGACAACGATAAACAGCTGTCTCTGATTGGGAAACATACCAGGCCAACATAAACCATGAATCACCAAGATGACCCACCCTAGTCATTATCATGCCCCAACCAACATAGAGAATAAACAACTCTCTATGATCAGGGTGTGACACAAACCAAAACAAAGGCAAAGTCTTCTCATGATTTGTTGATTTCAAAAAACCCTTCGACTCAATTTGGCATGAGGGTCTGCTATACAAATTGATGGAAAGTGGTGTTGGGGGTAAAACATACGACATTTTAAAATCCATGTACATAAACAACAAGTGTGCAGTTATAATTGGCAAAAAACACACATATTTCTTCCCACAGGGCCGTGAGGTGAGACAGAGATGCAGCTTAAGCCCCACCCTCTTCAACATATATATCAATGAATTGGTGAGGGCACTAGAACAGTCTGCAGCACACGGCCTCAACCTACTAGAATTGGAAGTCAAATGTCTACTGTTTGCTGATGATCTGGTGCTTCTGTCCCCAACCAAGGAGGGCCTACTTCAGCACCTAGATATTCTGCACAGATTCTGTCAGACCTGGGCCCTGACAGTGAATCTCAGTAAGACCAAAATAATGGTGTTCCAAAAAAGTTCCAGTCGCCAGGACCACAAATACAAATTCCATCTAGACACTGTTGCCCTCGAGCACACAAAAACTATACATACCTTGGCCTAAACATCAGAACCACAGGTAACTTCCACAAAGCTGTGAACGATCTGAGAGACAAAGCAAGAAGGGCATTCTATGCCATCATAAAGGAAAGGAAAGCTTTGACTATGTACAGACTCAGTGAGCATAGCCTTGCTATTGAGAATGGCTGCATAGTCAGTAATGGCTCTCAAGAGAAGACAGGCAATGTGCACAGTGCCCACAAAATGAGGTGGAAACTGAACTGCACTTCCTAACCTCCTGTCCAATGTATGACCATATTAGAGACACACATTTCCCTCAGGTGACACAGATCCACAAAGAATTTGAAAACAAACCCGATTTTGATAAACTCCCATATCTACTGGGTGAAATACAACAGTGTGCCATCAGAGCAGCAAGATTTGTGACCTGTTGCCACGAGAAAAGGGCAACCAGTGAAGAACAAACACCATTGTAAATACAACCCATATTTATGTTTATTTATTTTCCCTTGTGTACTTTAACCATTTGTACATCATTGCAACACTGTATATATACGTAATATAACATTTGTAATGTCTTTATTGTTTTGAAACTTCTGTATGTGTAATGTTTACTGTTAATATATATTATCAGAGAGAGAGACAGAGAGAGAGAGAGAGAGAGAGAGAGAGAGAGAGAGAGAGAGAGAGAGAGAGAGAGAGAGAGAGGAGAGACAGAGAGAGAGAGACAGAGAGAGAGAGAGAGAGAGAGACACAGAGAGACACAGAGAGAGGCAGAGAGAGACAGAGAGAGAGAGAGAGAGCGAGAGAGAGAGAGAGAGAGAGACAGAGAGAGACAGAGAGAGAGACAGAGAGAGAGACAGAGAGAGAGAGACAGAGAGACAGAGAGAGAGACAGAGAGAGACAGAGAGAGAGACAGAGAGAGACAGAGAGAGAGACAGAGAGAGAGAGAGACAGAGAGAGAGAGACAGAGAGAGAGAGAGACAGACAGAGAGAGAGACAGAGAGAGAGTGTGTATTGTACATAGTATTGTATATGTATATTGTTACGTCATGCCAATAAAGAGAAATGAATTGAATTGAGAGTGCGACAGAATGAGAGAGCGACAGAATGAGAGAGAGACAGAACGAGAGAGAGAGAGAGAGAGAGAGAGAGAGAGAGAGAGAGGAGGGAGATGAGGAAAATCCATATGAGCTGACATTGAGATTATCTCACGTATGTTCTCCCTCTCTCTTTGAGGCTCTTCTAAGGTTCTCTTGTCTTTGTATTCTTCATATTGATTTCTAGTAGACCTTGCTCATGGAGTTCACATAGCCTACCCACTCCTCCCTCCCACGGTCTCTACTGATGCCATGTTATTCATGATTCTCTACCTTCTTCCTCCTCTGTCTCTCCACCTTCCTCCTCCTCCTCTTAACATTCCTCCTCCTCCTCAGTCTCTTCACCTTCCTCCTCCTCCTCCTCCTCCTCCTCCTCCTCCTCCTCCTCACCTTCCTCCTCTTCTGTCTCTGCACCTTCCTCCTCCTCTCCACCTTCCTCCTCCTCCTCTTCACCTTCCTCCTCCTCTTCTCATCACCTTGATCCTCCTCCTCTTCCTTCTCCTCCTCCTCACCTTCCTCCTCCTCCTCTTCACCGTCCTCCTCTTCGGTCTCTTCACCCTCCTCATCCTCCTCCTCTTCCTTCTCCACCTCCTCACCTTCCACGGTCTCCTCACCCTCCTCCTCGTCCTCCTCACCTTCCCCCTCCTCTGTCACATCACCTTCCTACTCCTCCTCTTCTTCACCTTACCTCTACTTGGTCACTTCACCCTCCTCCTCCTCCTCCTCCTCCTCCTCCTCCTCCTCCTCCTCCTCCTCACCTGTCTCTTCATCTTGCTCCTCTACCTCCCCTTCACCTTCCTCCTTCTCCTCCTCTTCATCTTTCTCCTCTTCCTCCCTACATTCCCCCATCCTCTGTCTCTTCACCTCCTCCTCCTCCACACCTTCCTCCTCTTCAGTCTCTTAAACTTTCTCCTCCTCACCTTCCTCCTCTTGTCTTTCCTTCTCCTCTGTCTCTTCACCTTCCTCCTCTTCCCCTTCAACTTCCTCCTCTTCCTCTTCACCATCCTCCTCCTTTTCACCTTCCTCCTCTTCCTCCCCCTCACCATCCTCCTCCTCCTCTGTCTCTTCATCTTCCTCTGAAAACTGAAGAGAGTAGCAGCTAAACGGAATTAGTTCAGTAAATAGAGTGTCTATCCCCCAGGACATCCATACAGTCGACCCTAGCCACTACCCTCCGTATTTTGTATTAGCTATCCCTTTAAGGGATCCGCCCCCTTTTTTTTCAATTGTCCCCTATAATAACATACCCAAATCTAACTGCCTGGAGCTCAGGACCTGAAGCAAGGATATGCATATTCTTGATACCATTTGAAAGGAAACACGTTGAAGTTCGTGGAAATGGGAAATTAATGTCGGAGAATTTAACACATTAAATCTGGTAAAAGATAATACAAAGAAAAAACCAACCGTTCTTTTGTAATTTGTTTGTACCATCAACTTTGAAATGCAAGAGAAATGCCATAATTTATTATTCCAGCCCAGCTGTAATTTAGATTTTGGCCACTAGATGGCAGCAGTGTGTGTGGAAAGGTTTAGACTGATCCAATGAACCATTGCATTTCTGCTCCAAATTTTGTATCAAGACTGCCCAAATGTGCCTAATTTGTTTATTATTAACTGCTCATGTTCAAAATTGTGCACTCTCCTCAATCAATAGTATGGTAGTATTTCACTGTAATAGCTACTGTGAATTCGACAGTGCAGTTAGATTAACAAGAATTTAAGCTTTCTGTCATGAAGAATTATGCCAAGAAGCCTTATGACATCATAATCATATAAGCCAGATAGGCCAATCACGTACATGTCCTTATATCAGTCATCAGTCACGTAGAGGGTGTCTTGTCCTGCTGCTACATTCATCCCAGTCATCAGTCACATAGAGGGTGTCTTGTCCTGCTGCTACATTCATCCCAGTCATCAGTCACATAGAGGGTGTCTTGTGCTGCTCCTGAAATCTGCTCCTACATTCATCCCAGTCCTCAGTCACATAGAGGGTGTCTTGTCCTGCTCCTACATTCATCCCAGTCATCAGTCACATAGAGGGTGTCTTGTCCTGCTCCTACATTCATCTCAGTCATCAGCAACAGAGCACTGGGGCAGGTGCATGTCTGACATCAATGTGTCAGCAAATATCACAATGATAATTGAATATGGTCAATAACAAAATATACAAACATATATTACATAAATATACTGTAGGCCATGGTGTAATGAAATGTTTTGCCTCGTGTGGTCGGTTTTGTGGGCTTTGACACTCTTATGTAGGTGTCGTAACCAGCCATACAATAACACAATATATGTCCCAACAGGTGTAAATATATGTATTGATATGACCATATTCTGAAAGTTTATTACAGGTTACGTCAGCTGTCATGACATGGTAGTCAAGTTTTACCCGATCCGTATTTTCCCAACAGAAACTTGAAGCGGCAGAGTCTTCTCGATGGAACACATGTCTCAGAACGGCAATGATCAGGTGACATATTTGGGTCTACGAGCAAAAGTTGTTCCGGGGATGGTCCTATGTCAGAATGGTTCAGATAATAACTACAGAACGAAGCCAACATCAGCGTGAGCTTTGGTTGCGAATGGTATGAACTTTGAACTCTTATTCACTGCAGAAGTGATACTTCCTAGCCGTTGAGTTAGCAACAGCAGATGAAATGAGGGTTAGGAAGGAACAGACAGAGTATCCCGTCTATCACACAACGACGTTACTACAATGTATCCAATTGACAACCAGAGACATTCTTCAAAGAACTCTGTTTGGCAACACGGTCTTCCATCTACCACCAACCCACTGAAGCGCAGCTCAGAGTAAATACTTATTGCATTTTCCTTTTACAAATGGGCGGTAATTTAGAATGCAACAGATTCTGTATTTACGATAGCACAGCTTCTCCCTTTGTTCCTCAGTCTTCCCGCTCTTTCACTCAACCCAGCCCTTTTCTTTTGTGTAACCTGCTGTCATATCTGTTGCGCCCGCTAGGGACGTTTTCCTTTATGACGTAATTTGTAATCAAGTTATGATTTAATTATGTGTATATGTAATTCTGTGAGATTAGTTAGGTATTTAGTAAATAAATAATGAAACCCAATTTTGTAAGATGACGATTGACATTGACTGCTATTGATGTAAAATATTACTATGTCTTTAAGAGTTTTTCGGAAGATAACAGCTCTATAAATATTATTTGTGGTGCCCGACTCTCTAGTTAATTACATTTAAATGATTAGCTCAATCAGGTGATGTTAATTACGGAGAAATTATTTTATAGAATAGTATGTCATATCACTTAATCTGGCATAGCCAAAGACACGACACGGGTTACCTGCATTGTGTCCCACCCACCACACCATCGAAGAACGCAGTATTACAAGACTCACTTCAACTATACTGTTGAGTATCACATTTGTGGACAAAAAAGATGGGGAGAGAAAAAGGCACTATCATCATGTCACCAGATGTTGAACCCTCGTCCCACTAAAGAGGGCATTCTCAGTGATGTTCTGGATGAAATCCATTATCAGCATCAGAGCCACACGCTCTGAAAGCGACGCTCTTTCATGATGCCTTTGAGGTGGCAAATCCTCTTGGGTCTGCCAAACAAAAGCACCAAGTCCAATCTACTTCCTTTTTTGGAAATGTACACCCACTCAATAGTTCCACTGTTGAGTAAATACAATTGGTATCGCTTAGTCTGGAAAATAGACTGTGTGACTTGGAGGCAAATGGCCTTTTCTTTTGAGGGAAATGTGTACAAAGATACCGTAAAGTGTAATAATTGGGGATAATCTGGGTTCCCACTTCATTGTGGGGGTTCAGCTGAATATTTCTGTAGTTACTGTCTTATCACCAAACCAGTCCTCAGACCACTGATATTATGTTTTATTTTGATTCAAATGATATGTGATTTAACTTTCATTGTTAAATTTGTTTATCTTTCACTGAAGATGCTTTATCCAGAAAGTGGACAGAGAACAAACCTTCACATGATTTAAGATAGAATTGAAATATTATTTAGAAATGATCAGTAAATGTAAAAAATAAAAAAAATAAAAAAGAAGCTAAAAACACACCATAAAACTATTTAACATATTGAACATTGAGCATTGTTAACCCTGTTTGTTAGGTTTATGTACTCTGGTTTGTATATTTTTTATATTTTTTATTTTTTTATTTGTTGTGTTCATAATAACAATAAAAAATAATACGAATAAAAAATGAGATCATGCTAGTTACGACGAGTCAGTGTGTTGGCACCAAGGCATGAAAGGCAACAGTTTTTTTTCAATAGACTAATTTTCATGCGTGTCAGGCTGGACTGCCTCACATGACTTGTTTGTTGTTGTACACTGGGACTTGTCTCTGCATTTCCTGATTAAGGACAATAAAGTGGTTCAGTTACATTCGGGAAGGATCCAGACCTCTTGACCTTTTCCACGGTTTTGTAGGTTACAGCCTGATTCTAAAATTCATTCAATCGTTTTTTTTATCGTCATCAATCTACACAATACCCCATAATGACAAAATCAAAAGTACTCAGTACTGTGTTGAAGTACCTTACTGCCTCGCGTCTTCTTCAGACCCTTTACTCAGTACTGTGTTGAAGTACCTGACTGCCTCGAGTCTTCTTCAGACCCTTTACTCAGTACTGTGTTGAAGTACCTTACTGCCTCGCGTCTTCTTCAGACCCTTTACTCAGTACTGTGTTGAAGTACCTTACTGCCTCGAGTCTTCTTCAGACCCTTTACTCAGTACTGTGTTGAAGTACCTTACTGCCTCGCGTCTTCTTCAGACCCTTTACTCAGTACTGTGTTGAAGTACCTTACTGCCTCGAGTCTTCTTCAGACCCTTTACTCAGTACTGTGTTGAAGTACCTGACTGCCTCGAGTCTTCTTCAGACCCTTTACTCAGTACTGTGTTGAAGTACCTTACTGCCTCGCGTCTTCTTGGGTATGACGCTACAAGCTGGGCACACCTGTATTTGGGGAGTTTCTCCCAGTTATCTCTGCAGATCCTCTCATGATCTGTCAGGTTGGATGGGGAGTGTCGCTGCTGGTTGCATGGGGAGTGTCGCTGGGTTTCTGTACAGCACTTTGATCTATCAGCTGATGTAAGAAGGGCTATATAAATACATTTGATTTGATTTTTGACTTGCACAGCTATTTTCAGGTCTCTCCAGAGATGTTCGATCAAGTTCAAGACCAGGCTCTGGCTGGGCCACTCAAGGACATTCAGAGACTTGTCCCAAAGCCACTCCTGCATTGTCTTGGCTGTGTGCTTAGGGTCGTTGTCCTGTTGGAAGGGGAACCTTCGCCCCAGTCTGAGGTCCTGAGCACTCTGGAGCAGGTTTTCGTCAAGGATCTCTCTGTACTTCTACGGACAATTCCTTCGACCTCATGGCTTGGTTTTTGCTCTGGCATGCACTGTCAACTGTTGGACCTTATATAGACAGGTGTGTGCCTTTCCAAATCATGTCCAATCAATTGAATTTACCACAGGTGAAATCCAATCAAGTTGCAGAAATGTCTTAAGGGCGATCAATGGAAACAGGATACACCTGAGATCAATTTCGAGTCTCATAGTGAAGGGTCTGAATACCTCTGTAAATAAGGTATATATATATACATATATATATATATATATATATATATATATATATATATATATATATATATATATATATATATATATATATATATATATATACATATATATATATATACATTCTATAAAAAAAATGAAGACCTGTTTTCACTTTCCATTATGGGTTAATGTGTGTAAGGTTGAATAAGGCTGAAACGAAACAACATGTTTAAAAAGTACACGGGTCTGAATACCTTCCGAAGGCACTGAATCACTGTCAGAGATAGTAAGAGGGAAAAGAGTCAACTGTGAGAAAAGAGTCAAGTGTGGGAAAAGAGTCAAGTGTGAGAAAAGAGTCAAGTGTGAGAAAAGAGTCAAGTGTGAGAAAAGAGTCAAGTGTGCGAAAAGAGTCAAGTGTGGGAAAAAAGTCAACTGTGAGAAAAGAGTCAAGTGTGAGAAAAGAGTCAAGTGTGAGAAAAGAGTCAACTGTGAGAAAAGAGTCAACTGTGAGAAAAGAGTCAACTGTGAGAAAAGAGTCAAGTGTGGGAAAAGAGCCAAGTGTGGGAAAAGAGTCAACTGTGAGAAAAGAGTCAAGTGTGAGAAAAGAGTCAAGTGTGAGAAAAGAGTCAAGTGTGAGAAAAGAGTCAAGTGTGAGAAAAGAGTCAAGTGTGAGAAAAGAGTCGAGTTGCTAAAGACTGAAGTTATTTTCTGGATAGAGCTGCAATACGCCAAATCTTGTTCCCAGCAAAGGAGTCCAGCTCCTATTCAGCTATTTCAGGCCTATCAAAATTGTAGCAGTATGTTTCGGCCTTGGGGTACCATGTCTTAGACACAACCACCAGAGCCAGAGCTCGATGACAGCAGCGTGAGAACGTTACTCGCGGAGTTGTTATTGATAGGCACAGTTAGTTTTATGTCAAATAGGAATGCTTGTCCTATTGCGTTATGTCAAATAGGAATGCTTGTCCTATTGCATTATGTCAAATGGAATGCTTGTCCTATTGCGTTAAGTCAAATGGAATGCTTGTCCTATTGCGTTATGTCAAACAGGTATGCTTGTCCTATTGCGTTATGGCAAATAGAATGCTTGTCCTATTGCGTTATGTCAAATAGAAATCTTGTCCAA